>NW_026652289.1:71702329-71773258 GCF_009828535.3 Hylobates moloch
AACCCCATCTCTACTAAAAATACAAAAATTAGCTGGGCGTGGCGGCAGGCACCAGTAATCCCAGCTATTTGGGAGGCTGAGGCAGGAGAATTGGTTGAATCCTGGAGGCAGAGGTTGCAGTGAACTGAGATTGCATCACTGCACTCTAGCCTGGGCAACAGAGTGAGACTCTGTCTCAAAAGAAAAAAAAAAAAAAAAAGAAGAAACAAAATATTTTAAAAGCAAACCAGGCATGGTGACATGCACCTGTAGTCCCAGCTACTCACGAGGCTGAGGTGGGGGGGATCACTTGAACCTGGGAGGTCGAGGCTGCAGTGAGCCAAGATCATACCACTGTACTCCAACCTGGGTGACAGAGTGAGACCCTCACTCAAAAAGAGTATTTCTGTGGTGAAACCAATTAATATTTACAGCAAGTAATAAAGACTAAACATAGCTTCAGTTCAGGTTACATTTTATATCCTAATGAGTTGTGGCACCATTAACAGCAAAAATAAAACAAAACTTTAGCATTCAGAGTTTTTTAGATTTCTGAATGGCCGGCAGGGCTTAATGACTCATGCCTGCAATCCCAGCACTTCTGGAGGCCAAGGTGGGTAGACTGCCTGAGCCCAAGGGTTCGAGACCAGCCTGGCCAACATGGTGAAACCTTGTCTCTACAAAAGATACAAAATTAGCTGGGTGTGGTAGCATGTGCCTGTAATCCCAGCTACTCAAGAGGCTGACGCTGGAGGATGGGTTGAGGCTGCAGTGAGCCATGACTGTGCCGCTGCACTCCAGCCTGGGTAGCAGAGCGAGACCCTGTCTCGAAAAAAAAAGAAAGAAAAGAAAAAGTATTTCCAAATGGCAAATAAGGAACTCTGGACCTGACCTGGGTTGTTACTACTACTGCTGGTATGAAGACTAGGCCTTATACAAAGGACTAAGATCTCATGTCTACCTTTAAGAAGCTCATGTTAGAAAGATCAAGACACAGGCAAGAATGACAGGAACAGAGCTGAGGATAAGAGACATCATACTGGCCAAGGTCTCAATGGTATAAGAAAGAAATAGGTGGAAGAAAGGCAATTACAATCAGACATCTTTAACTGAGATAATACTTTCTTCTCTTCAGGGAACTGTTTTGTTACAGCAGCCCCTTGATTCCATCTCTCAAGAAGTGCCAGAAAAAAAAAAGAAAGAAGTGCCAGTTGGGTGCAGTGGCTCAAGCCTGTAATCCCAGTGCTTTGGGAGGCTGAAGTGGGAGGATTTCTTGAGGCCAGGAGTTTGATACAAGCCTGGGCAACACAGCAAGACCCTTGTCTCTACAAAAAATTTCAAAAATTAGCTGGGCATGGTGGCATGCACCTGTAATCCTAGCTACTTGGGAGGCTGAGGTGGGTGGATCGCTTGAGCCCAGATGTTTGAGGCTACAGTGAGCTATGGTGGCACCACTGCATTCAAGCCTGGGAGACAGAGGGAGAGCCCATCTCTAAAAAAGTAGTGCCTTCTCTTGATCCACTGAGAAAGGGTTCTACTGAGGTTAGAGGCTGAAGAATGCTGATTCAGGACCATACTCTACCTTGTTTCCCACCAGTCTTCAAGAAAAGCTTGCCTATGCTTGGCTGGGATACACAAAGAGACATAAAATTAATACTCTGTAGCTGCATTTCCCACTTTCTATGATATTAGACCATCTTAGGTCTAATTCAGTGCTCTTCCTGTTTATCAACACGTGACTTAGAGCTGATCTTGCTCTAAGATTTTAGGGGAGACTTCTTTCTCCTGGTTCTCCTAACATCTGATCTCAAGAAAATTCACCTACTTCCCCTCTACTGTACTCTTCCAAGAAGGTACATGGAACACAAGAGAAAGGTACAATTATGTTTGTAAAACACAGCTAAGAGTTTGTATCAAATAATCTGTACATTTTAACTTGTTTGCTTAAAGTAATCTGCTAAACTCTGATTGACAAGTCATAGTTATTAAAATATGAACTTCTGGCCAGGAGCAGTGGCTCACACCTGTAATCCCAGCACTTTGGGAGGCAGAGGCAGGCGAATCACCTGAGGTTAGGAGTTTGAGACCAGCCTGGCCAACATGGCGAAACCCTGTCTCTACTAAAAATATAAAAATTAGCCGAGTATGGTGGCACACATTTGTAATCCCAGCTACTTGGGAGGCTGAGGCAGGAGAATCACTTGACCTCGTGAGGTGGAAGTTGCAGTGAGCCGAGATCACACCATTGCACTCCCGCCTGGGTGACAGAGTGAGACTCCGTCTCAAAAAATACAGAACTTTCAGTTAGTCAACCAAGGTGTAAACAGGTCAACAGACCTGTTAGAATAGGAAGCCAGTGGATAAGACTAGGAAGAACACTGTCAAACCTTAACTCCTCATGGCCAAAATAAACACTAAAGTTGACTGACAAGCAATTAATCTGTACTTTCTATAGTAGAAATGGCACAAAAATGTTGTTACATAAAAACACTTATCTGAAAATATAAAAATATAACACCTGTTGGTTTATAAGACCAGCTGAGAACTGGATGAAATACTAATGTCTAAGAACCTCTTTAAAAATGAATACTTTGAGGCCGGGTGTGGTGGCTCACACCTGTAATCCCAGCACTTGAGGAGGCTAAGGCGGGCAGATCATGAGGTCAAGAGATCAAGACCATCCTGGCCAACGTGGTGAAACCCCGTCTCTACTAAAAATACAAAAATTAGCTGGGTGTGGTGGCATGTGCCTGTAGTCCCAGCTACTCGGGAGGCTGAGGCAGGAGAAATCACTTGAACCCAGGAGACGGAGATTGCAGTGAGCTGAGACTGCGCCACTACATTCCAGCCTGGTGACAGAGTGAGACTCCGTCTCAAAAAAAAAAAAAAAGGAATACTTTGGCTGTGTGCAGTGGCTGATGCCTGTAATCCTAGCACTTTGGGAGGCCAAGGTGGGAGGATCTCTTGTGCCCAGGAAAGAGAGGCTGCAGTGAGCTGTGATCACGCCACTGCATTCCAGCCTGAGTAACAGAGACCCTGTCTCAGAAAAAAAACAAAACAAAACTTTCAGCAGTGAGTACAGTCATTCAATCTCCAGATACTGTCATTTTTTTTTTTATACTCCACTCCAATCTGTCAACTCCTTAGTTTGGCATTCAAGTTCCTCTACTACCTACTTATATCTTACTTTCCACTTCTCATCTACATGAGTCACACAGCTCAGTTAAGTCAAGCTCCTTGTTAATCTTTATTTTGAACCTTTCATAGGAGATGCCCTCACTGTTCCTCCCTATTCATCCAAATCCTTCTAATCACTCAAAGGCCAATCCACCTCCTACCTCTTCTATAAGATGCTCTCCAACCCAACCTTTAACAGTTCTGTATACCTAGCCTTGGTCACTATCATATAATCTAACATTAGATTTAGCCTTGGTCATTATCATATAATCTAACATTAGATTTATGTATTTTTTATGTTTTGCCATTCTTTCCCAGCTCTTCTACTCTTTTGGCCATCCCTCATGTGCCTACCACAAAATATATATTTTGTTAATACTCCTCCTTTGAAAGGAAAAGAAAATAACTCCATCCTGCTCTCCATCATCCAGATATACATTTCCCTATACCTCCTAACCTTTTCATGTATTACTACAAATTGAAATTGGACTTGATCCCAGGATTGGTCAAATATAAGTCACAGTTTTCAGTGAACACGCAGTATTTACACAAAAAGCTCAATCTGCCTGAAGGAGAGACAACTTAGATTTATCTAATAGAGTTCCTCATTAAGCCCAGTCATACTTCTGACCTTAGCTGGTGGGAGAAGGTGGGGTACTCTCATTATTTATTTTGAAACCATCTTAATTTATCAACTCACCTATTACATGGGCAGACACAAAGGCCACAGCATTTGTTGAGTTCTGTTAAAGTCTTCTCTGTCTCTCTCATGTCTTTATTTATTTGGTCCAAGCCTTCTTCTATGCGGTTTAGTTGTTCTAAGAATAAGTTGTGAAGTTACACTTTGTGTTCCATTCACAGTGTCAACCAGAAAATGCTATTATTATGGAACAGCAAACTTCAACCTTGAATCTACCAATAACTCCCCACAGTGAGTATGTCAGTGTCAAAAGGTATTAGAAGCTATTCAACATGGTAACAATCTTTCACGTACTGATCCGGAGGCACCTAGCCTCTTGCTGTGGAAAAATTTGTTCTAAAAAGCTTGTATATGGCTTGTATGGTAGGGTGGCTCACGCCTGTGATCCCAGCACTTTGGGAGGCCGAGGTGGGCGATGAACTGAGGTCAGGAGTTCAAGACCAGCCTGGCCAACATGGTGAAGCCCCATCTCTACTAAAAATACAAAAATCAGCTGGGTGTGGTGATGGGTGCCTGTAATCCCAGCTACCTGGGAGGCTGAGGCAGGAGAATTGCTTGAACCCGGCAGTTGGAGGTTGCAGTGAGCTGCGACTGCACCACTGAACTCCAGCCTGGATGACAGAGTGGGACTCCCCCTCAAAAAAAAAAAAAAAAAAAAAAGAATCGTGTATAGTAGGACCAAGGGACGGTTATTTAGAGATCATCCTTACAACCAAGTTAAGGGTACCTTGACCAGGTCAAATCCCCATCATTTCTATAATAGGTTCAAAACCTGAGGGCTATTATAAGAGTAATAAAAACTAGACCTGATTACTCAGGGCCAACTCAACTCAAGTGTTTCCAAGCATACCTGAATCTAGATCTGTTTTAGGACTTAACTTGATTTCTGAGGATGATGTAAGAGTATCATAATGTCTGGCCAGACATGGTGGCTCACGCCTATAATCCCAGCACTTCGGGAGGCCGAGGTGGGCGGATCAAGAGACTCTTGAGGTCAAGAGTTCGAGATCAACCTGGCCAACATGGTGAAACCCTGTCTCTACTAAAAATGCAAAAAATTAGCTGGGTGTGGTGGTGGACACCTGTAATCCCAGCGACTCAGGAGGCTGAGCCAGGAGAATCACTTGAACCTGGGAGGTAGAGGATCCTGGAGTAAGCCAGGATTGCACCACTGCACTCGAGCCTGGGTGACAGAGCAAGACTCTGTCTCAAAAAATAAAAAAAATAAAAAAAAAATAAAAAAAAAAGGCTGGGCATGGTGGCTCACACCTGTAATCCCAGCACTTTGGGAGGTCAAGGCAGGTGGATCACCTGAGGTCAGGAGTTTGAGACCAGCCTGGCCAACATGGTGAAACCCCGTCTCTACTAAAAATACAAAAACTTGGCTGGGCGTGGTGGTGGGCGCCTGTAATCCCAGCTACTCAGGAAGTTGAGGCAGGAGAGTCACTTGAACCCAGGAGGAGGAGGTTGCAGTGAGCCAAGATCACGCCATTGCACTCCAGCCTGAGCAACAAGAGTGAAACTCCATCCCCCACCCCCCAAAAATAGACAAAAACAGCGAAACTCTGTCCCCCACCCCCAAAAAATAGGAAAACATAGCTGGGTGTGGTGGCGGGTGCCTGCTATCCCAGCTACGTTACTATCATAATGTCTAAGGCACATATAACCAATACACAAAATAAGCCATGCTGGCCTAACACATACTTGGTATATACAGTTGGGCATTTTTGCCTGCCATCCCAAATAGACAGTGAACATGATATATAATTCAAATCAGAAGACAAGAAGTAAACATAACATTCTTATTTTACAAAGGGAAGGCTCTCCCAAAGGCTGAAATTTGTATGTGGCTAATTTGATAGGGCTTTTTGGCATCATAGTCAAATTAAGAATTTCTGCTAATAATTTAACTTACCCTTTTGTTCATCCAGCATAGTGATGGTCTTGATTCCTGCATCCTGAGACTAAGAGAAGGGGGGAAAAGGCTGATAGTACAACAAAACAAACCACAAACAACAGAAACAGAACCTATAAGAGCTGACAAATAGCAAGACAGAATAATTTAGAAACCCAAGCTCTCAGAGGATTAGAGCTACAGACAGAACTAGTATTCTTAAACTAACACACTTTAACATAGCAGCCCCCCAAAATAATTAAGTCACAAACTCATAGTGAATTCATCTTCCCTGTCATATTCCAATACTGTCAAAGGGAAAAACAGAAAATTCCCATTAGTGCATGGTTTGACAATTTCAGCAACTGTTAATTTCAAATAATAAAGCGTATTGATACATTACCCTTTAATACTAATTCCAGCCAGAAGTATTAGGATCTCTCCTATAAATTTCTATACTTAAGTTGATGATTAACATTTTCTTACCTCAATGGCTAAACCCAGGATTCTCCTCGTACTTTCCAGAGACTAGGAAAAAACACAGAATTTTAGCATTCCAAAATATGTAGAAAAAAAAATCTGATCACAGGCCAAATTCATGATGTTATTCTATCTTTAAAAATTGCCAGCTCAGGCCGGGCACAGTGGCTCATGCCTATAATCCCAGCACTTTGGGAGGCCGAGGCAAGAGGATTTCTTGAGTACCGGAGCTCAAGACCAGCCCAAGCAACATAGTGAGACTGTTTCTATTAAAGGAAAAAACAAAAAGAATTGCCAGCCTATCCTTCCCTTTAAAACAAAACAATGGCCAGCTGTGGTGGCTGAGGTGGGCAGATCACGAGGTCAGGAGTTCGAGCCCAGTCTACTCAACATGGTGAAACCCCGTCTCTACTAAAAATACAAAAATCAGCTGGGCGTGGTGGCACGCACCTATAATCCCAGCTACTTGGGAGGCTGAGGCAGGAGAATCGCTTGAACAGGGCAGGCAGTGGTTGCAGTAAGCCGAGATTGCATCACTGTACTCCAGCCCGGGCAACAGCGAGACTCTGTCTCAAAAAAAAAAAAAAAAAAAAGTAAGTTGATCACTACATTTTTGGTTATTTTCAGGCGCTCCTTAAGAGAAAATGTGTAAGGACTTCCATTGCGATGTTGAAAGAAAGAGTTTTTTGCCAGGCGCGGTGGCTCAAGCCTGTAATCCCAGCACTTTGGGAGGCCGAGGCGGGCGGATCACGAGGTCAGGAGATCGAGACCATCCTGGCTAACACGGTGAAACCCCGTCTCTACTAAAAATACAAAAAATTAGCCGGGTGTGTTGGCGGGCGCCTGTAGTCCCAGCTACTCGGGAGGCTGAGGCAGGAGAATGGCGTGAACCCGGGAGGCAGAGCTTGCAGTGAGCCGAGATCGCACCACTGCACTCCAGCCTGGGGCACAGAGCAAGACTCCGTCTCAAAAAAAAAAAAAAAAAAAGAAAGAAAGAGTTTTTTTAAAAAAGAGAGAACATTTGGATGGTGAAGTTCATGGGAATAAAAATTTTATAAAGTCATAAAAATTTAATGTAGGTAGAAATCTAAGTAAATTACAGATATTAGGAAATTGTTAAATAGAAGTCTAGCATTTCTCAAATACATAGTAGAGTATCTTTGTTGCACTTAATATTAATAATTACCTAAAAAATAAAAATCATACAAATTGTTTTCACTTTAGTTTTCTCGTGAGTTAAAAAGAAAATAAAAACCGGCAACGGCACTAAGGAGCAAATGTGTTCTTTGATATTAATGGACTAGGAAGAGGCCAAAATGGTCCCTAAGAAGGCTCTCTCACCCCTCCAATATGAAAACTGAAATAGAATTATTTACTTATTTTAGGTAAAACATTTACCTCATCAGTAATCTGGTGACCTCTCTGTTGAATTTCTTCTGATGACAGATTATCCATGATGAATCAAAACTCTATTAGGCACAGAAATGGAAATGTGGATATTGTATAAGAATAAGGATATATAAAAGTTTGCGTGAGCAAAAAGTGTAGATTTATGTAATTTAGGAAATTATCAGGAAAACAGGATAAAAGAACCTCTCTCTGTATCTATTAGTCTACCACAAGTAAAGAAATCAAGACCGAGAGAGGCTAAATGAATGTTTAATAAGAGTGCCAAGGGTGAACCTAAAATACAGGTTTTAGAACTTCTAGGGAAGTACTCTTTCCAACAGGAAACTGGATCCTCTACTTAGAGAAGCAAGGCATTACTGGAAGACAAGCATTGAAAGACTATTAAAATGAATTTCCGGTTGTTCAATGTTCTTCATGTGTTGTCTGAACATGGAAAAGCAGTAAGTGAAGAAAAGTCCAATTTAGTAAAGTAACAAAACTTGAAGTTATGTGCCTGAAGAACACAGGAAACATTTCTAAATATGCCAGTTGTCCAGGATACTCACTGGTGAAAATACTTTCACTCTTAACAAGAAAAGGGAAATGCTGGTACAAACAGCTCGGAAAAGACTAAGGTTTTTATTACACATTAGACTCTTCCCCTCCAGTGGCTTATATTGTTTGTTGTTTCAGTGGAGTCCCTAAGAAACCAAACAATTATTCTCCTATATACGGTAACTCAGAAAGAGATCTCACAGACATCCAAGCTAAAAAATAAAACATTTCGTAGGTGTTATTCAGCACGGCTGTTATCTAATTCCTCTTTGAGAAGTCATTTGGAGTAATAACAAGCATTGTGCAATGGCTCTAGGTTCTTTCTTTGTTACATTTGCTAGCTTTGTATGAATTTTCTCAAAACTCATTTATCAAAACTCACGGTCAATGACACAGATAAACTCTGGTTCTTATTACAGATTTGCCCCCAGGAATCTGGCAATGTCTGGAGATGCTTGATTGTCACAACTTCGGCCAGGTGACGGGGCTGGTTACTGGCATCTAGTAGGTAGAGGCAGGGAAACTGCTTAACATCCTACAACACTCTTCAGGAAAGCCCTCTAGCAAAGAATAATCTGACCCAAAATGTCAATTTGAGGTGAGAAACCTTGCCATGGATATACTCTTTGATAAGCAGAAAACTTAATTCCCCAAGAATGTACTGGACTGAATTCTTGGAAGGCAGAGATTTTATCTTTGTATCTCTAACACCTAATAGGATCTGACGGTAGATACTCCAAAAATAGCTGAATGAACAAATAAGTAGAAAAACAGGGTGTACGCTCAAAGTATTTACGTGGCTCTTAGAAACAGTAGCACAAAGCTCGCAAAGAATCACTAGAGCCAGGCCGGGCGCGGTGGCTCACGCCTGTAATCCCAGCATTTGGGAGGCCGAGGCGGGCGGATCACAAGGTAAGGAGATCGCGACCATCCTGGCTAACACGGTGAAACCCCGTCTCTACTAAAAAATACAAAAAAAAAATTAGCCGGGCGAGGTGGCGGGCGCCTGTAGTTCCAGCTACTCCGGGGGCTGAGGCAGGAGAATGGCGAGAACCCCGGGGGGCGGAGCTAGCAGTGAGCAGAAAACGCCCCACCGCCCTCCGGGGGAAGAGAAAGTACCCCACAAAAAAAAAAAAAAAAAAAAAAAAAAAAAAAAAGAATCACTAGAGCCACAAACCAAAAACTGCTATTAGAAGCGTATGATATGATCACATATAAATCTTTTCAGTCACTTTTGGCTGGGCATGGTAGCTCATGACTGGAATCCTAGCACTTTGGGAGGCTGAGGTGAGTGGATGGCTTGAGCTCAGGAGTTGGAGTTCAGCCTGAGCAACATGGCAAAACCCCATTTCTACCAAATATGCAAAAATTAGCCGGGCATGGTGGCGCACACCTGTAGTCCCAGCTACCGGGGAGGGTTGAGGTGGGCAGATTGCTTGAGTCCAGGAGGTTGAGGCTGAAGTAAGTCAAGATCATGGCACTGCAATCCAGCCTGGGTGACAGAGCAAGACCCTATCTCAAAAAACAAACAAACAAAAAATTTAAATCTTTTCAGTTGTTTTTAGTTGAACCACTACTATCATTTTATTTTTTTTATTTTTTTGAGATGGGGTCTTACTCTGTTGCCCAGGCTGGAGTGCAGTGGTGTAACCCTGACTCACTGCAACTTCCGCCTCCTGAGTTC
This sequence comes from Hylobates moloch, assembly GCF_009828535.3. NCBI lineage: Eukaryota > Metazoa > Chordata > Mammalia > Primates > Hylobatidae > Hylobates > Hylobates moloch. Next base: position 71,712,188 of record NW_026652289.1, read on the forward strand.
AAGTAATTCTCCTGCCTCAGCCTCCCAAGGAGCTGGGATTACAGGCATGCACCACCACACCCCACTAATTTTTGTATTTTTAGTAGAGATGGGGTTTCACCATGTTGGCCAGGCTGATCTTGAACTCCAGACCGCAGGTGATCTATCCACCTCAGCCTCCCAAAGTGCCGAGATTACAGGCCTGAGCCACCGCGCCCGGCCCTGTTTATAATTCTACTGTCATGTCTTATGGTTTAAGATTTTGAGGGCCAGGCGCAGTGGCTCACGTCTGTAATCCCAGTACTTTGGGAGGCCGAGGTGGATGGATCACAAGGTTAGGAGATCGAGGCCAGCTTGATCAACATGGTGAAACCCCCTTTCTACTAAAAATACAAAAATTAGCCAGGCGTGGTGGTGAGCGCCTGTAATCCCAGCTACTCGGGAGGCTGAGGCAGGAGAATTGCTTGAACCTGGGAGGGAGAGGTTGCAGTTAATCGAGATCATGCCACTACACTCCAGCCTGGGTGACAAGAGCAAGACTCTGTCTCAAAAAAAAAAAAAAAGAAGGAAAAGAAATGGAAGGGAGGGAGGGAGGAAGGGAGGAGATAAGAAAACAAGCAAGCAAGAGGCCAGGTGCGGTGGCTCACGCCTGTAATCCCAGCACTCTGGAAGGCCAAGGCAGGCGGATCACCTGAGGTCAGGAGTTTGAGACCAGCCTGGCCAACATGGTGAAACCCCGTCTCTACTAAAAATACAAAAATTAGCTAGGCGTGGTGATGCATGCCTATAATCCCAGCTACTCAGGAGGCTGAGACAGGACAGTTGCTTGAACCGGAGAGGCAAAGGTTGCAGTGAGCCGAGATCATGCCACTGTACTTCAGCCTGGGCAACAGCAAGACTCCGTCTCAAAAAAAAAAAAAAAAAAAAAAAAGGCAAGCAGAAAGGAAGTAAAAGAAAAGAGAAGAAAAGAAGAAAGGAAAAGTAAATAAGCTTCTTGGAAAGAAATACACAGAAAAAAGGCCCTGGAATTTAAATAAGGACTTGGAAGATCCATGTGGCTTCACTTGTAAAACTGGAGAGCTACTCAAGAAGTAATGAAGAAAGAGCACTTTAAATCACCATCAGGCCAGGCGTGGCGGCTCATGCCTGTAATCCCAGCACTGTGGGAGGCAGAGGTGGGCAGATCACTTGAGGCCAGTAGTTCAAGACCAGACTGGCCAATATGGTGAAACCCCAGCTCTACTAAAAAGAAAATACAAAAATTAGCCAAATGCAGCAGTGCACGTCTGTGGCTTGAGCCTGGGAGGCAGAGGCTGCAGTGAGCCAAGACTCACTGCACTCCAGCCTGGGCAACAGAGCAAGACTGTACGAAAAAAAAAAATATATCACCATCAATTCCACAGGGTCCTGCAAAGAATGATTTTATAAGATAATTCTTTTTATACTGGTAAACAAGGATTTTGCAGCTAAAATATTCTACCAAATTAGTTTCCTGCCTTATTCCTTCTCTGAAAATTAATCACAATAAAGCTCCTCAATGAGTTACACTCAAAGGGTTTATTACTGTTCTTCTAAGTTCAGCCTTCTCTTTGGCTTCTTCTGATAAAGTCTACTTCCATGGTAACCAGTGCATCCGCAGCAAGAGGAAACTTCTGTTTATAGCAGGATAGCATAGTGGGTGAGTGAGAATTCCAGCATACAAATTCCAGCCTCACAATGTATTTGTTGTGTGACCCCAAGGAAATTACCTAACGCCACTAAAACTCGGTTTCTGTATTTGTAAAACAAGGATAACATTCTATTTCATAGTTTTGTTTTTTTTGTGAAGATTAAAAAGAGATGATCTACACAAAGTACTTAGTACAATGCCTTGCACATGGCCGGTGTTCAATGTTAGCCATTATTTTAATATTTTTACTGAAGTGGAAATAAATAGTAGGCAAAACAAAAGGAAAATAACAATGTTGAATATGAGTCACATTTATGTAAATGTAGCTGAAAGTAATAGCTACTAAATATTAATAGTTCCAACTGCAAGGCTAAATTTGAATATTAAAGTTAATGATATAAAGTATAGGCTATATACTTTTTTTTTGAGACATCGGAGTCTCACATTTTATTTTATTTTACTTTATTTTATTTGAGACAGAGTCTCGCTCTATTGCCCAGGCTGGAGTGCAGTGGTGCAATCTTAGCTCACTGCAACCTCTGCCCCCGGGTTCAAGTGATTCTCCTTCCTCAGTCTCCCGAGTAGCTGGGATTACAGGTGCCCACCACTACACCTGGCCCTTTTATTATTATTATTTATTATTATTTTTTTTTTGTAGAGGCAGGGTCTCACTACGTTGCCCAGGCTGGTCTCAAACTCCAGGCTCGAGTGATGCTCCTAGCTCAGCCTCCCAAAGTGCTGGGATTACATGTATGAGCCACTTTGCCTGGCAAGGGTCTCGTTTATGTTAAGGATGGCTTCCTCCTTTTACTTCCTCTCTCGGCTTTCCTTTCTATCTCCTTCTACACAAACAACTTTAACCATTTTTATATATAGGCCCCAAAACTATGCAAATATACATACATATTTTTTTCTCTTTTTAAAAACTCTTTTCTTTTTACCATACAAAGTCTATAACTCAAATGCAAATATACTAAGTATACCACAGAATCATATCTACTAAACAGCTTGGTTTCAGGCCAGATGCAGTCACATTTGTAATCCCAGCACTCTGGGAGGCCAAGGTGGGCGGATCACCTGAGGTCAGGAGTTTGAGATCAGACTGGCCAACATGGAGAAATCCTGTCTCTACTAAAAAATACCAAAGGCCGGATATGGTGGCTCACGCCTGTAATCCTAGCACTTGGGAGGCTGAGGAGGGCAGATCACTTGAGGTAACGGGTTGGCCAGCCTGGCCAACATGGCAAAACCCCGTCTCTACTAAAAATACAAAAATTAGCCGGGCATGGTGGCATGTGCCTGTAATCCTAGCTACTTGGGAGGCTGAGGCAGGAAAATCACTTGAACCCAGGAGGCAGAGGTTGCAGTGAGTGGAGATTGTGCCACTGTACTCAGGCTTGGGCAACAGAGTGAGACGCCATCTCAAAAAAAAAATAAAATTAGCCGGGCATGGTGGCGGGCACCTGTAATCCCAGCTACTCAGGAGGCTATGGCAGGAGAATCGCTTGAACCCGGGAGGCGGAGGTTGCAGTGAGCCAAGATCGCACCACTGCACTCCAGCCTCAGCAACAGAGCGAGACTCCATCTTAAAAAACAACACCACAAAAAAACAAAACAAACAAAAATCAGCTTGGTTTCAAAGGACACTGAAGCACAAGATTCAAGACAGAAATCATATTAACAAGTGGGAAAGTCCCACTAAAAATCAGGAACCAAAAAGAAAACCAAAATTACACTTTCAGGCCTATAGTCCCAGCTACTCAGGAAGCTGAGGCAGGAGGATCATCTGAGCCCAGGAGTTTAAATGTAACCTGGGCAACATAGCAAGACCCTGACTCTAATTACAAAAAAATTAAACTTCAGTTTTACAGAAGCACCTATGGTAACTTAATTGCTCAATGCTCAACGCCTGGTCTTCAAGTCCCTGTCAAATTTGGAACTTCCACAATTCTACTCTAAGTGACCCAGGAGTAATACTGGGGAAGTAGATGTAGGTTTGATTATAATCAATTTTATTAACCCTATCAATGAGAATGGTTATGTGAACAGAAAGGGGATGTTCTATGTGAAAGATAAGAACGGGGCTCAAGAGCCGGAAGCTGGCAATCTACCCAGGAAGAGACAATGTGGCAGGCATAAGTGTGGTATCTGCCAGGGAGATACCAGGTACAGGGTGAGATTAATTGGCAAGCATTTACCCTGCCTGAATGAAATATTCACCGAAACCATCCACATAGTTTAGCTCTGATTAAGTTCACTTAGATGCTTTATTTATTTATTTATTTATTTAGGTAGAGATAGGGTGTCTCACTGTCTTGCCCAGGCTAGTCTTGAACTCCTGGCCTCAAGCGATCCTTCTGTCTTGGACTCCCAAAATGCCAGAAGGCGTGAGACACCACACCCAGCCACTTGGATGCTTTCTGGTTAGTTTTTCAAATATTCCGATAATTAGAGTCAGAAGCTACAGATAGAGAATATAAGCACTCTGCCGGGTGCGGTGGCTCATGCCTGTAATCCCAGCACTTTGGGAGGCTGAGGCAGGCGGATCACGAGGACAGGAGATCGAGACCATCCTGGCTAACAAGGTGAAACCCCATCTCTACCAAAAAACATAAAATTAGCTGGGCGTGGTAGCTGGCACCTGTAGTCCCAGCTACTCAGGAGGCTGAGGCAGGAGAATGGTGTGAACCTGGGAGGCGGAGCTTGCAGTGAGCCCAGATCGTGCCACTGCACTCCAGCCTAGGCGACAGAGCAAGACTCTGTCTCAAAAAAAAAAAAAAAAAAAGAGAGAGAGAATATAAGCACTCTTGTCCCTGGAAAAGGATACCCCCAACAGAAAAGAGTGGCATTCTTGCTTATACAAAAGACAACATAGTATAGTGGTTATGTGCCCAATATCTGAAGGCATAATGGTTTCAAATCCTGACTACTGTTAACTTTTCTGTGCTTCAGTTTCCTCATTAACTGAGAATAATAATGCTTACTTTAAGTGTTGTTACATGGATTGAGCTAATTCAAGCATAGTATTTAGAGCAGTGCCTGGCACACAGTGCTCAATAAAACTATTATAACTTTTCATAATAATTATGAAATATCTCTCGTGATTTTGGCCAGGCATGGTGGCTCATGCTTATAATCTCAGCACATTAGGAGGCCAAGGCAAAAGGATTGCTTAAAGCCAGGAGTTTGAGACCAGCCTGGGTAATAAAGCAAGTCCCCCATCTCTACACAAAATTTAAAAAAAAAAAAAAATCACCCAGGCCTGGTGGCCTGCAGCTGTAGTCCCAGCTACTCAGGAGGCCGAAGCAGGGGGATCACTTGAGCTCAGCAGTTTGAGGCTGCAGCAAGCTATGATCATGCCACTGCACTCCAGCCTTGGTGACATAGCAAGACTGTCTTAAAAAACAAACAAAAAAACACAAACACCCTGATTCTCATTTGTGTGGGTCAAAATCCAAGTATGATTAAGTCCAAAAAATTATGATTTTAAATTATCAAAAAAGAAAAAATAGTCATAATGTAAGGCTTCAGTGGTGAGGCAGGAATATAATGTGTGTGTGTATGTATGGAGGGCAGGGGATAGCTTTCAAGACAGAACACATATGGTGAAGAGCTTTGTATATTATACCAAGAAGTTTGAAATTTAGTTTGCTATGCTGCCTAGGTTGGTCTTGAACTCCTGATCTCAACTGATGCTCCCACTTCAGCCTCCCAAGTAGCTGGGACTACAGACATACCACCACACCTGGCTCGAGTTTTATAAGTATTGAAAGGCCATCTAAAGTAATTTCAATTTCCAAAACACTGTCAAAATAAATTTAAACAAACTTTACATCTACGTTACAGAATCTACAGAAAGCAACAAGAAGAGAGAATTCTGGAAAAACATAGGAATCAGTGATTTAAATACTTTAGTAGCAATACAACCTAAATTGAAACCCAAACCAAAATGTCAGTGAATCTAAATGAATACAAATGGGCTTCTTCTACTCTTAATATTTTAAAAAACACAGTACATTTTGTTTCCTGGCTCCATAATCCACTTCCTCTAATTGTTAGAGGCACTGGATCCGTCTGTTTCAAGTTTCTACCTACCACAGCAAAGAAAAGAGCAGTCCTGGCCGGGTGAGGTGGATCACGCCTGTAATCCCAGCACTTTGGGAGGCCAAGGCAGGCCGATCATCTGAGGTCAGGAGTTTGAGACCAGCCTGGCTAACATGGTGAAACCTCGTTTCTCCTAAAAATACAATTAGCCAGGCGTGGTGGCGCATGCCTGTAATCCCAGCTACTCAGGAGGCTGAGACAGGAGAATCACTTGAACCCATGAGGCAGAGGTTGCGGTGAGCCGAGATCACACCATTGCACTCTGGCTTGGGCAACAAGAGTGATACTCCGTCTCAAAAAAAAAAAAAAAAGGGAAAAGAAAAGAGCAGTCCTTGTCATCTGCCCCTCTGTCAACCTACAGATCTGGAAACAAAATATAGTAATGGAATAAAAAGTTCAGCACTCTTGGAGATAAGCAACATTATAATATTATACATGCTAATATGTACACAATGTGGAGCACAAACATAGCTCAAAAACAGATGTCCAGAGTGTTGCAGATAAAGGAACCAAATCGGGGTGGGGGTGGGGGAAAGCCTGAATTCAGAAAAAAAGAAGGCAGCTGATATCAAAGAGCAAACATCCTCTTTTTCCTTTTCGTTATTCTAATCTACAGGAGCCTTGACCTCCCAGGCTCAAGCGATCCTCCACCTCAGCCTTCCGAGTAGCTGGGACCACAGGCACTGGGCACCAGGCCCAGCTAGTTTTTTTTTTTTTTTAATTTTGTAGAGACAGTCTTGGCATGTTGCCCAGGCTGGTCTCAAACTCCTGGGCTCAAGCGATCCCCCTGCCTCAGCCTCCCAAAGTGCTGGAAGTACAGGCATGAACCACCGTCCGGCCCTAATCTACTTTCATCTGGTGGAACCAGTTAACTTTGCTAGAATTGTGTTATGATAATGAACACCATCACAGAGATTACAGAATTCTCAAGCCCGTAAGTTTTAGCTCAATCTTCATTTTAAAAATGAGCTGATTAGGCCCAAAGCAGTATCTTCCAAAGTGCTGAGCAAGAATATGATTTTTATTTATTTATTTATTTTTTTATTTATTTATTTTTTTTTTTTTTGAGACAGAGTCTTGCTGTGTCACCCAGGCTGGAGTGCAGTGGCGCGATCTCGGCTCACTGCAAGCTCCGCCTCCCGGGTTCAGGCCATTCTCCTGCCTCAGCCTCCCGACGAGCTGGGACTACAGGCGCCCACCAACACGCCCGGCTAATTTTTTGTATTTTTAGTAGAGACAGGGTTTCACCGTGTTAGCCAGGATGGTCTCGATCTCCTGACCTCGTGATCCGCCCGCCTCGGCCTCCCAAAGTGCTGGGATTACAGGCTTGAGCCACCGCACCCGGCCAAGAATATGATTTTAACTGTTACATATGAAAGAGGTATATATTTATGTATTTATTATAATGGATGCTAAAAAAGCTATAAAATACATAAAAACCATGATTTCACAGATTATCACTTTGGAAGTGGGCAATGTTTTTTTTTAAAAAAACCATTAAACATGAAGTAAAATAACAACAGCACTCTAAATGGCAAAAATTATGATAGTGGTATGACTCAGGTGAAGACTCCACAGCTGTCCCATGAGTACAGGCCTGTTTTTGTTTACTTTCTTTCTGGTTCTGGGTTGTGTTCTGAATGATTAGAAAAGATGTGACCTTAGACCGGGCACGGTGGCTCACGCCTGTAATGCCAACACTTTGGGAGGCTGAGGCGAGCAGATTACCTGAGGTTGGGAGTTCAAGAACAGCCTGACTAACATGGAGAAACCCCGTCTCTACTAAAAATAGAAAATTAGCCAGGTGTGGTGGCGCATGCCTGTAATCCCAGCTACTCGGGAGGCTGAGGCAGGAGAATCGCTTGAACCCGGGAGGCGGAGACTGAGGTGACCCTAGATCGAGATATTGCACTCCAGCCTGGGCAACAGAGTGAAACTGTGTCTCAAAAAAAAAAAAGAAGAAAAGAAAGAAACGATGTGACCTTTAGTTAAGTGGGCTTGTGTATTGTACCTAAGTTCATTCAGTGTACAAGAAACAAACATCAAGATACATATAGGAATTCCACTGTTTATTTGGCACAGTAAGTCATCCTTACGCTGGAACTATGATAACACCAACTTTGTAGTGCATAAACACATACTACAAGCACCTAAAGAAAAACCTAGCCTGAGACAAATATTCAAGCCGCAGGCTAAGTGATATGATCACTTCAATTACTTTCACATGACCTGTCAAAGGAGCATGGCAATGTAAGGTGTTTCTCTTATTTGCTAAATTTCTTTCTTTTCCTGAGATCACTCAGATCACTGGATCACTGAGCTGAGACCACCCAGTAATTTATAAAGCAAAGAGAAGAAATTTAAGCCAGCTGCAAAAATTTGGGTAAGTAACAAGGAGCTGAATGTTAATCACCAAAACAATGGGATAAATGTCTCCAGGGCATATCAGAGATCTTCATGGCAGCCCCTCCCATCACAGGACCTGAGGCCTAGGAAGAAAAAATGGTTTCGTGGGCAGCCTCAGGACTTGGGGCCCTTAGTCCCAGCTGCTCCAGCTCCTGGCTAAAACGGGTCAAGGTACAGCTTGGGCTGTTGCTTCAGAGGGTGCAAGACCCAAGCCTTCGTAACTTCCACGTGGTGCTGGGCCTGCAGGTGCACAGCAGTCAAGAATTGAGGTTTGGGAACCTGTCTAGATTTCAGAGAATGTATGGAAATGCCTGGATGTCCAGGCCAAAGTCTGCTGCAGTGGAAGAGACCTCATGGAGAACCTCTGCTAGGGCACTGCAGAAAGGAAACGTGGGGTTGGACCGCCCCCCCACCCCCACAAGAATCCCCACTGGGGCACTGCCTAGTGGAGCTGTGAGAAGAGGGCCACCGTGTTCCAGACTCCAGAATGGCAGGTCTACAAACAGCTTGCACCATGAACCTGGAAAAGCCGCAGGCACTCAGTGCCAGCCCAGCAGAGCAGCCTCTGGGCCTGAACCCTGCAAAGCCACAGGGTCAGAACTGCTCAAGGCCTTGGGAGCCCACTCTTTGCATCAGCGTGCCCTAGATGTGAGACATGGAGTCAAAGGAGATTAAAATAAGCTTTAAGATGTAATGGCTGTCCCACTGGATTTTGGACTTGCATAGGGCCGGTAGCCCCTTTGTTTTGGCCAATTTCTCCCATTTGGAATGGGAGCATTTACCAATGCCTATTCTGCCATAGCATCTTTAGAAGTAACTAACTTGCTTTTGATTTTACAGGCTCCTAGGCAAAAGGGACTTGCCTTGCCTCAGATGAGACTTTGGACTTGGACTTTTGGGTTAATACTGGAATGAGTTAAGACTTTGGAGGACTGTTGGGAAGGCATGATTGTGTTTTGAACTGTGAGGACATGAGATTTGAAAGGGGCCAGGGGAGCTGGGCATGGTGGCTCATGCCTGTAATCCCAGCACCTTGGGAGGATGAGGTGGGTGGATCATGAGGTCAGGCGTTCGAGACCAGCCTGGCCAACAGAGTGAAACCCCGTCTCTACTAAGAAATACAAAAATTAGCCATGTGCAGTGGCTCACGCCTGTAATCCTAGCACTTTGGGAGGCGGAGGCTGGTGAATAACCTGAGGTCAGGAGTTTGAGACCAGCCTGGCCAACATGGCAAAACCCCATCTCTACTAAAAATACAAAAATTAGCTGGGCGTGGTGGCAGGTGCCTGTAATCACAGCTACTCGGGAGGCTGAGGCAGAAGAATTGCTTGACCCTGGGAGGCAGAGGTTGCAGTGATCCAAGATCATGCCACTGCACTCCAGCCTGAGCGACAGAGCAAGACCCCATCTCAAAAAAAAAAAAAAAAATTAGCCAGGTTTGGTGGCACACATTTGTAGTCTCAGCTACTCAGGAATGTGAGGCAGGAGAATCACTTGAAGTGTTGGAGGTTGTAGTGAGCCAAGATCGCACCACTGCACTCCAGCCTGGGTGACAGAGTGACTCCATCTCAAAAAAAAAGAAAGAAAGGGGCCAGGGGCAGAATGATACAGTTTGGCTATTCATAATCTCATCTCGAATCTGGTGGGAGGTGATTGGATTATGGGGGTGGTTTCCCCCATGCAGTTCTCATGATACTGGTTTTATAAGGGGCTTTTTCCCCTTCACTGTCTCTCTCCTGCCATCCTGTGAAGAAGGCGCTTGGCTTCTCCTTTGCCTTCCACCATGATTGTAAGTTTCCTAAGGCCTCCTAAGCCATGCAGAACTGAGAGTCAATTAAACTTCTTTCCTTTATAAATTACCCAGTCTCGAGTATTTCTTTTTCTTTTTCTTTTTCTTTTTTTGAGTTGGAGCCTGACTCTGTCTCCCAGGCTGGAGCTCAGTGGCAAGATCTCGGTTCACTGCAACCTCTGCTTCCCAGGTTCAAGCGACTCTCCTGCCCCAGCCTCCGGAGTAGCTGGGATTACAAGCATACACCACCACGTCTGGCTATGTATTTTTAGTAGAGATGGGATTTCATCATGTTGGCCAGGCTGGTCTCGAACTCCTGATTTCAAATGATCCTCTCTCCTCGACCTCCCAAAGTGCTGGGATTACAGGCGTGAGCCACCAGGCCCGGCCTCGGGTACTTCTTTATAGCAGTGTGAGAACGGACGAATACAGACTCCATTCCAAGAGATGACAAATAGCAAAAGGCAAAATGATACTCCCTTCTTTTTTTCCCTCTCCCACTTTCATGTCTTTACGTTTCCTCCTACCATCAACTGCCTTTCCTAACATTGTGGTGACTAATGATTAAAGAAGAAAAAAACGACGAGATGAAACTACACTTTACAGTACTTTTTCCCCCCACCACTCCAAACCCGAACTATGAAATGCATTATTTTCCTGATCCTCTAATTTGTGCAGTAATACCGCGAGGTAAGGCTGAACCTTTCTAGAGAGCAAGGGCTATCCAATACCAGGAACCTCAGAGTCCTTCCTCAAGCCATTATCTCAGAGCTATCTGATCACCGTGGTCACCATACACGCAGTCTATTAATGTCAACCACGGCAACACAGTAAAGGTGACGGGCGGAAAGTGATATCTGTTTAATTTCGAGGAAGGGTCCAGAGAATCACCATCCAGCCACCCTTCCTCCACTGGCCCCTCGATGTTCTCCCGGCACCTCCCGTCCTCGCCCCGGGCCCATCTGCCGAGTAAAGGCCAGAGCGCCCCCTCCTCCGCTTAAGCCCGACTCCACCAACTTTTCAACCAATACGATACACTCTTTCTTCTCAGGACATACTCTCAGACTTCATCCCGGCCAGCTCCCTCCGTCCCACTCCTGGAGACTCACCAAGCGGGCGAGGCCACTCCTCTCCGGCCGCAGCTCGGACACCCCAACTCCGGACCTGGCGCTGCTCCCTAGTCGCGCCTGCGCGCGCCGAGCCCGCGCGCCTGCGCACTTCCCGTTCGCCGCGGACACGGACACACCCCTGCAGCTGGAGCCAATCACGGTGCTGGGGGTTTAAATGTCCCTGCCACGCAGGCGGAGAGTCTGGGAGTTTACCAGTTAACCGGATAGATTTCAGTCCTGCCCGAAGCTGGGAGGTGTTCATGATCTAAACATTTACTGAGGACAAACCGTGTGCCAGGCACTGTGCTGGATGAACGCTGAAGAAAAGAAAGCGAATAGAATGCTTTCCCTGCCCTTCAGCGCCTTTCAATATGTCTAGACTAAGATATAGATATGTAAACAAATTATAGTGGCTAGAATACAGTGCATAGCACATAGAAAATCTGAGGCGCCTTTGGCTGATAACGAACAAAGCGTTTTATTCTTAGGGATGTCTGGAAGGGTTCCCGGAGGAAGTGACTTGAGCCATGAAGGATAAGTAGGAGTTCCCCCGGAAATCCGGCAGAGAAAGAGCTAGTTTTCCAGGCTCTGGGGAACGGCTAATGTCCAGAACAGCGTAACGCCTTCTGGAAATTTCTAGTAGTTCATCCTTGTTAGAGGCTTAGTGCTAATCGTACATCCCCGAGTGTAGAGGGAAGAACGCTTTAGAAGGCCAACAATCGCTAGATCTTGGAAGGCCTTGGAATTTTAGACCACTTTGTACTATGGGCACTGAAAGCTACTGAAGAGTTTTAAGCAGATGGATGATTATTGTAAACTATTTGCTGCAGGAACCCTTCCATGCACCTCTAAGAATAAAATAAACTGCTGGAAATCAAAAATAGAAAGTGCTTCACCAAGCACGGTGGCTCACACCTGTAATCAATCCCAGCACTTTGGGAGGCTGAAGTGGGCAGATCACGAGGTCAGGAGTTTGAGACCAGCCTGGCCAACATAGAGAAACCCCACCTCTAAGCCGGGCGCGGTGGCTCAAGCCTGTAATCCCAGCACTTTGGGAGGCTGAGGCGGGCGGATCACGAGGTCAGGAGATCGAGACCATCCTGGCTAACACGGTGAAACCCCGTCTCTACTAAAAACACAAAAAATTAGCCGGGCGTGTTGGCGGGCGCCTGTATTCCCAGCTACTCGGGAGGCTGAGGCAGGAGAATGGCGTGAACCCAGGAGGTGGAGGTTACGGTGAGCCGAGATCGCGCCACTGCACTCCAGCCTGGGGGACAGAGAAAGACTCCGTCTCAAAAAAAAAAAAAAAAAAAGAGAAACCCCACCTCTACTAAAAATACAAAAAATTAGCCGGGCATGGTGGCAGGCGCCTGTAATCCCAGCTAGTCGGGAGGCTGAGGCAGGAGAATCGCTTCAACTTGGGAGGCGGAGGTTGCAGTGAGCCGAGATCATGCCATTGCACTCCAGCCTGGGCAACAAGAGCGAAATTCCATCCCCCCCATAAAAAAAAAATAGAAAAAATAGCTGGGTGTGGTGGCGGGTGTCTGTAATCCTAGCTACATTACTATCATAATGTCTATCACTGCCTGGCAACAGTGCCAGGCTCCATCTCAAAAAAAAAAGTGCTTCAAGGAGGAAGTAGTCTATTCCTTAAGGGATCAAGGAAGATGAAGCCTGAGAATGTTTTTTTTTAATTTCATAACACAGAGGTCACTGATTATCTCAGTGAAAGCTGTTTGTTGGAATGCTGGGGTTGAAAAAAACAACTTAGTAGTTTGGAGATGGGGGAGATGTAGAGATGGGGACAAGTTGTAGAATGCTTTTGGAAAGTTTGGCCTTGACAGGGAGGAAGGAGGGAGAATGATGAAGGATCAAGATTTTTTGTTTTTGTTTTTTTGATTTTTGTTAGAATTAAGACTGGAGAAACTTGAGCATGGTAGGGAAGATTCAACTGAGAAAAAAATTGTTGAATAAAGGAAGAGAAGGGATAGCTAGTAGGCAAAGATCTTGAAAGGGTAAGAATAGAGGCAGTTTAGAGGCAGTTCAAAACACTGGTGAGAGTAATGGTTTTGGAAGAGGGGAGGGAGGGAGAAAGAGAGAGAGAGGAGGTATCTCCCCAATTATGAGAGGAAGTATGTTTCTGTATATTTAGTAACAGGAAGTTAAAGTTCTCATGTGCTGACTTGTTTTCTCTGTGAAGTTGGAGATGGGGTCATCTTCTGATAGAAAAGGAGGTGGTATTGGGAGTTTAAAGGAAAGTTGAGAAGATTTGAAATATTGTAGAAAGTAATACAACAAGTTGACAGAAAAATGTTGTAGGACTGGTAAGCAATATTGAGGGCCTTTTTAATATGGGCAAAAATAAACTCACCATTTTCTGCCCTCCTGTGTAAATTTCTCAAGCAGCAGTCACTTGTTGAGGACAAAGGTGGAGAAAATGTATGGTTGAGTTCATTAGTTCATTTAGGGTTGTGATGGTCATTGATATAATTCCGTGGTTCTCAACCAGGGACGATTTTGTCCTCCAGGGGATATTTGGCAATGTCTGGAGATGCTTTATTGTGATGACAGGGTAACGGGGGTGGGTACTACTAGCATCGTGTCCAGCAGTGCTGCTAAACATACATACACACACACACACACACATATGTGAAGTGCCCCTCCAATATTATTGAGATTATAACATCTCTGTTTAACAAGACCGTCAATGCCTCAAATAAAAGTAAGCAGCGGCAGGGCACAGTGGCTCACGCCTGTAATCCCAGCACTTTGGGAGGCCGAGGTGGGCGGATCACATATGTGTGTGTGTATATATATATATATATATATATATACATATATATAGACAGAGAGAGAGAGAGAGAGAGAGAAGGTCTTGCTCTGTTGCTCAGGCTGGAGTGCAATGGTGTGATGTCGGCTCACTGCAACCTCTACCTCTGCAGCTCAAATCCTCCCACCTCAGCCTCCTGAGTAGCTGGGACTACAGGTGTGCACCACTACTGCTGGCTAATTTCTGCATTTTTTGTAGAGACAGGGTTTCACCATGTCACCCAGGCTGGTCTCAAACTCCTGGACTCAAGCGATCTGCCTCCCTTGACCTCCCAAAGTTATAGGATTACATGTGTGAGCCACTGCTCCCAGTCTGCTGCTAAACATCCTATAATGCACAGGATACCCCTGACAAAAAAGTATATGTTCCAAAATGTCAGTAATCCCAAAGTTGAGAAACCATAATCTAGCATTACCTTGGCACTCACCAATATCTGACTGTGGTCTTCTACAGGCTTTTCCTTGAATGATGGCCCAGAGTTTATAGGTTAAAATAGTTCTTCCAATGCATGCCTTTGAAGGAGAATAGAATGAGCAGCGTACCACAACCCTTGAGTGTTTCAAGGACTTGTGATGTCACAAACATGGAATTGGAAGTTTCCTAAACCTCTAGAACAAATCTGGATTTACATAGAAGAGATGAATATAGCCGCTTCCTTTCTTTTCTCTCTCTTTTCTCTTTTTTTTTTTTTTTTTTTAAGATGCAGTCTCGCTCTGTTGCTAGGCTGGAGTGCAGTGGCGAGATCTCGGCTCACTGCAAACTCCGACTCCCGGGTTCAAGGGATTCTCCTTCCTCAGCCTTCCGAGTAGCTGGGACTACAGGCACGCACCACCACACCCAGCTAATTTTTGTATTTTTAGTAGACAAGGGGTTTCACCATGTTGGCCAGGATGGTCTTGATCTCTGGACCTCATGATCCGCCCACCTCGGCCTCCCAAAGTGCTGGGATTACAGGCGTGAGCCACTGTGCCCTGCCGCTGCTTACTTTTATTTGAGGCATTGAAGGTCTTGTTAAACAGAGATGTTATAATCTCAATAATATTGGAGGGGCACTTCACATAATTATCAACCTGAATGTCGTTTCATTTATCTGACTAGTCTTAGTCACTAAAATTAGGTTTCTGAGGGAATGGGTATGGGCTAAGTTTAATAATAAATATAGGCGGCTGGGCGCGGTGGCTCACACCTGTAATCCCAGCACTTAGGGACGCCGAGGGGGGCGGATCATTTGAAGTCAGGAGTTTGAGACCTGCCTGGCCAATATGGCGAAACCCCTTCTCTACTAAAAACACAAAAATTAGTTGGGCCTGGTGGTGCACATCTGTAATTCCAGCTACTTGGGAGGCTGAGGCAGGAGTATCACTTGAACCCGGAAGATGGAGGTTGCAGTGAACCAAGACAGCGGCTCTGCACTACGGCCTGAACGACAGAGCAAGACTCCGTCTCAAAATAAATAAATAAATAATAATAATAATAAATGTAGGCTGGGCACGGTGGCTGACACCTGCCATCCCAGCACTTTGGAAGGCCAAGGCAGGCAGATGACTTGAGCCCAGGAGTTTGAGACCAGCCTGGGCAACATGGTGAAACCCCGTCTCTACTTAAAAAATATTATAAATACCTTAGGCATGAGTAAGAATA
Organism: Hylobates moloch; assembly: GCF_009828535.3. NCBI lineage: Eukaryota > Metazoa > Chordata > Mammalia > Primates > Hylobatidae > Hylobates > Hylobates moloch. Next base: position 71,727,715 of record NW_026652289.1, read on the forward strand.
AAATCAGTATTACGAAATGTCTGCTCTGTGATAGGCAGCATTCATAGATAAACACTTGACCTATGTTATTTAATCCTAGCAACACCCCGTGAGATAACATTATCCTAATTTTAACTCAAGAACCTGAGGTTCCACGAAGAATTGTAATTTACCCAAAGTCACAAATTATTAGTAGCTAGTCCAAGATCTGAAACTCAGGTCTGTCTGTTCTAAAGCTCTTGCACCTTCCATTAAACAGTAAGTTTTACAAGGAAGGAGAGTTTTCAAAATTTAGCCTGAACAGTTGCCACTGACTAAAGGAAATGGCGGGACACCAAGGAAGAGAGTAGGAGCTACAGGGAGGCCGGGAAAGAACAAGGGGAAACAAGGAGAATGAAAAAGGGACCAAGGAGGCTGTTCATAGCGTCCAACGCTGCGTACTGACTCTCCCGCAAGCGGGCCTGCCTTTGTTCTTCCTCCATTCTTTTTGAGAAAAACCTCTTCCTGTGTGTCCGTTGTTCACTCTCTTGTGTTCAAATAAAGCTAGATTATTGAGAACGGCGGACCGCAAAGGAAAAAAAAGCGAGCGTGACGGCCTCGGTGTGCGCCTGCGCGCTGGCGGCGGCTGTGGCGGGGCCCGGCGGGGAGCGGGTCCGGAGCAGGCTCCCGGACCCAAAACTGAAGGGGGCGTCTGGGGCGTCAGGGAGCTCCCTCGCCTGGCCCTCGGCGGCCTAATGGAGTAAGAGGGGTTGGCTGTGAATGTGAGTATCGACGGGCGGGCCTGCGTTGAGCGTATCGGAGCCCAAGGGTCCCGCTGGTCTGCCCCTTAGGGAGGTTGTGGGGCTGCAAGACACCGCCGGGTTTCTACTCCTGCAGGCTGCGGCGCCGGGGCAACCTGGTGGTCCACTCTCCCAGAGCCGGCGCGGGTTTATGGGCAGGCGGTGCTGCTGGCTTCAGGGTACGGAGTTTCGCGGGGGTGTTCCAGCTCTGCTCCCAGCCCCAGAAGGAAACGTGGCTCCAAAGCCTTGACCTTTAGGGGAAGCCACTGACCTCCTTCGTCCCCAGTTGGGCAGGGAGTCCAAAGACCCTGGTCCTTAAAGCCCGTAGGTCTCAGGCCAGGGACACATTTCAACCTCTTGCGACTGACAACCTCCGTTCTTTTTCCTCCTTTCGTTTCTCTCCTTGTGGGATGCGTCTTGAGAATAACAACTAATAACAAATAGTAACAACAGCTTACTGTGTCCATTTAATATTTAGTCCGAATCTCGGTGTATAATTGTGGAGAGGAAACACTTTACACCCTCTTCCCGTTTCAATTTGTTGTGTAATCATCTTTGAGAGTAAGATTAAGCCATCTTATTGAGAAGTTTGAAATATCCATGGCTTTTAGCAACTTGAGATTGTCATCCTAGGTAAGGGAAGTTCTCTTACCTAGCAAATAAGTGCTGTATCCACCATAATGGTTTATATCCAGTTTATTCAAACCACAAATAACTTTTTTTTTTTTTTTTGAGACAAAGTTTTCGCTCTTGTTGCCAGGCTGGGGTGCAATGGCGCGATCTTAGCTCACTGCAACCTCCGCCTCCCAGGTTCAAGCGATTCTCCTGCCTCAGCCTACCCAGTAGCTGGGATTACAGGCACCCACCACCATACCTGGCTAATTTTTTGTATTTTTATTTATTTTTATTATTTTTTTTTTTAGGACGGAGTTTCGCTCTTTCGCCCAGGCTGGAGTGCAGTGGCGGGATCTTGGCTCACTGCAACCTCCGCCTTCCAGTTTCAAGAGATTCTCCTGCCTCAGCCTCCGAGTAGCTGGGATTGCAGGCGTGCACCACCACCATGCCCGGCTAATTTTTGTATTTTTAGTAGAGACGAGGTTTCACCATGTTGGCCAGGCTAGTCTCCAACTCCTGACCTTAGGTGATCCACCCACCTCGGCTTCTGAAAGTACTGGGATTACAGGCGTGAGCCACCACGCCCGGCCCACAGATAACTTTTGAGTGCTTACTAAGAGCTTAGTACTGTTGTAAATAGCATGGGAAATCTTAAAATTTGCTTTAAGCCCCGTTTTCAAGTTTGGTCGTGAATGAAATAATGAAAGACAATATTCAGATGCAACTGGAATTTATTTAGTATCTGCTACACATTTGCCAAATACCGTGCCGTGCCTAGAGTTAACTCTTGAGTCTAGAAGATGGTAGGAGTCCTTTAATTAGAAATACTAGATGGTTTTTGAGGAGAACTTTAAAATGGCCTGGAAGGGGCCAGGCGCGATGGCTCATGCCTGTAATCCCAGCACTTTGGGGGGCCGAGGCGGGCGGATCACCTGAGGTCAGGAGTTTGAGACCAGCCTGACCGACATGGAAAAACCCTGTCTCTACTAGAAATACAAAATTAGCTGGGCATGATGGCACATGCCTGTAATCCCAGCTACTTGGGAGGCTGAGGCAGGAGAATCGCTTGAACCTGGGAGGCGGAGGTTGCAGTGAGCTAGGATCGCGCCATTGCACTCCAAAAACGAAACTCTATCTCAAAAAAAAAAAATTAAAAAATAATAAATAAATAAAATGGCCTGGCAGGAGGTAGAGGGTGTGAACGAATCTGATCAGGCTAGTTCAGAACCTATTTTGTGTGTGTGTGTGTTTTGTTTTGTTTTTTTTTTTTAGACAGAGCCTCGCTCTGTCGCCCAGGCTGGAGTGCAGTGGCGCAATGCCAGCTCACTGCAGCCTCCGCTTCTTGGGTTCAGGTGATTCTCCTGTCTCAGCCTCCTAAGTAGCTGGGATTACAGGTGCCCATCACCATGCCTGGCTAACGTTTTATATTTTTAATAGAGATGGGGTTTCACCATGTTGGCTAGGCTGGTCTCGAACTCCTGACCTTAGGTGATCCACCCACCTCAGCCTCCCAAATTGCTGGGATTACAGGCGTGAGCCACAGTGCCCGGCCTCAAATGTTTTGATTAAAATGAAGATATTTAAAAAGGAAAGACTATGAATAGTGATTATTGTACATCTAGATTAGTGCACATGTAGTCTGAAGGCTGCTCTACAAGAGTTGAAAGGAATGGTAGATGCTAGACGACTTGGTTCTGGGACCAGGAATGGCTCAGTGAGAAGTCTATGTATTGTGTGTTTTGTAATTGGAGTATCTTAGTGGAGAGTTTAGGATTAATTTGTGTACCCAATGAATAAGAGCACCTGGGCAGACAAGTTACATATGAATGCTCTGCTTGGACCTCTAGCATGTAAAATCACTAGTGGAAACTCTACAGTCGAGTGTGTGTGTGTGTGTGTGTGTGTGTATGTATGTATGTGCATGTTTGTGCATGTTTTAATCTGAAAGAAACTATCAAGAAGCTCCCAGGTCTTCATCAATAAAGGATTGGTTAAATAAACGTATGCATTTGCTGGAAAGAATGAGCCAGCTCTATATGTGCTAATATTGAGTGACCTCCCATATAGTGAGAAAGAAAAGGTGCAAAAGAGGGTGTGCATTTTGCAACCACTGTGGTTTCATAAAAATACTATGTATTGCATATACAATTGGTCCTCCATATCCGTCCATGGGTTCTGCATCCATGGATTCTACCAACTTTGGATGGATAATATTTGGGGAAAAAAAATGCACAAATTTCTGAAAAGCAAAACTTGAATTTGCTATGTGCTGAGTACATACTACATTGCATCCACATAAATGAAGTTATGTGTTGCCATTGTATTAGGTCTTGTATGTAATCTAGAGATGATTTAAAGTATACGGAAGGTACGTGTAGGTTACATGCATATACTGTGCCATTTCATATAAGGGTCTTCAGCATTCTCAGATTTTGGTATTGAGGGGGATCCTGGAACCAATCCCCCATGGATATCGAGGGACAACCGTATATGCATAGAATATCCTCTGTGGAGGATAGTCAAAATCATAGAGACAGAAAGTAGAATGGTGGTTGCTAGGGGTTGAGGGAGGGGGAAATGAGGAGTTACTATTTAATAGATACAAAGTTTCAGTTATGCAAGATGCAAATAGTTATGGAGACGGATGGTAGTGATGGTTGTACAACATTATGAATGTATTTAATACCACTAAACTACACTTAAATGGTTAAAATGGTAAATTTTATGTTTTGTATTTTCTTGCAAAAAAATTGAAAAATATCTCTGGAAAACAAACTCACAAGAGTGGCTGGCTGGAAGTGGTGGTGGCTAGGAAACAGGAGAGGGTAGTAATAACTTTCCTGAAAAGTTTTTTATTTTATTTTATTTTATTTTATTTTTAATTTTTTTTTTTTTTGAGGCGGAGTCTCGCTCTGCCGCCCAGGCTGGAGTGCAGTGGCGCGATCTCGGCTCACTGCAAGCTCCGCCTCCCGGGTTCACACCATTCTCCTGCCTCAGCCTCTCCGAGTAGCTGGGACAACAGGCGCCCGCCACCACGCCCGGCTGATTTTTTTTTTATATTTTTAGTAGAGACAGGGTTTCACCGTGGTCTCGATCTCCTGACCTCGTGATCCGCCCGCCTCGGCCTGCCAAAGTGCTGGGATTACAAGCGTGAGCCACTGCGCCCGGCCTGAAACAACATTTTTTGAGGACCTGCTGTACCTTGTGGAATAGCTAGATGAAACTAATTAACATATGTATTACTTATAAGTTTTTCTGGTGAGAACACATAAATCTTGCATCACTTTCTAATGTCCCAGAAGATGTTCATGTAGGTGAAAAATCTGTTTATAATTATCTGAGCCTCAAACCAAATTTGTTTAACATAAACATACAGTATTTTTTTTTGTTTTTTTTTTCTGAGGTAAGGTCTCACTCTGACCCCCCAGGCTGGAGTGCAGTGGCATGGTCTTGGCTCACTGCAACCTCTGCCTCCTGGGTTCAAGTGATTCTTGTGTCTCAGCCACCTGAGTAGCTGGGATTACAGGCATGCACCCCCAAGCCCAGCTAATTTTTTTTTTTGTAGAAATGGGGTTTTGCCATGTTGGCCAGACTGGTCTTGAACTCCTGGACGCTAGCGATCCGCCCGCCTCCGCCTCCCAGCTGCTGGGATTACAGGCGTGAGCTACCGCACCCAGTCAACACAGAGTATTTTTTGCCTGAAGCATAGTTAATGTGTAAATCAAGGGATTGTGCTTTCTTTAGTTCAGAAAGATTATTGAATTGGTCACTATTTTTGGAAATTATATTGCAGACAGCAATGCTGTTTGTGTTTGTTTGTTTTGAGACAGAGTCTCACTCTGTAACCCAGGCTGGAGTGCAGTGGCATGATCTTGGCTCACTGCAACCTCTGCCTCCTGGGTTCAAGCAATTCTCGTGCCTAAGCTTCCTGAGTATGTGGGACTACGGGCACGCATCACCACACCTGGCTAATTTTTGTATGTTTAGTAGAGGTGGGATTTCACTATGTTGGCCAGGCTGGTCTTGAACTGCCTCAGCCTCCCAAAGTACTGGGATTACAGGCGTGAGCTGCCATGCCCAGCCTATTCATGGTATTTTTTATCAACAATATCACATGCCTATCTCTATTAGTCTGATTTTGTAGTAGTCACATTTATAGTTTTATTCTTCTAATATAGTCATGTCTGAGCATTTATATGTTGATATACGTGTTACTTTATAACTCACTTTCCTTTAATTTTTCATTTTTATTATAGTTAGCACATTATATTGATATTTGAAGTTTTACATGTGCAAGTCACAGTAGCTCTGCATTTTATTTCAGGAAGGATAAGAAGGTTATTACAAAATATTTACAATAAAAGGGGGTACAAAATATCTTTAAAGAAAAAATTACGTAGTGACAATTGGGGAAGCTGGCTGATCAGAACACGGGGGATTGTTATAATAATCCTTCTATTTTTATGTATGAATGAAAATTTCCACAATGATATGTTTTAGGAAAAAAGAGTTGGGTCTGATGTGATTGAGAATTGCTGCTCTACAGTGTGCCTCAGAAATAGCCACAATTGGGATAAATGTTATAAAGAAGAGACAGGGTTTCAGAAGAGCAGTGCACAGTGAGGGGTATGACCTAGTCTGGGAGATGAGGGAGTGCTTTCCTAGGCAACTAACATTTGGACTGAGATTTGAAGGATGAGTAATTAACTAGATGAAAAGGAGTAAGAGCTTTCCAAGGAGAGGGACCAGCATATGAAAAAGCCTTAAGGTGGGAGGAGTGTGGTAGGTGGGAAGAACTGAAAATGCCATTTTGTCTGATCACAGAGATCTACAAGAAAGTAGCTTAAACCTAAGTAATACACATTAGCAAGGGTTGTGTCAAGCTGGCCTTGTAAGACCTTTTAATTATTTTGATTTATATCTTACATAATTAGATGCCTTTGAAGGGCTTTTAATAGTGAGGGACAAAGGCATAAAACATAAGCATGCATGAGAATAGTTTTTTCAGTGTATAGTTGAGCAAACCATGTATGTGTATGTTTAGATGGAGGCACCATAAAATTGAGGTAGGCTGGAATGCCGAGCCACATCATGAACAGCTGCCATTCAAGAGTCACCCAGGTCCCAGCAGACTTTGTCACTAAACCTAGGGCCTCCTGCTCTCCATCGCATGATTGAGGATATGTCTTCTTTGATCAGTCTGTCCTGCTCGAGCATTGCTTGGAGCCATTCGAAGAGGCTGGTGGCTCTCAAAAGTGCAAACTTTTGTGTCTTTATTTATTTTTATTTATTTATCGAGACAGAGTTTTGCCCTTTTGCTGAGGCTGGAACGAAGTGGCACTATCTCGGCTCACTGCAACCTCTACTCCCCGGGTTCAAGCGATTCTCCTGCCTCAGCCTCCCGTATAGCTGGGATTATAGGCTCCTGCCACCACACCAGACTAATTTTTATATTTTTAGTAGGGATGGGGTTTTGCTATGTTGGCTATGCTGGTCTCAAACTCCTGACCTCTGGTGATCTGCCTGCGTTGGCCTCCCAAAGTTCTAGGATTACAGGCGTGAGCCACTGTGCCTGGCCGAGACCCTCTCTTTAAAAAAAACATCAATATAAATGATTTCCACACAACAACTGGAGAATATACTTCTTTCCCCAAGCGTATATATAAACCAGATGCTGGGCTGTAATTCTCGGTATAGTTGAAAGGATTGAAATAATATAGTATATGTTCTTTGACTGTAATAAAATTATTATTATTATTATTATTTATTAATTTTTTTTTTGAGACAGAGTTTCGATCTTGTAGCCTAGGCTGGAGTGCAGTGGCGTGATCTCAGCTCACTGCAACTTCTGCCTCCCAGGTTCAAGCGATTCTCCTGCCTCAGCCTCCCAAATAGCTGGGATTACAGGTGCCCACCACCATGCCCAGCTAATTTTTGTATTTTTAGTAGAGATGGGGTTTCACCATGTTGGCCAGGCTGGTCTCAAACTCCTGACCTCAGGTGATCCACCCACCTCCGCCTCCCGAAGTACTGGGATTATAGATGTGAGTCATAGCTCCTAGCCTCTTAATAAGATTAAATTAGAAACCAAGATGTGTAAAAGGCCACAAGTATTTGGAAATTCAATGAATCTTCTAAATAATCTGTGAGTCAAAGAAGAAATCACAAGAGAAATTAGAAAGTACTTTGAACTGAATGATAATGAAAATACGACATCAAAATTTGTGGGATAACTGTCATGGCCAAGGGGAGCCAAAGGAGAGATGATGACTAAATGTAATGTGGTATCCTCTATGACATGCTGGAAGAGAAAAAAGGTAGGAGGTAAAGAATGAGGACATCTGGGCTGGGCATGGTGGTTCACGCCTGTAATCCCAGCACTTTCAGAGGCCAAGGAGGGCAGATTGCCTGAGGTCAGGAGTTCCAGACCAGCCTGGCCAACATGGTGAAACCCCGTCTCTACTAAAAACACAAAAGTTAGCCGGGCGTGGTGGCAGGTGCCTGTAAAGCTACTCGGGAGGCTGAGGCAGGAGAATTGCTTGAACCTGGGAGGCGGAGGTTGCCGTGAGCCAAGATCATGCGACTGCACTCCTGCCTGGGAGACAGAGCAAGACTGCGTCTCAAAAAAAAAAAAAAAAAAAAAAAAAAAGAGAACATCTGAATAAAATATGGCTTCCATAATAACAGTGTATCAGTGTATCAGGCTGGGCACGGTGGCTCATGCCTGTAATCCCAACACTTTGGGAGGCCGAGGCGGATGGATCACAAGGTCAGGAGTTTGAGACCAACCTGGCCAATATGGTGAAACTCCATCTCTACTAAAAATACAAAAATTAGCGGGGCGTGGTGGCGGGTGCCTGTAGTCCCAGCTACTTGGGAGGCTGTGGCAGGAGAATTGCTTGAACCCAGGAGGCGGAGGTTGCAGTGAGCCAAGATTGTGCCATTGCACTCCAGCCTGGACAACAGAGTGAGACTCTGTCTCAAAAAATAAAATAAAATAAAATAAATAACAATGTATCAATATTGGTTTGTTAATTGTGACAAATGTAACATTGCGATGTAAGATTTTTGTTTTTTTTTTTTGAGACGTAGTTTCAGGCGGAGGTTACAGAGGTTGCAGTGAGCTGAGATAGCACCACTGCACTCCAGCCTGAGCAACAGAGTGAGACTGTGTCTCAAATAAATACATAAATAACAGTGTATCAGTATTGGTTTGTTAATTGTGACAATTGTAACACACTAATGTAAGTTTTTTGTTTTTTTTTCTTTTGAGGCTGAGTTTCACTCTTGTTGCTCAGGCTGGAGTGCAGTGGCCGGATTTTGGCTCACTGCAACCTCCGCATCTCGGGTTCAAGTGACTCTCCTGCCTCAGTCTCCTGAGTAGCTGGGATTACAGGTGCTTGCCACCAAGCCCAGCTAATTTTTTTTCTTTTTAGTAGAGACAGGGTTTCACCATCTTGGTCACGCTGGTCTTGGAACTCCTGACCCCAGGTGATCCACCTGCCTCAGCCTCCCAAAGTGTTGGGTTTACACGCATGAGCCTCCATGCCTGACCAACCTGGATAATTTTTTACTTTTTTGTGGATACACGAATTTTGCTGTGTTGACCAGCCTGGTCTTGAATTCCTGGCTTCAAGCCATCCTCCCAAAGTGCTGGGATTACAGACGTGAGCCACTGACCTGGCCAAATGAAAGATGTTAATATGGGAAACTAGACGTGGGGGTATATGGAAACTATACTATCTCTATCTTTGCCACTTTTCTATAAATCTAAAACAATTCTAAAATAAAATGTTTATTAAAAAGTACTAAAAAATGTGGGATGCCACTAAAGCAGTGCTTAAGAGAAGTTTCTGGGTTTAAACATATTTATTGGAAAAGAAAAAAGGCCTGAAGATTTGACCTCAAGTTCTACCTTAAGAACAAAATAAACCCAATGTATGTAAAATGAAAGGTAATAAAGACAGCAGTTGAAATTAAAGAAATAGAAAAATACAATAGACAAAGTTAGTTCTTTGAAAAGATTAATAATATTAACAAACCCATAGATAGACTGATAAAGAAAAACACAGTTGACCCTTGAACAGCTCAAGGGTTGGGGACACCGATACCCTGTGAAGTCAATAATCCATCTATAGCTCTTGACTCCCCCAAAACTTAACTACTAATAGTTTATTGTTGACCAGCAGCCTTACTGATAACATGAGTTAATTAACACATTTTGCATGTTATACATGTTGTATATCCTTAAAGTAAGCTAGAGAAAAGAAGATATTATTAAGGAAATCTTAAAGAAGAGAAAGTATACAGTTGACCCTTGAACCGCACAGGTTTGCGGTTTGCAGGTCCACTTATACACAGATTTTTCTCTGCGTCTGCTACCCCTGAGACAGCAAGACCAACCCCTCCCTTGCTTCCTCCTCAGTGTACTCAATGTGAAGACTGAGGATGGAGACCTTTATGATGATCCACTTTATGAATATATACATATACAAAATGGATAAAGATTACTAAATGTACTGTTAACAATAAGATGAAGCTGGGTGTGGTGTCTCACACCTGTAATCCCAGCACTTTGGGAGGCCGAGGCTGGTGGATCACCTGAGGTCAGTTCTCAATCAGCCTGGCCAACATGGTGAAACCCAGTGTAAGGTGGCTAAAGTGAGGATGGCAGTAGGTTTGGATTCCTTATTTACTTACTTGTAGTTTGTCACTTCTCAGTCACCTTGGTTAAGATCACAGAGTTGGATGGTTTGTATTTCCTTGGCTTCTAGTCTTTGTCAAGGCCTTTAAAAAGAGCAGTGCTTCCCATCTAGAAGACTGGGCTAATTACAGTATTTCAGAAAGCTTAATGGAATTTATGTATTTACCCAATTTAAGAATATATAAACTAAAGTTACTTTGCCTGGAATCATGTCACCTCAGGGTTTAAATACGAAATCTTCCTTATCAATTGAATACTTTGCTGGCAGTTATATTTTGATTTTTTAAGAAAATGAAAATGAGTATTCTTAATACATGCAGATTAGAAATGAGTTGTGAAAGAAAAAAATAACTAAAAAGAGGGAGACTTTGATTAAAATGTTGATATAGAGTATTTCTGTTATACTGTATGGCTTTATTTTTTATCCATTTACTAGGGGTTGATGTTGTTGGCTTTGTCAAATAAAAGAACAGTTTGTATTTTAGTGCTTGGTTTTCAACCAAGTAAATATATAAAAACTCCACAGTAACTGCTATAATTTCTACCAGAGAGTCACACTCTATTACTGACTTTATTGCTTCTAAGTTTCTTGTTTCTGTTTTGCTTTGGTGGTTAATAACTGGAAGCACAATTTAAAACATTTCTGGACATATCTTTACCAATTTCTCTAACCCTTAGAATAGTGCTTAGTGCTCAATAAATGTTTGTTGAATGAAGTAACAAAATAACGCATGTAAGTAGTAATTAAAGTTGAAGTAGATATTACATTATAAAGCAGTTAGAAGTAGTATGCTATAGCACTTAACATTTCTGTTTGAGATTTAAGAGATTATTAGTAATATGGAAAGTATAAATAATACTGTACCTGTCCACAAAGGTATATTTCTTTGTTTTGGTAGCTAATTGACATTCAGCTTTCTTAAATGTCCATATTTTTTACCCCATAATCCTACTTTAGTGTTTTGAATTTTATTTTTTATTTTAATTTTTTGAGACAGAGTCTCACCGTGTCGCCCAGGCTAGAGTGCAGGGGCGTCATCTCGGCTCACTACAACCTCTGCCTCCTGGGTTCAAGCGATTCTCCTGCCTCAGCCTCCCGAGTAGCTGGGATTACAGGCACGTGCCACCATACCCAGCTAATTTTTGTATTTTTAATAGAGACATGTTGGCCAGGCTGGTCTTGAACTCCTGACCTCAAGTTATCCACCCACCCCAGCCTCCTGGGATTATAGGCATGAGCCACCATGCCTGGCCTGAACTTTATTATTGAATAAAATTATTTAGGCATTCAGTAATATTATGAAGTGGGTTGGCCGGGCGCGGTGGCTCACGCCTGTAATCCCAACACTTTGGGAGGCCGAGGCGGGCGGATCACGAGGTCAGGAGATGGAGACCATCCTGGCTAACACGGTGAAACCCCATCTCTACTAAAAATACAAAAAATTACCTGGGCGAGGTGGCGGGTGCCTGTAGTCCCAGCTACTCGGGAGGCCGAGGCAAGAAAATGGTGTGAACCCCAGGGGGTGGAGCCTGCAGTGAGTCGAGATCGCGCCACTGAACTCTAGCCTGGGCCACAGCGAGACTCCATCTCAAAAAAAAAAAAAAAAAATTATGAAGTGGGTTGCATGGCAAGAAAACTGCCGAGTAATCAGAGGAGTGGAGAACCTTAGGCCTCTTTGATTTGTCCTTCTGCCATATTATCTAGGAGTTATAGATTAAACTATGGTAGTTTGTAACCTCATTATGTCACAGTTTTAAAGTCTCATAAGGAATGTACCCTAGATGAGGAAGCAGATCTATTAGAGCCTGATGTTTTCTGTAGAGGAAGGAATAATACTGCTTGGGGAGTAGATTTAAAATTTCATATAGAGCATCTCTAGCAGGGACTTGAGGAAAGTGTGCTAGTGCTAGAGGATTGTGAAAGAGTAAACCATTGTTGAGTCTTAATCTAAACCCCTGGTATTTTCTTTCTTTCTTTCTTTCTTTTTTTTTTTTTTTTTTTTATAGAGAGCCTCACTCTTACCCAGGGTGAAGTACAGTGGCACAATCATAGCTCATTATAACCTCAAACTCCTGGGCTCAAGGAATCCTCCTTGCTGTGCCTCCCAAGTAGCTGGGATTACAGGCATGAGCCATAGTACCCAGCTAATTCTTTCATTTTTGTAGAGACACTGTGTTGCCCAGGCTGATGTTGAACTCCTGTCCTCAGGTGATCCTACCACCTCAGCCTCCCCAAGTGCTGTGATTACAGATGTGAGCCACTGTGCCTGGCCTCAAACCCTAGTATTTACTCAGCTTAGTTACTAAACTCACATTTAGTAACCCAAGATGGATAATTCCATTTGGAATAATCAAATACTTTTGAATTGCTTACGATATGTCATATACTGTTCTAAGTGCTAGACCGAACTATAGTAGTGAACAAAATATGCAAAGTCCTTTTTCTCACAGAATTTAAATTTTAATTGGCAGAGACAGAGAATAACAAATACATACTATGTTAGGTAGTAAAAGATAATGTTCCAGATATCGCTTGTTCATAAACTATTCCAAAATTTCCTGGCTTAAAACAACCTTGTATTGTGTCTCACAATTCTCTGGGTTGAAGAGGGTTTATCTGGATGGTGTATGTATTGGTCTCACTTGGGGGTCTCTCATTGGTGGCTGGACCTGGAGCCCCCAAGATGGCTCACGCTTCTGGCTGTCAGTTGGTCCTGCTTGTTGTTTGGGTACTCATTGGGGGCCTCAGTTCTGTTTTTACCTGGCCTTAACCTGTGGCTTTGGCTTCTCACATCAAGGTGGCTGGCTTTCAAGAGGGAGCGTAACAAGTGGGCAGAGGCAGAAGGTACAGATTTCTGAAAGCCCAGCCTCTTAAGTTATACAGCATCACTTCTGCCACATTTTATTGATCAAAATAGTTCACAGGGAGGGGAAACAGACTCCATCCACCTTTTCATGGATGGTGGCAAGATCACATTGCAAAAGAGCACAGAGGGTAGCAGATGTTGTTGAGGCCTTCTATGGAAACATGATCGACCACAGTGCTATAAAAAATTAAGCAGGTTAATAGGGGAATAGAGAAACTGGAACTATGTGGAGAGGTGGGGTGTCAGAAAGTGCAATATTATGTAGAGGGTCAGGCAGGGCCTCTCCCATAAGGCAATATTTTAGATACCCAATGGAAATGAATGAGCCACAGGAAGCATAAGGACTTTTTAAGGAAGAATATTCCAGGCAGAGAACAGAAAATGTAGAGGTGCTAAGGTGGGAGGATCTGTGATGTGAACAAAGAATAGCAACGAGGGGAATGCGAGTGCACTAGAATGATAGAGGAAGAACAGGAGGGCATGCGAATGATTTGGAGAGGAAGAGAGAAACAGATTTTGTAGCCATGGCAAAGACTAGGTTTTCTGTGAGTGAGATGGACACCATTGGGAAATTCTGAGCAGAGGAATTACATACAGGTTAAGTTCCTTTATCCGAAATGCTTGGGACCAAAAGTGTTGTGGAGTTCAGATTTTTTCGGATCTTGGAATATTTGCATACTTACTGGCTGAACATCCCAAATTGAAACATTCCAAATCTAAGCTGCTTCAGTGGGCATTTCCTTTGAGCATCATGTTGACACCCAAAAAGTTTCCGGTTTTGGATCATTTCAGATTTCAGATTTTTAGATTTGGAATGTTCAACCTGTATACGTTCTAACTTAAACTTTTTTTTTTTTTTTTTTTTTTTTTTTTAGACAGTGTCTTGCTCTGTCGCCCAGGCTGGAGTGCAGTGGTGCAATCTCGGCTCACTGCAACCTCTGCTCCCGGGTTCAAGCAATTCTGCCTTAGCCCCCTGAGTAGCTGGTATTAATAGGCACCTGCCACCACGCCCAGCTAATTTTTGTATTTTTAGTAGAGACGAGGTTTCACCATGTTGGCCAGGCTGGTCTCTAACTCCTGACCTCGTGATCTGCCCGCCTCGGCCTCCCAAAATGCTGGGATTACAGGTGTGAGCCACTGCACCTGTCCATTCTTTTTTTTTTTTTTTTTTTGAGACAGAGTCTCGCTCTGTCACCCAGGCTGGAGTGCAGTGGCACAATCTCGGCTCACTGCAAGCTCCGCCTCCCGGGTTCACGCCATTCTCCTGCCTCAGCCTCTCCGAGTAGCTGGGACTACAGGCGCCCGCCACCACGCCCGGCTAATTTTTTTTTATATTTTTTAGTAGAGACGGGGTTTCACCGTGGTCTCGATCTCCTGACCTCGTGATTCGCCCGCCTCGGCCTCCCAAAGTGCTGGGATTACAAGCGTGAGCCACCGCGCCCGGCCTCTGTCCATTCTGAATTAAACTTTAAAAGAATCTTATTCTAAGAATCTTTGGCTACACTCAAAACACTGTTTTGAGAATCAGCTGTGAGAGGACAAGAGCAGAAGGAAGGAGTCATTTCAGTAGTAGGGTAACGCCGTGTGGGATGATAGATGTGCTGGGTGGTGAGAAGTGTTGGAATTTGGCTATATATAAAGGTAGGCCTGACAATTTCCTAACGAGGGTGGATATGGGGTGAAAAAGAAGGATCAAGGATGGCTCCCAAAATGTTTACCCTATGTACCTGGAAACAGAAAGACTGGGGGAGGAGCAAGGTGGAGGTGAGGAAGATAAGACTTGTAATTTTGGTTGTGTGAAGATGAATGTAAGAAGGTATCTGAGGAGAAAAGGTTACTAAATGTTACTTCCTCATTGCAGGTTTGACGTTGAGTGCTTCAGATCTGGTCACTATGGTACGAGAACGAAAATGCATATTGTGCCACATCGTGTACAGCTCAAAAAAGGTAATAATGGAAGAGGGAGAATCTGGGGCTTTATGACTATTTTTTAAAGAGACATGTTATTAATAGATGTTATTAATATTAATAGACATGTTATTAATAGGAAAAGCTTTGACAATGTCTTATTTATGCTTCTTTTCTTTCCTAAACCATAGTCTCATTCCACTGGTTTCTTTCTCGTTACTGCCACCTAAAGCCAGTAGCTGTATTATTAAACTTCTGTCCATCCCAAATTTGAGGGTATTCAAAACTAGATGACAGGGAAATTTAGTAACCAGTTATAGGGAAGATACCTTAAAATTCCAAGGTTATTTGAAGTTATACTGCTTTGTGCAGTTTTAAGATCATGTACTTTTTGATTAGCTAAGGATATAGCATTTATTATATGTACTTGCATTCTGTTTATGGCTGTGCTTGTGAAAAGTGCAGCACAGCAGAAATGGTATTAACAATATCCTAGATGTCCACAAGGTGGGGATGTTGCTCAAAGTAAAACTTTTTTTTTGAAATGGAGTCTTACTGTGTTGCCCAGGCTGGAGTTCAGTGGCACAATCTCAGCTCACTGCAACCTCTGCCTCCCCAGTTCAAGTGATTCTCCTGCTTCAGCCTCCCAAGTAACGGATTACAGGCATGTGCCACCAGGCATGGCTAATTTTTGTATTTTTAGTAGAGACAGGGTTTCACCATGTTGCCCAGGCTGGTCTTGAACTCCTGACCACAGGTTATTCACCTGCCTCGGGCCTGTCAGAGTGCTAGGATTATAGGCATGAGCCACTGTGCCCGGCCAAAACATCTTTTTAGGACCTAAAATTGGCTGCAATTTGGGTCACTTTTTGCCTTTACCTGCCTTTATCATTTGCTTTCAGAGTAGGGCTGCTAGTTTAAATACTGAGGAATTTATTCTCCTTGCTTTTAAGATGCTCTTGATTGTCACTGGAAATTCAGAGAACTGGGAGGATCATGGGCTAGGTTAGCCAGGGAAGTGTGAGTGGAAGTGTTAAACTTTGAAAAGTGTCTAGAGTAACGATGGTTTAAGAGAAATGAGGAAGAAATATTTTAGGTAGGAGAACAACATGTACAGAGACAAATGGAATGGAGTATGACCGTTCTAGGAGTTGGCAAGAAGGCTCATCTGATTAAAACAGTTTTGCCTTGGGAATAGCAGGACTGTAATTTGTAATTAAGTGAAGACAGTTGATGAATAGTGTTGGATGCCAGATTGAAGGGTCGATTATGATCCACCAAGTAGACTTGGGTGGATACTATTTTTTTTCTATCTAGATTTCTGTTAGTGATGGAAAAATTAGTGAGATTTAAAAATCATGTTTAATAATATACCTGCTACTGTTTACAAAAATAAAAGAATGCTCTTCTAGTTTTAAAAATTTGATGAAGGTTTATACAAATTGTCAATAAGTCAGAATTCCTTATGACTACTTTCACGTTGGACAGAGGTAGGGAGAAGATGTGAGATGGATAGGCTGCTGCTCAGAGATGTGATATCAGAGTTTCATAGAATAGCAGCCCTATCTTGTGATACCATGATTTTGTGATTTTGCCATTTTAAATCTTTCTGGCTCTTCTACTCTGGTTTCAAACATACTTTTATCTCTTCATTCTTTTCCGTGATCATAATGAAGTTAAATGAAGGGCTGGAATTATCTACTCCTGCCCTAGGAAAAGCTGATTGTTGTTTTTATTTTCCTTTTTTTTAAAAAAAGGAAAAGCTGGTTGTAGTTTTCATTTTTATTTTTATTTTTTCCTTTTTTATTTTTTTTTTAAAGCAAGGGAATGGCCTGCTTTAAGTGAGCGGTATGATTTAAGAAAATAACAAAATGGGTTAGTTGGAAGGGATAACTGATACTTATTTTCAGATAGGACTATGAACAATTGATGTTGAAGCCGTGCTTGTCTCCAATTTCCCAAACTAGTGTAACTCTGGTTTCTCCAAATAAACTATGGAGGAGAAAACGTTCTAAGTGACTTGAGTATGGGGAAAAGCTGTGTAAGGTATCCCTGAGTATCCTGAGGCCCATTAACATATAAAATACTGAGAAGCCCTGGAGTTAAATATATGTGTATAATAGAGATGGAGTCTCACTACGTTGCCCAGCTGGGCTTGAACTCCTGGCCTCAAGTGTGAGCCACTACACCTGGTCATATTTTTTGTATTATTCAGTGTTTTCCACATGTGTTTAACCATGAGTGCCCCCCTCCCCTCCAACCAACCCAGCCTTTAAAAATACAATACTGCTTAATATACAAGGCCTAAACAGAAGCCTAATACATGAGAAGGAATGCATTTGGGGCTATTACCTTAATCCCATGCCTGTGGATCTTTTTTCTTTTCTTTCTTTTTTTTTTTTTTTTTTTTTTTTTTGTTGTTGTTGTTTTGTTTCATTTTGAGACAGGGTTTTACCCTGCTGCCTAGGCTGGAGTGCAGTGGAGCCATCTCAGCTCACTGCAACCTCTGTGTCCCAGGCTCAGGTGATGCTCCCATCTCAGCTTCCGGAGTAGCTGGGACTACAGGCATGTGCCACTATGTTCAGCTATTTTTTAATTTTAAAATTTTTTTTGTAGGGATGAGGTCTTACTAGGTTGCCCACACTGATCTTGAACTCCTAGGCTCAAGTGATCCCTTCACCTCGACCTCCCAAAGTACTGGGCTTACAGGTGTGAGCCACCATGTCTGGCTGAATTTTTTCTAATGATTTTTGAAAGTTCAGTTGTCTCACTATTTGCATTCATTCCTTGGAGCAGGATGGGAGAAGGTTTTGCATGTAAATTTAGGACAAGATTAGTGAAGTGTTTTAAAAAAAATTAAAAGTCACATTAAAATGATTAGTGGGTGATAACATTGGTATAGTAAGAAGAATCAGTTTTTATGTCAGACAGACCCATTTCAATGAATGCTGTTTTGGTCAGGAATGGTTTTGTTGTAAGGAACAGAACTCACTTACATTTAGCTCAAGTAAAGGGGATTAGGCATATTGGTAAGCATCTACATCAAGGAAGAATTGAATAACAGGAAGCATAAGGACTTGAGAAGATTTTTTTTTTTTTTTTTTTTTAGACGGCGTTTTGCTCTTGTCGCCCAGGCTGGAGTGCAATGGCGCGACCTTGGCTCACTGCAACCTCCACCTCCTGGGTTCAAGTGATTCTCCTGCTTCAGCCTCCTGAGTAGCTGAGATTACAGGCATGCGCCACCACACCCAGCTAATTTTGCATTTTTAGTAGAGACGGGGTTTCACCATGTTGGTCAGGCTGGTCTCGAACTCTTGACCTCAGGTGATCCACCTGCCTCGGTCCCCAAAGTGCTGGGATTACAGGCGTGAGCCACCGTGCCCCGCCGAAGATGTGTATATTAATGGGTTTTTTCATTCTATTCTGTCACTAACTTGTCTTAGTTTTCAGGTCTGCAAGTGTTAATTTTAGTTAGTGGCCAATCAGTTGTGGCTAGAAGAGGTAATGTGTAAAGCTACTCTCTCATTTTTTTATTTTTGATTTTTTTTGAGACAGAGTCTTGCTCTGTCTCCAGGCTGGAGTGCAATGGCGCGATCTCGGCTCACTGCAACCTCCGCCTCCCAGGTTCAAGCGATTCTCCTGCCTCAGCCTCCTGAGTAGCTGGGATTACAGGCACGCGCTGCCACGCCCAGCTAATTTTTGTACTTTTATTTTATTTTATTTTATTTTATTTTATTTTTTGAGACGGAGTCTCGCTCTGTCGCCCAGGCTGGAGTGCAGTGGCACAATCTCGGCTCACTGCAAGCTCCGCCTCCCAGGTTCATGCCATTCTCCTGCCTCAGCCTCTCCGAGTAGCTGGGACTATAGGCGCCCGCCACCACACCTGGCTAATTTTTTGTATTTTTAGTAGAGACGGGGTTTCACCGTGGTCTCCCAAAGTGCTGGGATTACAAGCGTGAGCCACCGCGCCCGGCCGCTTTTTGAGTTTTGTGTATGTGTACACGTGTACATGTTTTTTTCTTTTTTCTTTTTTCTTTTTTTTGTGAGACGGAGTCTCGCTCTGTCACCAGGCTGGAGTGCAGTGGCACAATCTCGGCTCACTGCAGACTCCGCTCCCCGGGTTCAAGTGATTCTCCTGCCTCAGCCTCCTGAGTAGCTGGGACTATAGGCACACACTGCCATGCCCAACTAATTTTTGTATTTTTAGTAGAGATGGGGTTTCATCATGTTGGCCAGGATGGTCTCTATCTCCTGACTTCGTGATCTGCCCACCTCGGCCTCCCAAAGTGCTGGGATTACAGGTGTGAGCCACCGCACCCAGCTGTGTGCATGTTTTTAAGTGGCAGCTTTCCCACATATTTTCTTCCCTCTAAGGATGGGAAGAAGGGAACCTACTATAAATGTTCAAATTTTTCATTGGAACCAAACAAATCCACTGGGGAAGTGAGGGAGTGGACAGTGAAGATAAAGGATTGATTAAGCTGCTGTGTTCAAAGTATTTTTTTAAAACTTTCTTACCTAGCATAGAGAGGCTCTGTTATGTTTGTAACTCCTATCTAGAATTGATGTCTCCATCTATATTCATTCAGCAAATGCTTATTGATGACTATATGCTAGGCCCTGTCCAAGACGTGGGTAAAGTAAGAGTTGTAGCTTACTCTTGAGAAACTAGGGATAAAATAAGCCAAATAGTTGAAAAGTTGAGTGATTTGAAAGTTTTTTTTTTTAAATGAACTTTAGTAAATTCTTTATAATGGGATAGAATTTAACCTACTTAGTTTACTCTTAAATCTTTTGCTTCCTAAAGATAATACTTTCTAATCTTTTTGGAAAGCCACTTAAATATGTCTTTTTAAGAATTCTTTTTATGTAAACATGAAATATATTAAAAAACACAGTCAATTATTAAGGAACTGATTTCAGCATTATATTGAGAATAACCACAAACACATTTTGACATAAGGAGTTTGAGCCCCAATTTTTGATTGAGTAGGAACAGAGGAGTTTTTTTTCAAAGTAACCCTGCTTAGTTTTAATCTATTTTCTTTAATTTTGAAGGAGATGGACGAACACATGCGGAGCATGTTGCATCACAGGGAGCTTGAGAACCTCAAGGGCAGGTATGGGAACGGCTCTCTTCCATAAATTTGTGAATGTGGGTGGATCTGAGTGATGATGGTGCCTGTCAGTTTGTTTTGCAGTAATCCATCCTAAGCAAATGTTGTCTTATGGCGTAGAACAACCTTTTATAATTAATACCAAATATAGTAGATTTTTGGCATTCAAAAGGGATAAACTCTGATACCTTTGGGCATCTCAAATGTGTGAATTCACAGCAGCCCTATCAAGTAGATTACAACAAAGGTGAGTTGGGATGAGCTAACTCTCTCATTAGTAAGCTTTCTCATTCCTACGTGCTAGCCCTGCAACTAGGACATTTTGTATTTTTACTTCAGCAGTGTTACAAATTATTGCATGCCATAAACATTTAGTATTGCTGGAATTGTCTGAGACATCCAAAGTCTGCTAGATAGCACTGAATCTCATTGGTATAAACAAAATTGAAATATAAACCTTGAATGTATTTAAGAATGCTGGCCAGGTGCAGTGGCTCACGCCTGTAATCCCAACACTTTGGGAGCCCAGGGTGGAAGGATTACTTGAGCCCAGGAGTTTGAGACCAGCCTGGGCAACATAGGAAGACCTTGTCTCTACAAATAAAGAAATCAGGTGGGTGTGGCAGCTAATAGCCTGTGGTCCCAACTATTTGGGAGGCTAAGGTTGGGAGGATCACTTGAGCTTAGGTAGGTCCAGGCTACAGTGAGCTGTGATTGCGCCACTGCCCTCCAGCCTGGGTGACACAGTGAGACCCCGTCTCAAAAAAAAAAAAAAAAAAAAAAAGAATGCTATTCTGTGATTTAAAGCTTGAGATGTTTAAGGAAAGGAAATCTAGTAAGTGGACACCTTTAAAAAATGATATGTAGGCCAGATGCAGTGGCTCATGCCTGTCAGCATTTTGGAAAACTGAGCCAGGCAGATTGCTTGAGCCCAGGAGTTCAAGACCAACCTGGACAACATGGGGAAACCCCATTGTATTAGTCTATTCTCACACTGCTAATAAAGACATACCCAAGACTGGGTAATTTATAAAGGAGAGAGGTTTAATTGACTCACTTCAATGTGAGTGTGGCTGGGGAGGCCTCACAATCATGGCGGAAGGTGAATGAGGAGCAGAGTTATGTCTTACATGGCAGCAGGCAAGAGAGCTTGTGCAGGGGAATTCCCATTTATAAAACCATCAGATCTCCTGAGACTTATTCACTACCATGAGAACAGTATGGGGGAAACTGCCCCTATGATTCAGTTATCTCCACCTGGCCCTACCCTTAACATGTGAGGATTATTGCAATTCAAGGTGAGATTTGAGTGGGGACACAGCCAAGCCATATCACTTATCTCTATCCCCTGCCCCACAAAAAACCCCCAAAATTAGCTGGGCATGGTGATGTGTGCCTGTAGTCCCAGCTATTCATCAGCCTGAGGTGGGAGGATGCTTGAGCCTGGGAGGTGGAGGTTGCAGTGAGCCAAGATCACACCACCACACTCCAGCCTGGTGACAGAGCCAGACCCTGTCTCAAAAAAAAAAAAAAAAAAAAGTAGCGTATGTGTATATTCCATGTCTTTTGTCTATTTGTGATTTCTTTTTTGATGTATTTGACTTCTGTCAATTTGAAGTTTGGAAACAGGATAGATGGAGAAACATTGGGAACCTAGGAAATAGGAATTATATCTTATCCCATGAATAATAATTACAAGTTTGTGGTTTTTTTTTTTTTTTTTTTGAGATGGAGTCTCACTCTGTTGCCCAGGTTAGAGTGCAGTGGTGCCATCTCGGCTCACTGCAACCTCTGCTTCCCGGATTCAAGCGATTCTCCTGCTTCACCCTCCTGAGTAGCTGGGATTACAGGTGTGCGCCACTACGCCCGGCTAATTTTAGAAATTTTAGTAGAGATGGGGTTTCACCATGTTGGTCAGACTGATCTCGAACTCCTAAGCCTGTGATCTTCCCACCTTGGCCTCCCAACGGATTACAGGCGTGAGCACCGTGGCCGGCCAATAGTTACAAGTTTTGATCAGGATGTCAACCTAGGTCATTTGAAATTTATTTTTTTATGACCTACAGTTTAAGATTCTGTGGGCAAATTAATGTGTTATTAAACTTTCAGCATCTCTTTAGCCTATTAGTGGAATTTTTCCCTGCCCCCAGTCTCTTATTGTGTGAAGGTTAAGTCTTAGCAGCAATATAAAGGAGACTGTCACTCACATTTAGTATGGGGAGCCCTTATTATTTTTAATATATACTTTTTTGAGACAGGGTCTCACTCACTCTGTCACCAGGCTGAGGTGCCATGGCATGATCACAGCTGACTGCAACCTCGAACTCCTGGGCTCAAACAATCCTCCCACCTCAGCTTACTGTATAGCTGGAACTACAGGTGTGTGCCATCACACCCTTTTGGCTTTTATTTTTGGCTTTTATTTTTTGTAAAGACGGGATTCCACTCTGTCTTTCATTTGGCCTTTATTTTTTGTAAAGACAGGGTTCCACTCTGTTGCTCAGGGTGGTCTTGAATTCCTGGGCTCTAGGTGATCCTCCTACCTCTGCCTTCCAAAGTGGTGAGACTACAGGCATGAGCCAGTCTCCGTGGCCAGAAGCCCTTATCATAATACCTTGAATATATATGATCTCTACCTCATTAACATTCAAAATCTATGAAATGCAGTCGACTTTTGATTATGTGGAGTATTTTACTTAAAAATCCCATTTTCGGCCGGGCGCGGTGGCTCACGCTTGTAATCCCGGCACTTTGGGAGGCCGAGGCGGGTGAATCACGAGGTCAGGAGATCGAGACCACGGTGAAACCCCGTCTCTACTAAAAATACAAAAAATTAGCCGGGCGTGGTGGCGGGCGCCTGTAGTCCCAGCTACTCGGAGAGGCTGAGGCAGGAGAATGGCGTGAACCGGGGAGGCAGAGCTTGCAGTGAGCCGAGATTGTGCCACTGCACTCCAGCCTGGGCGACAGAGCGAGACTCTGCCTCAAAAAAAAAAAAAAAAAAAAAAAATCCCATTTTTAACAGACTTCCTTCTAGAGTTCATTTTATTATGGGTTACTTACCTGCCACCCAACCCATATGCACTATATCATTAAACAAAACAAACGAGGTCAGTAAATCTAGTCTGTAGGAGAGAAGCCCATTGCATTCAAAGATTAATGCCTCATTTATTTCGGACATCACTAATCAGCCATTTAAAACATTTTTAAAAGTTTGGGCCAGATGCGGTGGTCATGCCTATAATCCCAGCACTTTGGGAGGCTAAGACAGGAGCATCACTTGAGCCCAGGAGTTCAAGACCAACCTGGGGAACATAGTGGGACCCCTGTCTCTACAAAAAAAAAAAAAAAAAAAAAAAAGCCAGTTGTGGTGGGTTGCACTGTAGTCCAGCTACTAAGGAGGCTGAGGCAGAAGGATCCCTTGAGCCCAGGAGTTTGAGGCTGCAGTGAGCTATGATCATGCCACTGCACTCCAGCCTGGGCGACAGTGAAACCCTGTCTCAAAACAAAACCAAGTTTCGTCACATAAGACTCATGTTTATAATCAATATAGAATCATAAAAAATTGTTTAAAAAGTAAAAGTCTTCTCTCCACCCCACCCCCCTTTCCCCTCTAAATCCTATTTCTTAGAGGAGACTCAATGGTTGCTGTATATCCTATCCAGACCTCTTTCTATGTATTTACATACTTATTTATTTATTTACTTATTGAGACAGAGTTTCACACTTGTAGCCCAAGCTGGAATGCAATGGTGCGATCTCGGCTCACTGCAACCTCCGCCTGCTGGGTTCAAGTGAGTCTCCTGCCTCAGCCTCCCAAGTAGCTGGGATTACAGGCACGCACAACCACACCTGGCTAATTTTTTGTACTTTTAGTAGAAACTGGGTTTCGCTATGTTGACCAGGCTGGTCTCGAACTCCTGACCTCAGGTGATCCACCTGCCTTGGCCTCCCAAAGTGCTGGGATTACAGGCATGAGCCACTGCGCCCAGCCTATACATTTATATTTATAGATACACATTTTGTTTTGTGATGTTAACATAACGAACCACATTGTCATTTATGTTTTGTTCTATAATGTGTTCTTTTCCACCCATACAACTACACTGTGCTATGGAGATTTTATCTACCATTTTTAATTATTTGGATCACAGTACAATAATTAGGAAAAAGGCACTAAAAGCCTCCCTGAGCTGCCAATAGGAATGTCAGGTTTTGCACCCTAACTCATTTTCTTTTTTTTTTTTTTTTGAGACGGAGTCTTTCTCTGTCCCCCAGGCTGGAGTGCAGTGGCGCGATCTCGGCTCACCGCAACCTCCACCTCCTGGGTTCACGCCATTCTCCTGCCTCAGCCTCCCGAGTAGCTGGGAATACAGGCGCCTGCCAACACGCCCGGCTAATTTTGTGTTTTTAGTAGAGACGGGGTTTCACCGTGTTAGCCAGGATGGTCTCGATCTCCTGACCTCGTGATCCGCCCGCCTCAGCCTCCCAAAGTGCTGGGATTACAGGCTTGAGCCACCGCGCCCGGCTCCTAACTCATTTTCTTTAGAGGATAGCCTTTAGTACTTATTTACTCACATATTGGATATGGTGTTCCTGACCCTAACAAATTATGTTACATATAAGAGAGAAGACAAACGGGTAGCAAGAAAAAACAGCTTACAAAATTATAGAAAACCCCATAGAATCTCAAAAATTGTTTACTGACTTGGAACATTTACTGTAAGGACCGTCTTCACAGCTTGTACCACAGGGACAAATAATTATCAGTCATTATTTCTTTACCATGTTATTCTGGGTTTGTGATTATTTCCTCTGGATTTCATTTTTAACCACTAGGTTTCTGACACTGAGACTTTCTTTTTCTCTTTATAGTTGTGTCTACAGGTTTTGGTTGTGATCTGGTTAAGAATTGCAAAGTACGTGTTATTTAGGCTTTGCATGCAAGCTTGAATAAGCAATAAGTAACTGGTCTTACTTGGTTCGTGGCTGTGGACATGTGAAACATTTCTCTATTTTTTCCTAATATACTTCTTCAGATGTGTGGGCTGTAAGTAACATCTCCAGATAGAGACTATTAAAACGGCACAAACCTTTATTTATTCAGCAGCTGTTGTCGGGTAGTTAGAGCAAGCTTAATAAAGAAAAGCTTATGGAGAGAGTATCTTAAGACTTTGTGTTTCACACATGAGAGGAAATTGTGTGGTAACAGGATGAAGCTAATTTAGGCCCTCCTTTAAATGCCCTAAGGAAAATTATTGCCTTTGCTAGCCAAGGAGCAAAGCTGTACATTTCCCCCATGATTATTTTATTTATTTACACAGTATAGTATTTTAACTGATTGTTAATAAATAATTATCAAGTAACATCATTAAAATATTAATTTGCTATTAGGCTTTTAAAACATGGTTTCCCAAACACTATATGTTGAAGCATGTATGCCTGTTGTGTAGAGAACAGAGGTAATATGCTTACTCCACACACACTTGAATTTTCAGAAGATATGGCTACATAGAGAAAGAACAGGGTAGTATAACCACATCTGAAAACGCAGATGTGTGTGGAGGTAACCATATTACCCCTACACACTTTTGAAGTTTCTTATAAAGTTTTTTTTTGAAGTTTCTTGCAAAGTTTCTATTTTAAACTGGATTTTATTTATAAGAAAAATGTTAGGGATTTGGTTTTTGAAAAATTATTTTTAGTGTTAAATTTTTTTTTTTTTTGAGATGGAGTTTTGCTCTTGTTGCCCAGGCTAGAGTGCAATGGTGCAATCTCGGCTCACCGCAACCTCTACCTCCCGGGTTCAAGCGATTCTCCTGCCTCAGCCTCCTGAGTAGTTGGGATTACAGGCATGCGCCACCACACCCGGCTAATTTTGTATTTTTAGTAGAGACGGGGTTTCTCCATGTTGGTCAGGCTGGTCTTGAACTCCTGACCTCAGGTGATCTGCCCGTCTTGGCCTCCCAAAGTGCTGGGATTACAGGCATTGGCACCCAGCTAGTGTTAACTTTTATACTGCACTTATTGCGTACGCCCTTCTGGACAGGGTCTCTGATTTGTTCTCTGTCAAATAATTTTGGAACTCTGGTTATATTCTTTCTCACTAGGATTGCAAAATGGTTTGAAAATGTTCCACTGTTAAGAATCCAACATATGTTTGTGCTTTGGGGGTTGCAGGGTGTGTAGGTTTACGATTATGGATGTTTATTTTTAACAGTTAAGTTCTGCCTACTTTATACAACATTCCTTAATATTTTGGAAAGTCAGTATTGCTTTCTAGTTGTGTCTTTTAAGAGCGAGGGGTTTTGATAGTTTGAGCATTAGACAGATTCTCTGCATTTTAGAAGTAAGGATAAAATCAGGGATTTTATTTTAAAATACTTTTTAGGGATTATACTAAAGTCCCCGATTGAAAGATGTCCCTGGTACTGCAATATTCAGTTTAGCATTCTATGAGCTTTTAGGTAGAAAAGTAGGCTAAGATATTTTCCATAGTTTTAGAGAGTTTTAAGACAAAAATATTTTCTTTTTTTTTGAGACCAAGTCTCACTCTGTCACCCAGGCTGGAGTGCAGTGGAGTGATCTCGGCTCACTGCAACCTCCACCTCCCAGGTTCGAGCGATTCTCCTGCCTCCGCCTCCTGAGTAGCTAGGATTACAGGCGCGTGCCACCATGCCCGGCTAATTTTTGTATTTTTTTTAGTAGAGATGGGGTTTACCATATTGGCCAGGCTGGTCTTGAAGTCCTGACCTCGTGATCCACCCACCTCGGCCTCCCAAAGTGCTGAGATTACAGGCTTGAACCACTGCGCCCGGCCGACAAAAAGGTTTTCTAACTGGAAAATTGAGTTGATTGGAATGTTTATAGTGTAAATGAGATATTATAGATTTGTTATAGTCCTCAGACTGTTCTGATGCTGCCCATTGTGATAGATTTATATAATTAACTTCTTTGTGTGTTGCTCTGAGAAACAGCTTGTTATTAACGTTCAGTTGGAATGAGCTACCATCAGTTTAATTGCTTGAGAGAAAAGTATCGGTATCCCTGGTAAACTGGAGAAAGTTGAGATTATTCTTTTTTCTTTTTTACTTTTCGTTTTTTTTTTTTTGAGACGGAGTCTCACTCTGTCGCCCAGGCTGGAGTGCAGTGGTGTGATCTCTGCTCACTACAACCTCCGCCTCCTGGGTTCAAGTGATTCTCCTGCCTCAGCCTCCTGAGTAGCTGGGATTACAGGTGCTCACCACCATGCCTGGCTAATTTTTGTATTTTTAGTAGAGACGGGGTTTTACCAGGTTGGCTGGGGTGGTCTCAAACTCCTGACCTCAGGTGATCGCACCCGCCTCAGCCTCCCAAAGTGCTGGGATTACAGGTGTGAGCCACCACGCCTGGCCGAAGATTATTCTTTAAGTGTATAAATGTAGTAAGTGCAGTTGAAAACCCTCAGTAAAAATAATGTATTTAAGTACCTGTGGAATTAGAATATTGATATTCTGGGTAATCAGATATTGATATTTTTAGGTAACCTGGTCAGAGCACCTTAAAATGAATCTTAAAAATGTCGGTATTTGAGGTTGCAGAGTAAAAAAACAGTGAAAACTTGCAAATTTTCTGTTTTTCTGAGCTCTTCTCCATGATCCTTACAAAATAAGGAACAATGTTGTTTTTTTAAACTTACTGGGCATTGTTTGAGTGTTTAGACTCTGTCACCCTAAACAAGAGTGACTATGCTAAGTATTTACTAGAAGACAGTTTCTGTTACAGGTCACCTGAATATTCATTTAAAAAAAAAAAAAAAGAAAACACCTTACCAGAAAACAGCATGCCTAGAATTTAGCTGTATTTTGGTAAGGTGTTTTTTTTTTTCTTTTGTTTTTTTTTTGAGATGGCATCTCGCTGTGTCTCCCAGGCTGGAGTGCAGTGGTGTAATCTCGGCTCACTGCAACCTTTGCCTTCTGGATTCAAGCAATTCTCCTGCCTCAGCCTCCTGAATAGCTGGGAATATAGGTGCGCACCACCACACCAGGCTAATTTTTGTATTTTTAGTAGAGATGGGGGTTTCACCATTTTGGTCAGGCTGGTCTCAAACTGCTGACCTCATGATCTGCCTGCCTTGGCCTCCCCAAGTGCTGGGATTACAGGCGTGAGCCACCAAGCCCGGCCTTTTTTTTTTTTCCTTGAATGAATATTCAGGTGATCTGTAACAGTAACTGTCTTCTAGTAAATGAAGTGCCCAGTTTTGAGGGTCTCTTCTGATTGATGTAAATTCTGCCTATGTCTAGTTAGGTATCTGTGAGGGAGAGATGGAACAGAGGTGCATGTGTGTGTATGTGTTTCTGTCTGGACAAAGACGGCATGTCTTTTTGGATTGTTGGGTTTTTTTTTTTAATAGATTGGCATAGGAAGTGCAAAAATATAACTAGTCTAAATCCAAGACACATGATACATAGTTAAGCCAATTTGGATTGTTGAATGGATACTGCTGTCTTGTAACTATGGTGTTCAGATGTTTCTCATAAATGACTGCATAGTCAGCTGACCCAGTCAAGGGATTTCCAGAAGCTAAAAAGCAGTTTAATTATTGATCTGCTACAGCTCTGGACACTGATTCAAGACTTTGGCTTTTGAAGACTGGCTACGTGAGATTTGCCATGAAGTATGTAAAGTAGAAAAACAAAACAAAGCAAAAAAGTCTGCCTAGTTTAACTAAAAACCTGGTTTTGCATCTCTCTGAACTGTAGCATTTTCTGAAACTTGAGAAAACACATTTGCTTGGCACAGCTGTTAACTTCCTACAACTGAAATGCTTTCCATTCCCTTTAAAATAAGCCCTTCTGAAGCAGAATGTAGATCACATGTATCATCCAGACCAAAAAAGTTTGCCTGGACTCCTCCTGGGGTCCGGAATCCTCACATTCCAGGCAGAGCTCCAGCTGTTCCGATTTAGTTACCCACTTGGGATTGGCTGCGCCACCTACTCTTGTTTCCACCCCTTAACTTTCACTGGAAGAAAGCTCTAGACTGAAGATTAAATGTAAGCGCTGTCACCAGGCCTTCTGAGTGCAGCTGGCACCATGGGTGTGCTCCAGAGCAACTTCTGCTTGCTCTGAGCCCCCTGCCCTGCCTCCCCTTTCACCATGTTTCCTCTGACAAGATTTTAAGTACAGCAATTCAAGAAGATTTCTCCTCCTAAACGACATTTATCTGAAGTGTATTGCCTCTTGATTGCTGGAAAAGAATCTTAAACTCATTTCAAAAGTAACTTATAAACAAACTTATTATTAAAAGTGATGAAAGGAGCATTGAAATTAATTAGCACTAATTTTTCACTGTGCCAAAGTGTGCAGTGTCCTTCAGAGGAAACGATAACAGATCTGGTGAGTGTGCCATGCCAGTGGGGAGAATTGAATGTCCCTCATCTCCCTCTTTCCCTAGGGACATTAGTCATGAGTGCCGAGTGTGCGGGGTCACAGAAGTGGGTCTTTCTGCATATGCAAAGCACATTTCTGGCCAGTTGCACAAAGATAACGTTGATGCCCAGGAAAGAGAAGATGATGGAAAAGGAGAGGAAGAGGAAGAAGATTATTTTGACAAGGAACTCGTTCAGTTAATAAAACAAAGGAAAGAACAAAATCGGTAAGTAATTGTTTTTTTTTTAAAGCCTATCTATAACAGAACACAGCAAAGAATACATTTTATATCTTTGTACTGTTCAGCCCATAGCATTTAAACTTAGGTATAAAGTTTAGCTTGAGGTTGTTGTCTTATTAATCAAAGGGCAATGGAATGTTTTCTTGAACTACTGTAATATCTTCTTAAACAAGCAAACTCAGTATAGTTCCTACATAAGCTGTAGCTACATATCTGAAATTTTTGCCATGTTGGTAACTATGTTGAGAATGGCTTTATTGGTATCCAAATCTTTTTTTTTTTTTTTTTTTTTAAGATGGAGTCTCACTCTGTCACCCACCCAGACTGGAGTGCAGTGGTGTGATCTTGGCTCATTGTAACCTCTGCCTCCTGGGTTCAAGTAATTCTCCTGCCTCAGCCTCCTGAGTAGCTGGGATTACAGATGCCTGCCACCATGCCTGGCTAATTTTTTTTTTGTACTTTTAGTAGAGACGGGGTTTAACCCCATTAGCCAGGCTGGTCTCAAACTCCTGACCTCAAGCAGTCTGCCCACCTCAGCCTCCCAAAGTGCTGGGATTACAGGCATGAGCCACCGTACCTGGCCAGTATCCAAATCTTTTGAATACCAATAAGTTTTTATTTGGTGTTTAAATTTTCTAGTGGAAAGGTGTTAGAGTATAAGCTTCATTGTATAAATTGTATAGTATATAGTATAGTCTTATTGCCAAAATAACAGTATAGTCTATGGTATATAGTATAGTCTTATTGCCAAATAACATTTCTTAGGAAAATATTTTTTGACTGGTATGAATTAACGTGGTGCTTCTGCCAAATTTGATTTATCTTTTTGTCTTTGAATCCCCAGTGACTACCACAGTGCTTTATTGAATAAATTTTTTTGATAGTGTCAGGATCATTTAAGCAATATAAATTTTCTAATTTGTACTGCATAATTTCATACCTACGTTGATACATTCAGGTATTAGGCATTTATGTTTTTATCTTACTGCTTTCTGGTCTAAAGAGTTTAATTATAAAATTTGTTAAAAAGAGTTTAATTAATGAGGTAGAAATTTTCCATGTGAGGGAAAGAGAGAGAGAAGCACTTATGAGGTGGGATAATTTTTTAAGTCCCAGAACATGAAGAGAATCATTTCAGATTCTAAAATAAAAATTTAAAGATTCTTCTTGAATACTAGTTATACCTGGTCTGTACCTCCTTTTTAGTTAGAGGCTTGACTATAAAAAGGAAGTCGTTTTTACTCTGTATGTTAAAAGTTTTTTTGCTGGGAGGCACGGTGGCTCAGGCCTATTGTCCTGGTGCGTGAGGAGACGAGGCCTGGGCTTCAAGACCAGCCTGGGCAACATAGGAAGCCCTTATCTATGTAACGACAGCAACAAAAAATTAAAATTAAAAAAAAGTTTTTTGAACAAGTCCTTGAAGGAGACTTTCTTCGTCTTAAAATATCAATAAAGGACGACCATCCCTAATCCAAAATCTGAAAATGCACCAAAATCCAAAACTTTTGAGTGCCAACATGTGGCCATCAGTGGAAAATTCCATACCTCATTTCATTTTACAAAATTATTTAAAATATTACCTAAAATTATCTTCAGACTGTGTATAAAAGGCTTATATGAAACATAAATGAATTTTATTTTTAGACTTGGGTCCCATTCCCGTAATATCCCATTATGTATATGCAAAAATATTACAAAATCCAAAGCAGTTTGAAATGCAAAACGTTTCTGGTCGCAAGCATTTCAGATAAGGGACGCTCAAACAACATGATTCTTAAATCATTTAGTAGCTTAGTCCTTCAGATGACATTTTCATTACTTTTAATATAGTTGCAGTTTACTTTCTCCTGCTTTAGGCAGTTGGAGCCTCTGGGAGACTAACTTCTATTAAACATCAAGTCAGAATAGATTAGACATTTGTATCATAGTTACTGTTTTTTGAGTCTTTTGATGTGCCTCCTTGGTGACCTATTTATAAAATCATCTACTTCTTTTTTTTTTTTTTTTTTTTAATCAGGGTGTCAGTCTGTCACCCAGGCTTGAGTGCAGTGGCACGATGACACCTCACTGCAGCCTCAACTTTCTAGGCTCCAACAGTCCTCCCATCTCAGCCTCCCGAGAAGCTGGGACTACAGGCATGCATCACCACCATGCCTAGCTAATTTTTTTTTTAATTTTTATTTTTGGTAGAGATGGGGTTTAGCCATGTTGCCCAGCCTGGCCTCGAACTTCTGGGCTCAAGTGATCCACCCGCCTTGGCCTCCCAAAGTGCTGAGATTACAGGCATGAGCCACCACACCTGGCCAAAATCATCTACTTCTTCAGGAGGTTTTTTTTTTTTTCTTTTTTCCTTCATGAATTTTTAACTTAGGTTATTCTTTCTGGTCTATGGGTTTAGCCGAATGCTCCTATCTTCTGAATCTAGCCAATTCATGATGATCTAGGAATTCTACTTTGTGATTTATTTATCCCCCAATTCTCCCATTTCTGATCATATCAGTATAGCTGAGTCAGTGGTCTCCTTGGATGCCAGAAGTTGCATGTTGCATAGAATCAAAAGATAAAGGCAGTTTGGTTAATGGTTATAAAAAAATTCTGCTACGGCATGTAATAATACTTGTTACTTTCTGAACAGAGTCTCCTGTTTAGAAATGATTGTAATTTATATAATATGAGTGGATGTTTGAACTTCTAGATAGACTTTTAAATTCCGTCTTGTGAAAAAGGAAGAAGTTGCAATTTGTGTCCAAAATATCGTAGACATTGAAAGCCTTTAAAGCCAATTAAAGTCAGTATTGAGTTTAAGATTTTTAACTCAAGGTCAGAGGAAGGATCTTAAATGTGGAAACTTTGTTTTGAGATGTTGATTCTATGAAGGCCTATGGTTAGGAGTATAAACTCTGGCTAGAGTCAGACTGCCAAGGTTTAAATCTCTGCTCTACTACTTTCTGGCTGTCTTATTCTAGGCAAGTTATATAACCTGTCTACTGCTCAATTTCTCATCTATAAAGTAAGAATAATAAGAATACTTGCCATGCCTGTAATTCCAGCACTTTGGGAGGCTGAGGCGGGCGGATCACGAGGTCAGGAGTTCAAGACCAGCCTGGCCAACATGGTGGAACCCCGTCTCTACTAAAAATACAAAAATTAGCCAGGCGTGGTGGCAGGCACCTGTAATCCCAGCTACTCAAGAGGCTGAGGCAGTAGAATCGCTTGAACTCGAGAGGCAGAGGTTGCAGTGAGCTGAGATCGTGCCATGGCACTCCAGCCTGGGTGACAAAGTGAGACTCCATCTCCAAAAAAAAAAAAAAAAAAAAAAAAAAACTTGCCTCAGGATTATAAAAACTGAGATAATCTATATAAGGTGCTTAGCATTAAATGCCTGACACTTAGGTACTCAGTAAATTTTAACTAGCTACTCAGTATTTTGAGTACTTACCACATGCTAAGCACCATGCCCATGCACACCATAGGCAGTTTGTAGAAGAAAATGGTTTTTACACCTATTGCTGTGATGCTTACTGAAGCTTATTCATGTTTCTGTGCACTCCTCATCTGACATGAACACGTGAAACAGCTGTAGCTTCTTTATAAAAACCTCTGGCTCATGAAGCTCCTTATAGCACATATTATGGTTACTACTTGTTTGGTATATGCTATTTTCCTCCTGTTTGTGACCTTACTGTCTCAGCTAGGTTCTAAGCCCTTCACAAACCGGAACTGTACATAAAAGTCTTCTTATACCACTAACAGTTATTGAATGGGTACTGGACAAAGTGTTTATTAATAAAAATAACCATGCAGAGTATCATCTTATTTAAAACAGGTTAAGAAATGAGTTTTTCAGAAAGAACCTACAACTGGAAAAATCATGGTATTAAGGGCAGCTGAACATAAAATTGTACTAAATATGATAACTAGGCCAGGCGCAGTGGCTCATGCTTGTACCCCTGTAATCCCAGCACTTTGGGAGGCCGCAGTGGGTGGATTACCTGAGGTCGGGAGTTTGAGACCAGCCTGGCCAACATGGTGAAACCCTGTCTCTACTAAAAATACAAAAATTATCTGGGCGTGATGGCACATGCCTGTAATCCCAGGTACTCGGGAGTCTGAGGCAGGAGAATTGCTTGAGCCTGGGAGACAGAGGTTGCAGTGACCTGAGATTGTGCCACTGCACGCCAGCCTGGCCAACAGTGCAAGACTCTGTCTCAAAAAAAAAAGATAACTATAGCTATAAAATATACTTGTTCTCTTTCCAAAAAAGCTGCATAATACAAAAATAATAATTGGATGATAGGGACAAAATCTCAGAACCTGCCAAGAAAAACAGGACCAAGAAAGGGAGGAGAATGTAAATATGCCAAATTTTTGTTTGTTTGTTTGAGACAGTCTCGCTCTGTTACCCAGGCTGCAGTGCAATGGCATGATCTCAGCTCACTGCAACCTCCGCCTCCTGGGTTCAAGTGATTCTCATTCCTCAGCCTCCCGAATAGCTGGGGTTACAGGCGTGCTCCACTACGCCTGGCTAATTTTTGTATTTTTAGTAGAGATGGGGTTTCTCCATGTTGGCCATGTTGGTCTTGGACTCCTGACCTCAAGTGATCTGCCCGCCTCAGCCTCTCAAAGTGCTGGAATTATAGATGTGAGCCACCACACCTGGCCAAATGTGCCAAATTTTTAATATTTCTGAGTGATGGGGGAGATGGTTGTAATTACTTGAAATTTAAATAATTTAAAATGTTTAATTTTTAAATTAATAAGTTGAGGAATATATATTTAAATATATCATTTAAAGATATGAAAACAACCACTATTAGACATAAAACTAGACTTGGTTACATATTCTAAGTAACGGGAGGAAAGTACAAGGGAAGTTTGGTGGGTTATGCCTTTCAAGGTAGCATAGGAATTCCTTTAAATTGCTAATGAAAAACTGTTTTTCTTCCAGACAAGATGAACCTTCCAATATCAACCAAGAAATAAACTCTGATGATAGACGACCCCAGTGGAGACGAGAAGACCGAATTCCTTACCAAGACAGAGAGAGTTACAGTCAGCCTGCATGGCATCATCGTGGACCTCCACAGCGGGATTGGAAGTGGGAAAAAGATGGCTTTAATCATACTAGGAAAAACAGCTTTCCACATTCTTTGAGGAATGGCGGTGGATCAAGAGGACGTTCTGGGTGGCATAAGGGTGTTGCAGGAGGCTCCTCAACTTGGTTTCACAACCATAGTAATTCTGGAGGTGGTTGGCTTTCAAATAGTGGAACAGTAGATTGGAGTCATAATGGTACAGGAAGAAATTCCAGTTGGCTTTCTGAAGGAACAGGTGGCTTTTCCAGTTGGCATATGAACAACAGTAACGGAAACTGGAAATCCAGTGTACGTAGTACAAATAATTGGAATTACAGTGGCTCTGGAGACAAATTTCAACCAGGCAGAAACAGAAATTCTAACTGTCAAATGGAAGACATGACTATGCTATGGAACAAGAAATCTAATAAGTCAAACAAATACAGTCACGACAGATATAATTGGCAGCGGCAAGAAAATGACAAACTTGGTACAGTTGCCACATATAGAGGTCCTTCTGAAGGATTTACAAGTGATAAATTTCCTTCAGAAGGCTTACTCGACTTCAATTTTGAGCAGCCGGAAAGCCAAACCACTAAACAAACAGACACTGCTACTTCCAAAGTTAGTGGAAAGAATGGCAGTGCGGCAAGGGAAAAGCCTCATCGCTGGACACCTTACCCTTCTCAGAAGACTCTGGATTTACAGTCGGGATTGAAAGACGTCACTGGTAACAAGTCAGAAATGATAGAGAAACCTCTCTTTGATTTTAGCTTGATAACTACAGGAATACAGGAGCCCCAAACTGATGAAACACGTAATTCCCCAACACAGAAAACACAAAAAGAAATACATACTGGATCTCTTAATCACGAGGCCTCTTCTGATTCTGCTGCTTCCTTCGAGGTGGTGAGACAGTGCCCCATTGCAGAAAAACCTGAACAAGAGCATACACCAAATAAAATGGCATCATTGAAATCCCCACTCCTTCCATGTCCAGGCACTAAATCATTTTCTCAAAAGCAAGATCCAAAGAATATCTCAAAAAACACCAAAACGAATTTTTTTTCCCCTGGAGAACACTCAAATCCCTCGAACAAGCCCACTGCGGAAGATAACCATGGTCCTTGCATATCCAAACTGCATAGTTCACGTCCTCATGTTTTAAAAGGGAATAAAAGTACATTTGGCTCTCAAAAGCAATCTGGTGATAATTTAAATGATACTTTACGAAAGGCCAAAGAGGTGCTACAGTGTCATGAGTCATTGCAAAATCCACTTCTTAGCACTTCTAAAAGGACCAGGAACTATGCAAAAGCAAGTAGAAATGTAGAAGAATCTGAAAAAGGGTCTTTGAAAATTAAGTTTCAAGTGCACGCACTAGAAGATGAAAGTGATGGAGAGACATCTGACACGGAAAAGCATGGAACAAAAATTGGAACCCTAGGTTCTGCAACTACAGAATTGTTATCCGGCAGCGCTCGAACTGCTGATGAGAAAGAGGAGGATGACCGAATCCTGAAGACTTCTAGAGAACTATCCACTTCCCCATGTAATTCCACAGTTCGCCAGAAAGAATCTGAATTACAAATGACATCTGCAGCCAGTCCACACCCTGGCTTATTGCTAGACTTGAAAACCTCTCTAGAAGATGCACAGGTTGATGACTCTATTAAATCTCATGTATCTTATGAAACAGAAGGCTTTGAGAGTACTAGCTTGGATGCAGAGCTTCAAAAAAGTGACATCAGTCAGCCCTCGGGCCCTCTCCTGCCTGAGCTAAGTAAGCTTGGCTTTCCTGCCTCACTTCAGAGGGATCTAACCCGGCACATTAGTTTGAAGAGCAAAACTGGAGTACACCTTCCTGAGCCAAACCTCAATAGTGCCCGCCGCATTCGCAATATTAGCGGTCACCGAAAGAGTGAGACAGAGAAGGAGTCTGGGCTCAAGCCAACCCTACGGCAGATTCTAAATGCATCTCGGAGAAATGTCAACTGGGAACAGGTCATTCAGCAAGTAACCAAGAAAAAGCAAGAGCTGGGCAAAGGTTTACCCAGGTGTGTGCTGCTTTTCGGTGTCTTTTTTTTCCTCACTTTTCTTTTAAAGTAACCCTTTGACCCTGATCAAGAGAATTCTACGTGTTTCATTTAATTAAATGTTTGCCAACAATATCTGTTGTAGATGTCTTGATTTAATATCAAATAGTGACTGATACTCTATGACAGATGGAATAAAGTATTTCCTAGCAGAGAGTGCAGGTTAAAATGGAAGCACACCTACTTGAGAAACAAGATGGTGACGTAGGAAAAAAGTCATCACTTTATAGGGGTAAAATCCGTCGCTTTATGGGATAGAAAATGACAGCATAAAAATGTAGAGCTATAGATCTGTGTCTTTTTCTAGATCTTAATTTTGGAATGCATGCTATAACTTTTAAATATAACTGTTCTCATTACTTTTTACTTAGAACGTACGAATAGTTAACTTTTCTGTATGTACTCTGGGCATTATATTTATGACTACAACATGCTTTCTCTTAAGCACTTGTGTAATATTTTGGCTGTTCATCTTATGTTGAGGTACTAGACTTTTCTGAATGGTAAAACAGGGTTCAACACAGGTTTGCTACTTGAAAGTCATAACTCTGCTGCATGATGATACAGTTCTCCAGGCTTCAGGGGCATTTCTGTACTTGTTGAAATAATGGATTTATTTCCCCCCATTTTCCTTTCCCACACCTTGTGAGTAGCACTTGAAATTATAAGTATAAAGCACTTGTAAATGCTCAGTAAAAGGGTTTTTTTTTGTTGTTTTGGTTTGTTTGCTTTTAAAAATTATATGCTATATGTATTATAGATTTAGAGCTCTATATGAAACAAAACTTAATTTTTACTCCCTCAAATATATTATTGTAGCTGTATACAAACCTCTAGTCTGGTACTTGTCACAACATAATATATTTATATCTGTTCCACTTACTAGACTGTGAGCTCCTTGAAGACAAGAGCCACCTTACTTTTTATAACCTCAGTGCTTGAGAGAGCCTGGCACATTAAAAAATAATGCGCCTCCCAACAACCATATCCAATTTATGTTTTCATTTTTTCTTTTTTCCTTAAGGTTTGGCATAGAAATGGTACCCCTTGTTCAAAATGAACAAGAAGCCTTAGATTTGGATGGGGAACCTGATCTGTCCAGTCTAGAAGGATTCCAGTGGGAAGGTGTTTCCATTTCCTCGTCCCCTGGCTTGGCAAGAAAGCGAAGCCTTTCTGAGAGCAGCGTGATCATGGACAGAGCTCCTTCTGTGTATAGCTTCTTCAGTGAGGAAGGTACAGGCAAAGAAAATGAGTGCCAGCAGATGGTTTCACCTAGTAACTCATTGAGGGCTGGACAGAGCCAGAAAGCAACCATGCACCTCAAACAAGAAGTGACACCTCGGGCTGCCTCCCTCCGACCAGGTGAAAGGGCTGAAAATGTTGCTACCCAAAGGCGACACAGTGCACAATTACCCTCTGACCATATAATACCTTTGATGCATTTGGCAAAAGACTTGAACAACCAGGAGAGGTCTATACCACCTTCAGAGAATCAGAATTCCCAGGAGAGTAATGGAGAGGGAAACTCTCTGTCATCAAATGCATCCTCAGCCCTTGCGATCTCCAGTTTAGCGGATGCAGCCACAGATAGTAGCTGTACCTCTGGTGCTGAACAAAATGATGGCCAAAGTATTAGAAAGAAACGAAGAGCCACTGGAGTGAGTATAATTCCCTCTGCTTTTTGTAGAACATCGCATGTGGCAAGTTGGTTGCTTATGAAAAAAGGTTCAACTGCTTTTCTTGGGTATCTGGGATTGTGATTCTCTCAACTTCTAGAAGAATTGTGAGGTTCTTACTTTTATCCTACTAGTTTCTTACACTGAGTAATTCTGCTAAATTAAATGTAATCTAATATGAATGTACAGTACCAGGAAAATATGAAGTCATATCTAAAACCAGTGTCCAAGCCAATGATTCTTTGTATCACCTGACCAAGGATAAGTCACATCTTCAGCTGTAACCCAATCTGTTTTCATAGATGCGTTCTGCACTGCTACTGAAGAAAGGCGTTCTACTGTTGCACTTGTAGGGCATGGATGATTGCTGGATTCAGGAGTGCTAGGCTTAACACTAAGATGGTTTTAATACTATTAGAGTGCATATATATGAGCAGAGTATAGAAATATTTTTAGTCTGTGTAACTCTGTCCTTCATCCTTCAGTTACCCAGCCTGGCCTTTAAGAGTCTTTTATTTCACTGATACCACTTCTGCTCTTCTGGCATTTCTGCCGCTAATATTGCTTAACCCTCTCAGTATCCCTTTCTGAAAAGAAAGAGTTGCTGGTAGTGACACAGTCTGGGATCTGGTGAAAAAATGAGTTCTTCTCTTCATTATTTATTTATTTATTTTATAATATTTTAAAACTTATATTAGAGATGAGGTCTCACAATGTTGTCCATACTGCTCTGGAACTCCTGCACTCAAGCAGTCCTCCTGCCTCAGCCTCCCAAGTAGCGGGGACTACAAGCATGTGTCACTGTGCTGGGCTTCTCTCATTTAATACTGAGGTGATAAGCATAGTAGTTAAGGTCATGAATTTTAGACTTGCTTCAAATTGCAATTCTGCTCCTTTGAGCTAGATGCTATATGTAGTGGATGTTATTGGATGACTTAAAATACACTTCAAGCTGAGGGATTGTCCTATGACAAAGAGCTTGTCTAATGGACTGTTAAGCTTTTTATTGTAAAGGTTTCTTGCTGAAATTTAAAGTAGAAACTATGCCAAGTTATAAATCATATATATATATATATATATATATATATATATTTTTTTTTTTTTTTTTTTTTTTTTTACTGGCTTTGTCTATACTTCTACTTGTGCCTTACTACACCAAGATGAAATGCTGAAATGCTTTGCCTGACCTCCATGGGCTTTCCTACCTCTAGGATGCTAGGAGGCACTTCACCCTGGATTTTTTTTTTTTTTTAATCAGATACGTTTATTCAACTAAAATTTTGAGTTGGTACCATGTGCTTGAGACTCCTACAATCATGTTAGAGATGGTAGCAGTAGTGAAGAACAGTGTATGGCTATCTTAGAATTGATTTTCTCGTCTTGGATAATGGCTTTTACACATTGGATTTTATTCAGTTTTCTTTATCCCTCCAGGATGGATCTTCTCCTGAACTCCCAAGTCTTGAGAGAAAAAATAAAAGAAGGAAAATTAAAGGAAAAAAAGGTATGGTGCAGAATATTTTGGGAGAAAGAAGTTGGTGTTTTTTTTTTTTTTTTTTTTTGGAGGGGTGGGTTTTTGGTAACCTCCAACTCTTGAGCTCAAGCAATCCTCTTCTCTCAGCCTCCCGAGTAGCTAGGACTACTGGTATGTGACACTATACT
The DNA here is from genome assembly GCF_009828535.3 of Hylobates moloch. NCBI lineage: Eukaryota > Metazoa > Chordata > Mammalia > Primates > Hylobatidae > Hylobates > Hylobates moloch. Next base: position 71,767,841 of record NW_026652289.1, read on the forward strand.
AATTCTTTTTATTTTTTTGTAGAGACAGGGTCTAGCTATATTGCCCAGGCTGGACTCAAACTCCTGGGCTCCAGTGATCCTCTCATCTTGGCCTCCCAAAGTGTTGGGATTACAAGTGTGAGCCACCGTGCCCAGCCCCAAGAGGTTCTTGTAGCAGTTCAGCGTTTGTGCAACTTGACACAGAGCATAGCTTATCATTTATCAAACACTGATTGTCCATTTACTTTTTTTGGATATTTTTGTTGCCTTGCTTAAGAGGAAAGAAAAGTTTGATTTCCTAATACATCCAGTTACAACTGTAGAAGAAATATATGATGTCACATAGACTTGTAAGCCAAGGTTAGTATACCACTTGGACAATATAAAGCCAGGAAGTTTCCTTGAGCCTTTTCAGTGGTATGAAACGTGTTGGCCCTCTTGGTCATGTATAGCCATTTCTCTCACTTTCTGTTTTTGAGGCATCTTGGTTGCTTCCCCCCCTGCCTCACCTCCACACTCCCTTCCTTGGTTGCTTTTCTAAAGTGAATTATGGAAAGAAGTTATTAACATTGCTCCCTCATTGATGTATTTCTGTAATTCTTGCTTTTCCTTGACTCTAACCCAGTTCTAGTATAAGGGCTAGTCCCGGAAGTGATTGGATGAGGCTTGAGTGAATGGATGTGATGGATAAGGGAGGAGTCAGGGACAACCCACATTTCTGGCTGGGCCAACCAGATGGATCATATGTAGAGCTAGAAAACTCCGTGAGAGGAGCAGATTCAGAATAGAGAAAGATGATGAATTCCCTCAGGGATTCTTTGACTTAAAGGACCTTTGAGATAACCTAGCTAGAAATACCATAGTCAGTAGTTAGATATGTGGGTGTGGAGCTTAAGGGAGAGGTCCTGGCATATTGAATAGGAAACAGACAAACACAATGATGGTAAATACATACACAGAACATTTTATTCAAACTAAGTTAAATGTACTATTTCAAAGCTGTATTTTCTTCAGGAAGTCTTCTCTAATAAAAACAATTTTTAAGTCAACTAACAGACTAAACATGGATTGGAAAGAGAGTGCAAGCAGTCTAGGTCCGGAATCCAGTCTAAGCAAAAGTCCTGTGTGAAGACAGTGGTAGATAAGGGAAGAACGGGAAACGAGACCTAGAACAGGTGGTTTGCATGGGACAGATTTCACCTGGAAAGGTAGTGGTGGAAGGCGGTGATTAGATGAGACAGAATGATGTGATGGTACAATGGAGCTTATGAGACACCTCCATCTTAGCAGTTCTCACTTTTGGTTCCTAGCTTTGATATCACTGTGCTTGACTAAATGTTTTGTGAATTTCCAATGACCTATTGAGGAGAACGTAAAGTCTTATCCTAAATAATGGGTATAGTTCAGTCTTCTGAGGAGCTGTGTGATGAGAGGGACATCTCTCGTATTAACCTGAACCTTATGGTTTCTTTTGGCAGAACGTTCTCAGGTTGACCAGCTGCTGAATATTTCTTTAAGGGAGGAAGAACTTAGTAAGTCATTGCAGTGCATGGATAACAATCTTCTGCAAGCCCGTGCAGCCCTTCAGACAGCTTATGTGGAAGTTCAGAGGCTACTTATGCTCAAGCAGCAGGTAACGGCATGTGGAGGATTTAATAAAAATGGATCATCTCTGAAATCATGTTTTGTCCTGCCAAACCCATGGCTGGAGTCACCCTAAAAGTAATGGCAGGGGAGTTTCCACAAGGGAAGTGCCCCACACTGTGCCTAATGGGGGACAGTTAGGATTCCAAAGAAAGAAGCACTAAATGCCAGGGTGGTGAGTCCAAAGCATTTATTAGGAGAGCTTACTTAGAGAGTAGGCTGCAGCAGTCCCCACAAGGGACAGCAAGAAAGGGGCGTTCTCCCTAGGTATATCCACAGCCAGGGGGCGGGATGTGGAGTTTATATGAGGGTTTAAGGAATTTGGCTCAGGGCCAGGGCCAATTTCTTTCAGTGTTTTGGGCAACAACCTAGATACTTTTATCAGTGCCTGGGAATCTTCAAGGCCCCAGGTAGGGTTCAAGCCTGCTGGAGAAAACCTGCGGCTGGCTGGGTCACAGAGCAGTCAAGACACTCTGATTTTTGGTCAGGACATAGAAGAAAAATGGGGAGACCTAGAGGACCTTACAAGTTGGATTTCAAAATGCTTAACAAAATACTTTATTTTTAGATAACTATGGAGATGAGTGCACTGAGGACCCATAGAATACAGATTCTACAGGGATTACAAGGTATTCAGAGGGCATCTGATGGATTGGGCCCTCTATAGCGTGTTACTTTTTTGTTTTCTCTGCCTTTTTTTTTTTTTTGGAGACAGAGTCTTGCTCTATCCCCCAGGCTGGAGTGCAGTGGTGCAATCTCTGCTCACTGCAACCTCTGCCTCCCAGGTTCAAGTGATTCTCGTGCCTCAGCATTTGATTAGCTGGAATTACAGGTGCCCACCCCACTCCCAGCTAATTTTGTATTTTTAGTAGAGACAGAGTTTCGCCATGTTGGCCAGACTGGTCTCAAACTCCTGACCTCAGGTGATCCGCCCGCCTCAGCCTCCCAAAGTGCTGGGATTACAGGCGTGAGCCACTGCACCAGACCATTTTGTTCTCTTTGAGGGGATGAAAAGTAGTCATGAAAAGGTCATGTTATTTCTCTCCTGTCTCCTTGGTTTCATCCTTTTTTTTTTGTTTTTTTTTTTGAGACAGGGTCTTACTCTGTCACACAGGCTGGAGCGCAGTGGCACAATCACAGCTCACTGCAGCCTTGACCTCCTGGGCTCAAGCGATTTTCCCATCTCACTCCCCCCAGTAGCTGGGACTACCGATGTGTGTCACCATGCCTGGTTATTAAAATTTTCAACTTTTAATTTTATAAAATTATAATTTAAAATTGTAAAAATTTAAAGGTTATAAAAAGTTATATAAAATTCTAAAAAGTTATAAAAGTTAAAATAATGCTTTTATAGAGATGGAATCTCCCAGTGTTTCCCGGGATAGTCCCAAACTCCTGGGCTCAAGCAGTCCTCCTAACTTGACCTCCCAAATGGTTGGGATTGCAGTCCTGAACCACCACGCCTGGCCAGTTTCATCCTTCTATAGAAAGGTCTGTAAACTGTGCATCCCAAAAATGTTTAGCAACAAACAATATGTTATGGAGAGAGTTTTGATTAGGAATCAAAAGGCCTGGGTTCAAATCTTCACCCTTCCATTAGTAGCCTATGTAACTTTGGATAAGTCATTTAAAATTTGAAAAATTGGAATGTTGCTAGGCACAGTGGCTTATGCCTGTAATCCCAGCACTTTGGGAGTCTGAGGCAGGTGGATTCCTTGAGCCCGGGAGTTTGAGACCAGCCTGGGCAACATGGTAAAACCCTGTCTCTACAAATAAATACAAAAATTATTAATAATTATTATTAGTAATAATAATAATTCCAGCCTGACCAACATGCTGAAACCCCATCTCTACTAAAAATACAAAAATTAACTGGGCATGGTGGCGTGTACCTGTAATCCCAGCTACTCAGGACGCTGAGGCAGGAGAATCGCTTGAACCTGGGAGGCGGAGGTTGCAGTGAGCCGAGATTGCGCCACTGCACTCCAGCCTGGGCGACAGAGTGAGACTCTGTCTCAAAAAAATAATAACAATAATAGCTGGGCATAGTGGCATGTGCCTATAATCCCAGCTGCTTGGGAGGCTGAGGCAGGAGAATTGCTTGAGTCCAGGAGGTCAAGGCCGCAGTGAGCAGTGTTTGCACCACTGCACTGCAGCCTGGGTGACAAAGCGAGACCCTATCTCAAAAAAAAAAAAAAGAATGTTGATGCCTACTCTGTCTGTATCCTTGGTGGTTGTAGAGATTATATTCTCCATATTTTGGAGAATTATGAGGGACTATACTAATATACTTATTAATTTATAATTCTTTTCTAATGTTTAAAAATACAAATTAGCTCAGACACAAATGACTTTTCAGATAACATTTTTGCATTTCTGTGTATGTACGTTTCCCATTCTAGAAACATATGAACCTTCTGAGCACCCAGACCAGGTTCCCTGTAGCCTCACACGAGAACGAAGGAACAGTAGATCTCAAACATCCGTTGATGCCGCACTGCTGCCCACTTCCTTTTTCCCACTTTTTCTGGAGCCTCCATCTTCCCATGTGTCTGCATCACCCACTGGAGCCTCTCTTCAAATAACCACGTCTCCTACTTTCCAAACCCATGGCAGTGTCCCTGCTCCAGACTCATCAGTTCAGATTAAACAAGAGCCCATGTCTCCTGAACAAGATGAGAATGTGAATGCTGTGCCACCAAGCTCTGCCTGCAATGTGTCCAAGGAATTACTGGAAGCTAATAGTATGTAAGCTTTTCTCTGGGTTAAGGGCATCCCAGTAGTGGGACTGGGGCATTTTTATATGAGTGATATAAGCCATACTTGCTCATTAAAACTAAAATGAGCAAGTACAACTCATTTTTCACTGAAATTCTCTTCATATATACGGGAGGATTCTTTTAAAATATTTTAGAGAATGTAATTTAAATATCAGTCATTTTCTTTCATTTCCTCTAATCTAGGGTTAGAGTTGACTTTGTATTAGCACCCACAAGGTTCCATTTATTAGGATAAGTACAAAATTTGTTTTGTGTGAAATAAATGGGGTTGAAGTTAATTCAGCCAATTTTCTAAATAAGGTCTATCCTCTGAATTTCTTTGCACTTACTGTCTATATAATCTCAAATACAAACCAGGATTAATAAAAGCTTGAGAGGCAGGTGGCCATGATGGGATTTGGAATCATCTACTAAGAACTTGCTGTTGAGAAATAGCCAGGGTTTTCACTCTTTTCGAAAAATAACACTTCACCTGGTTATCATTTGAGAATACGTCTAAGCTATGTAAAATCCTGTTAGGAGTTTGCGTTACCACAGTGGTGCTGTATTTGAAAATTAAGTCCAACAAACTGGCATTGTGTGGTTTCCTGAGCAAAAGCAAAAAATCTAAAAAATTACTCTAGATTTTACTACCAGTACTGTGTTGCAATATTAATCTACATGTTAATATCAAATGTATAGCTTATTTATTTATTGAGACAGAGTCTCATTCTGTCACTCAGGCTGGAGTGTGGTGGCATAATCACAGCTCACCACAGGCTTGACCTCCTGGGCTCAGGTGATCCTCCCACCTCAGCCTCCAGAGGAGCTAGGACTACAGACGCCCGCCACCATGCCTGGCTAATTTTTGTATTTTGTATTTTTTTTTTTGTAGAGATGGGGATTTTTTTGTAGAGATGGGGATTCACCATGTTGCCCAGGCTGGTCTTGATCTCCTGGGCTCAAGTGATCCACCTGCCTTGGCCTCCCAAAGTGCTCGGATTACAGATGTGAGCCACTGCGCCTGGCTTAGCAT
>NW_026652289.1:71773658-71901744 GCF_009828535.3 Hylobates moloch
TTTGAGACAGAGTTTCGCTTTTTGTTGCCCAGGCTGGTGTGCAATGGCATGCTCTTGGCTCACTGCAACCTCTGCCTCCCAGGTTCAAGTGATTGTCCTGTCTCAGCCTCCCGAATAGCTGGGATTACAAGTGCCCACCACCATGCCCAGCTAATTTATGTATTTTTAATAGAGACAGGGTTTCACCATGTTGGCCAGGCTGATCTTGAACTCCTGACCTCAAGTGATCTGCCCGCCTTGGCCTTCCAAAGTGCTGGGATTACAGGCGTGAGCCACCGTGCCCAGCCCCAGCATATTTTTAAAAATTATTTTAAATTTTTGTGGGTACTTAGTAGGTATATGTTTATGGATTACATGAAATATTTTGGTATTATTATTTTTCATATTACATATTATTTCAATCTTTCTTAAATCATATTTTTGTGTTTACATGTAAAACTTGTACAAAGGAGCAGTCATATATAACCTGACTTTTTCCATTTAATATATCTTGATTTTTCTGTCATAAAAATAATTTATCTAAAATATTTTATATTACAAGTTGCATAATATTTGAATAGTTGCATTATCTGGATAAACAATAATTTATGTGGTGAATCTTTTTTGAATATTTAGTTTTCTAACTTTTTTCATCTTCTGTATAACACTGCATTGTATATGTCTTTGAGTCCATCTGTGATTATTTAATCACTTTTAATTCCTAGACATGAAGTAACTAAGTCAAAGGAAGTTGACATTTCTAAGTCAGCAAATTTTTTAACTACTAAGGTGTAGCTAAATTGGATGGGTGTGGATAATGAAAACTTCAAAGAAATAAAAGGACTTCAGCTAAGTAGACATTTAAGTGTCTACTAAGAATAAAACACAATGTTAAATGTGTGGACATTTAAAACAAGAAAAAAGATTGAAAGAAACAATCCCTCCCCACAAGGAGCTTTTGTAGGGAATAAGACACACAGTGTCTGTGAGATTCACGCAAGGCAGAGGGTAGTAAGTGTTGTAATAGGAGTGTATGTAGGTGATGGGAAACTGAGGGGTGAGATACCAGCTGAAACAGTCATGGTTTTGTGAACATATCATTGAAATATTTGGTAGAGCTTCAGTCAGTGATAAATTGCAGCAAACAAAAAAAGGATGCAATAATTTTTTTCCTCTCAATTCAGGAGAGATCATTGACAGTTGTCCAGTTTATCCAGTCATCACTGCTAGATTATCCTTATCAGAGTCAACAGAAAGTTTCCATGAGCCTAGCCAAGAACTGAAGTTTTCTGTGGAGCAAAGAAATACCAGAAACAGAGAGAACTCTCCCTCTTCCCAATCAGCTGGTCTTTCTAGCATAAATAAAGAAGGGGAAGAGCCAACCAATGGCAATAGTGGGTCTGAAGCCTGTACCAGTTCTTTTCTAAGATTGTCTTTTGCTTCAGAAACCCCTTTGGAGAAGGAACCCCACTCTCCAGCTGACCAGCCTGAACAACAGGCAGAATCCACTTTGACATCAGCTGAGACTAGGGGAAGCAAGAAAAAGAAGAAACTTCGGAAGAAGAAAAGTCTACGGGCTGCCCATGTTCCTGAGAATAGTGACACTGAACAGGATGTTTTGACTGTTAAGCCTGTAAGGAAAGTAAAAGCTGGAAAGTTAATTAAAGGGGGAAAAGTAACAACCTCCACTTGGGAAGACAGCAGGACTGGTCGGGAGCAGGAGAGTGTCAGAGATGAGCCAGATAGTGACTCGTCTCTGGAAGTCCTAGAAATTCCTAATCCTCAGTTAGAAGTAGTAGCCATTGATTCTTCAGAATCAGGAGAAGAGAAACCAGACAGCCCATCTAAAAAGGATATTTGGAACTCTACAGAGCAAAACCCACTAGAAACGTCTCGTTCTGGGTGTGATGAAGTTAGCTCTACCAGTGAAATTGGCACTCGCTATAAAGATGGCATCCCTGTAAGGTAAGAATATTGTATTGGTCCAGTCAGAACAACTTTCACCAACTTTATTTTTTTAAATAGAATTTTAAATTATGAATCAGAATTTCTTTAAAAACCAAACTTTATGTGAATGCAGTAGGGATTGTGGATATGGAAAAATTAAAGCTCAGCAGTAGAGATTTTCTGCTTTCTCTTTTGACTGTTATAAATATTCACTCTGCTTTTATTTCCCTTCATTAAGAAATTTCAGATGGAAAAACTAATCTCTTATATCATTGCTACTTTGCCCATTGTTTAGAAAAATCCTTTGAGTCAGGAAATTTTTACTTTTACTACCTGCCCTGTTCACACAGATGCTGAGAACACTTTTGCTATTATTTTGTAGTGTGGCAGAAACTCAGACTGTGATCTCCTCCATAAAAGGATCAAAGAATTCTTCAGGTATTTGCCATTCAGTTTTATTTAAGTTAACCACAGAATTAAAAGCCTTGTAAATGTTAAAGCCAGGATTTAAACCTACTTAAATATACTTATAGAATAGGAGAATGGAGAGGGGTTTATCACCAAGAGGATTGCCTTGATCAACAGTTCTGATATTCTTAAAACCTCAAATCCTGGTCTTTCAGATTCTTATTCTCATCTGATTGATTGATTGATTGATTGTAACAGAGTCTTGCTCTGTCACCTGGGCTGGAGTGCCATGGCGCTATCTCTGCTCACTGCAGCTTCCACCTCCCAGGTTCAAGCAATTCTCCTGCCTCAGCCTCCCAAATAGCTGGGACCACAGGTGCGTGCCATCACACCTGGCAAATTTTTTTTTTGTATTTTTAGTAGAGGCAGGCTTTCGTCATGTTGGCCAGGCTGGTCTCGATCTCCTGGCCTCAAGTGATCCTTCCGCCTTGGCCTCCCAAAGTGCTGGGATTACAGGTGTGAGCCACCATGCCTGGCCTTTCTCATCTGTCTTATCCAGCTCCCTTGTCTGTTCAACTAATTAGTATTAGGTTTCATTGGCTCTAAGGATATTTGCTTTCAGAAGGAACTGCTTAAGGAATACTACGTTACTCAAAGAAATAACTTTTTGGAAGTGTGGGAGAGATTGGGTACCTTCCAAGTATCACTCAAAGCTCTTGTTTTTTTTTTTTTTTTTTTGCTTTTTTGCTTTTTTGCTTTTTTGAGATGGAGTCTCGCTCTGTCACCCAGGCTGGAGTCCAGTGGTGTGATCTGGACTGCAACCTCTGCCTCTGGGTTCAAGTGATTTTCTTGCCTCAGCCTCCCCAAGTAACTGGGACTATAGGCACACGCCACCACGCCTGGCTAATTTTTGTATTAGTAGAGATGGGGTTTCACCATGTTGGCCGGGCTGGTCTCCAACTCCTGACCTCAGGTGATCCGTCCACTTAGGCCTCCCAAAGTGCTGGGATTACAGGCGTGAGTCACCACGCCCGGCCCAAAAGCTCATTATATAATTATCTATCTTTTTCCTAAGGGAAAGGCCTTCTCTGCCTTTGCTTATTATGCAGTCTTCATAATGTGTATTGAAAATTGTAGTAGTCTGATAGGGGAACTAAGATTTAAGGGATCTACTTTTGGTTTAGGGACTACTATATTGTATAATAGTTCTGATTTTTGAGTATCTTTTCAGACTCTAGCAGACATGTCTCTGAAATGTATTCTTGTTTTCCAGAAATATCTTCAGAGCCAGGAGATGATGATGAGCCAACAGAAGGAAGCTTTGAGGGACACCAAGCTGCTGTAAATGCAATTCAGATATTTGGGAACTTACTATATACCTGTTCGGCAGATAAAACTGTCCGGGTTTATAATCTGGTGGTAAGTTGATAGAACATGTAGAATGTTTTTGGTTGCAGGTTTTGGAAAATCCAGTTTATACTTTTTTAAACAATAAAGGGAATTTTTTGGCTGTCTGAAGGAAGGGGTGGGCCTGAGATTGACTTTAGATGCATTTAATCCAGTAGCTCAGCAAGGTCATTGGGGACTTAATTTCTTTTTGTCTCTCTACTCTGCCTTCTCTGGTATCACCTCTCCCTGAAAGCTAGTTCCCCTCCTGCTCACAAGGTAAATGTCAGGAGCCACTGGAGTCTCTTTTTCCCTCCCACCAGCACAAAAGGGTCCTGTGTTTTATTCCCTGAACGATCACCTTTGCCTGTGTCAAAGGGGGTTGGGATTACACCAGTGGTCTTGGACTGTTCAAGTCCCAACGCTGGAGTTGGTAATGGGGTCACTTGCATAGCAGCTACATAATAGAGGAGGGATGAAGTGAATATGGGGAAGTACTGGAGGAGGTATTTTCCCTGACAAGTGATTGATTACAGAGTTCAAGTAATAAAGGAGAGCAACACTTTTACACTGCCTCACACTTAGTATTATCTGATGCTTATTACTCTCAAAAGAATGAACTTTTGAGTTTTGAATTTGTTAATAAACTATGTTTATGAACAATGAAGGCTTAAGAAATTTGAAGAATGTGATGTTGTCTGAATGAACACCATGAGGAATATTTAAAATTGCTAGAGTCAGTGAAAATTAAAAAGTTAGATGATAGACCAGGAAAATGTGTTTGCTATATAGGCACAGGTATGTAGATTCCTTTAGCTTAATGATATGAGGATTAACACGAATGACTGAAAAAAGGAAGCAATGCTACCAGGATGTATAAGTGTAAGATCTAGGGGAACAGGATATCAAAATATGTGTGTGTATGTATATATGTACATTCTAAATAGATCTCAGTATGTGCACTGAGATAACATTTGGAATGTACCCATAAGAAACAATACCAGTGGCTGGGCACAGTGGCGCACGCCTGTAATCCCAGCACTTTGGGAGGCCAAGGCGGGCAGATCATGAGGTGAGGAGATTGAGACCATCCTGGCTAACATGGTGAAACCCCGTCTCTACTAAAAATACAAAAAATTAGCCGGGCATGGTGGCGGGCACCTGTAGTCCCAGCTACTTGGGAGGCTGAGGCAGCAGAATGGTGTGAACCCAGGAGGTGGAGCTTGCAGTGAGCTGAGATCACGCCACCCCACCCCCCCCCCCGCGGAAGAAAGAGACACTGTTTTAAAAAAAAAAAAAAAAAAAAAAAAAAGAAACAACACCAGAACCACTAGACCTGTGATAGAACCTGACATGTTTTTGAATACCATGGTGCATTCTCACAAACTGCTTATCAAATGCAAATCTTTTGTGGGAAATTAGCTACAGTTTGGATTTGCTAGGTCCTTGGTCCATATGTCAGAAAGCTTTGCCCTAAACATTAATTAAAATTCTGGCTATCTTACAGTGAATTGCCATAAGTATTTTTTGGTATGGCTCAACTAACATACACTTTGAGATACCTCATTGCCGGTGACTGTTTGCTAGGCATTTGGTGAACATACATTTACTGAACATCTTTTGTGTACCAGGTGCTGTTTTAGACACTGAGCATACAGCAGTGAACTGAATGTTTTAGCATCTTTTTGCTGAGGAAATATATTATCTAATCCTCCTATATCTCATAAGTAATAATCTGGTCTGTGCTTAAACTTTAGAGTCGGAAATGTATTGGTGTCTTTGAGGGTCATACCTCCAAAGTTAACTGCCTCCTGGTTACTCAGACCTCCGGGAAGAATGCTGCCCTTTACACTGGGTCCAGTGACCATACCATCCGCTGCTATAATGTTAAGGTAGGTGGGTCCAGAGAAATCCAAAGCGGTTCATATTGAGTCGACTTTGTATTTACTATGTGGAGTGGAGACACTGTGGCAGATGCTTCATTTTACCCACCATCTCCTTTTTGCTTCTAAACAATGCTTAGCACATTGTGGTAGCCTTAGGTAGATATGAGACTTAGACATAAACCATATTTTCTGTCTCTCACCACCAGTATTTTTTCACTTCCTACTATTAATAATATACCTTCCTTGGTCTTTGCCACAAATGTTATGCATATCATATGTCAAAATTAATCCTAGATAGAATAAAGAGAAAAATGTAGGCTGGGTGTGGTGGCTCATGCCTGTAATCCCAGCACTTTGGGAGTTAGAGGCGGGTGGATTCACCTGAGGCTGGGAGTTGAGACCAGCCTGACCAACATGGAGAAACCCTGTCTCTACTAAAAATACAAAATTAGCCAGGCGTGGTGGTGCATGCCTGTAATCCAAGCTACTTGGGAGGCTGAGGCAGGAGAATCGCTTGAACCCAGGAGGTGGAGGTTGCAGTGAGCTGAGATTGTGCCACTGCATTCCAGCCTTGGCAACAAGAGCAAAGCTCCATCTCAGAAAAAAAAAAAAAAAGAGCAAAATGTATAAATTTTTTAAATCTGCAGAATTAGAAATGGACATCTCCTCTGAGAGTTTTTTAAACTTAAATGCACTGAAAGAAATGAGAAAATTACATTTAAAATTATATACAATATGTTCTTAATTTCTTCAAAAGATGGAGATATGTGAAGCAGAATTTATAAGACTATCATTAAGTTTATAACATAGGTGGAATATATGTGATAACAGGAACATAACGAAGGGGGAGGGAATGGAGCTGTGCTAGGACAAGGTTCTTATATTTTACTGGGAATAAGTATTAATTTGAACTAGATTGTTATAATTTAAAAAACGTAATCCCTAGAGGCACTGGCTCACAACTTTAGTGTGCATCACATTGACCCGGACAGCTTGATAAAACACATATTACTGGTCTCCACTCCCAGAGGTGTTTTTTTTGTTTGTTTGTTTTTTGTTTTTTAAGAGACAGGGTCTCACCATGTTGCTCAGGCTGGTTTTGAACTCCTGGGGTCAGGCAATCCTCCCACCTTGGCCTCCCAAAGTGCTGCGATTACAGGTGTGAGCCACCACACACAGCCCTTCCCAGAGTTTCTGATCCAGTAGGCTTGGGATCAAGCTCACAAATTTACATTTCTAGGCCAGGTACTATGGTTCATGTCTGTAATCCCAGCACTTTGGGAGGCCAGAGCAGGAGGATTGCTTGAGGCCAGGAGCTCAAGACCAACCTGGGCAACATAGCAAGACCCTGTCTCTATAAAAAATAAAAATCATCTGGGTGTGGTGGCGCACACCTATAGTCCTAGCTGTTTGGGAGGCTGAGGTGGGAGGATCGCTTGAGCCCAGGAGTTCAAGGTTATAGTGAGCTATGATTGTGTCACTTCACTGCAGCCTGGGTGACAGAACAAGAACCTGCCTCAGAAAAGCATAAAAATTAACCCAAACAAACAAAAATAATTTACATTTCTAGTAAGTTATTATGTGATACTGATGCAGATGGTTTGGGGACAATACTTTGAGAAATACTGCCCTAGAGTAATTACTTAAAGAATAATGCAAAGAGGATCATGAGGTCAGGAGTCTGAGACCAACCTGGCCAACCTGGTGAAACCCTGTCTCTACTAAAAATACAAAAATTAGTCAGGTGTGGTGACACACACCTGTAATCCCAGCTACTTGGGAGGCTGAGGCTGGAGAATCACTTGAACCCAGGAGGCAGAGATTGCAGTGAGCCAAGATCATGCCACTGCACTCCAGCCTGGGCGACAGAGCAAGACTCCATCTCAAAAAAAATAGAAAAGAAAAAAAAATGCAAAGAAATTGAGCTTAGAAAGTCAATTGAGGAATGAAAATGGCGAGCTAAAAATATACTTAAGGCTGGGCGTGGTGGCTTATGCCTGTAATCCCAGCACTTTGGGAGGCAGAGGCGGGGAGATCATGAGGTCAGGAGATCAAGACCATCCTGGCTAACAGGGTGAAACCCCGTCTCTACTAAAAATACAAAAAATTAGCCTGGTGTGGTGGCGGGCGCCTGTAGTCCCAGCTACTCGGGAGGCTGAGGCAGGAGAATGGTGTGAACCCGGGAGGCGGAGCTTGCAGTGAGCCAAGATAGTGCCACTGCACTCTGGCCTGGGCGAAAGAGTGAGACTCCATCTCAAAAATAAATAAATAAATAAAAATTTACTTAATACAAGAGAAGATAGAAGGAGAAATAGAGGAATAAAAATGAGACAAATAGGAAGCAAATAGCAAATTGGAAACCTAAATCTACCCGTATTTAATAATTATATGAAATGTGAGTGAACTGACACTAAAGTCAAAAGACAGAAATTGACTGGATATAAAAGTAACATCAAAATCTTTGTTGTCTACAAGAGACACACTTTTATTTTTGAGACACAGTCGTGGCCTGTCACCCTGGCTAGAGTGCAGTGGTGTGATCATAACTCACTGCAGCCTCGAATTCCTGGGCTCAAGTGATCCTCCCGCCTCAGCCTCCCGAGTAATTGGGATTACAGGCACATGTCACTATGGTTTGCCAATTAAAATTTTTTTTTTTTTTTAGAAACAGGGTCTCGCTATGTTGCCTAGGCTATTCTAAAGCTTCTGGGCACAGGCAGTCCTCCTGCTTTGGTCTCCCACAGTGCTGGGATTACAGGCATGCCGCCACCATGCCCAGGCAAAGAGACATACTTTAAATGTAAAGACAAAATAGGTTGAAAGTAAAAGAATAAGAATGGAAGAAGATAACTATGCAAACAGTAACAGAGCTGGAGTGGTTATGTTAATAGTGAGCAAGCAGACTTTAAGACACGTGACTGGGCACTGCGGCTCATGCCTGTATCCCACTTCGGGAGGCTGAGGTGGGAGGATCACTTGAGACTGTAAGTTCCAGACCAGCCTCGGTAACATAATGAGATCCTGTCTCCACAAAAAATAAAAAAGTGAGGCAAGCATGGTTATATGTACCTGTAGTCCTAGCTACTTGGGAGGCTGAGGTGGGAGGATCATTTGAGCTGAGGAATTTGAGGTTATAGTGAGCTATGACAATGCCACTGCACTCCAGCCTGGGTGACAGAGTGAGACACTGTCCCTTTAAAAAATGAAAAAGACCAGGAATACTACTGGAGAAAGGAGGACATCGCATAATGATGAGTCAGCACACCCAAAAGAGATAACAATTATAAGTACAGGTACCTAATAACAGAGCTCTGAAATACGTGAAACAATAACTGATAGAACTGAAAGGAGAAATAGACAAATTCACAATTATAGTTGGGGACATTAACAACCCTTTCTCAATAATTGATAGACTACTAAATAAAAAACCATGAAGGATATACAAGAACTGTACAACACTGGCTGGGTGTGGCGGCTCATGCCTGTAATCCCGGCACTTTGGGAGGCTGAGGTGGGTGGATCACTTGAGGTCAGGAGTTCGAGACCAGCCTAGCCAACATGGCGAAACCACATCTCTACTAAAAATACAAAAAAATTAGGCTGACTGTGGTGGCTTAATGCCTGTAATTCCAGCACTTTGGGAGGCCAAGGTGGGCATATCACCTGAGGTCAGGAGTTTGAGACCAGCCTGACCAACATGGTGAAACCCCATCTCTACTAAAAATACAAAAATTAGCTGGGTGTGATGCGTCTCAAAAAATAAGTAAACTCCGTCTCAAAAAATAAATAAACGAAAATAAAAATACAAAAAAATTAGCTGAGCCTGGTGGTACGTGCCTGTCATCCCAGCTACTCAGGAAGCTGAGGCAGGAGAATCACTTGAACCTGGGAGGTGGAGGTTGCAGTGAGCTGAGATTGTGCCACTGTACTCCAGCCTGGGCAACAGAGAAAAACTTCATTTCAAGAAAAAAAAAAAAAAAAATGAACCGTACAACATCATTAATGATCAAGAACCAATTAACATTTATAGAACACTCCACTCAAAATTGCAGAATACGCATTTTTTTTTCAAGAATGTGCACATAGAACATTCAACAGGACCACATGCTGGGCTATTAAGTAAGTTTCAATCAATTTAAAAGCACCAAAATCATACAGAGTATGTTCTCTAACCACAATGACATTTATTAGAAAGCAGTAACAGAAATCTAAGAAATCCCCAAATATAGGGAAATGAAAATAAGATACTTCTAAATTATTGTGGTTCAAAGAAGGAATCACAAGGAAAATTAGAAAATACCTAACTAAATGAAAATGCAACGTATCATTTGTAGGATGCAGCTAAAGCATTGCTGAAAGGGAAATTCATAGTTTTAATTGCTTCTATTAGAAAAGAAGAAAGCTTTAAAATCCAAGAAACTAGACAAAGAGGCTGGGCACAGTGGCTCATGCCTGTAATTCTAGTGCTTTGGGATGTTGAGGTGGGAGGATCATTTGAGGCCAGGAGTTCAAGCCTAGCTAGGCAACTTGTACAAACCTGTAAAAAATTATACAAACTTGTAAAAAAAAATTGTAAACATATTTTGGCTAGAAATAGTCTTACATAAAACCAGGGGGAAAAGCTGTAACTTAAGATAGGACAAACATAGGTTTGGTATATGTTGTAAGGGCTTACACCTTTAAATTCCTACAGCCAGGTGCAGTGGTTCACGCCTGTAATCTTAACACTTTAGGAGGCCAAGTTGGGAGGATCGCTTGAGCCCAGGAGTTCAAGAACAGCCTAGGCAACATGGCGAGACCTCATCTCTCCAAAAAAAATTTAAAAATTAGCTAGGCATGCACGATGGCCCATGCCTGTAGTTCCAGCTACTCAGGAGGCTGAGGTGGGAGGATTCCTTGAGCCTCGGAGGTCAAGGCTGCAGTGAGCAGTAATCACGTCACTGCACTCTAGCTAGGAGGCAGAGCGAGACCTTGTCTTTCAAAAAACAAATAAATAAATAAATCCCTAAACATACATTGACAAAAAACAAGCAAGTCTCTTAAAAAGAAATACAAATAACTGAAAAAAATACAATCTTGCAAATAAATGCAAATTAAAACCAAAGTACAAAGAATACCATTTTTACTCACAATATTAGCAAAAACTCTTTTAAAAGGCTTTTCAATATTAAGGGTTTTAACGTGTAGTCTTTGGCATAGGAGGACCATACACTAGTGAAAAAGAATTTTTCTGCAGATATTTGTTTGTATAACTACCATGAAGATCAAAACAGACCATTTCATAGCCCTGAAGTTTCCCTCAAATGCTTCCCTGGGCATAACCTTCTTCTAAAGCTAATCACTATTTTGACTACTGTCATAGATTACTTTTGTCTGTGCTTGGCTGTCATATCAGTATAACTATACCGCATGTATTCTTTTATGTCTAGCTTTAGCTCACCATAATGTTTGAAAATTCATCTGTGTTGGTACATGTGCCAATAGTTTGTTCTTTTTTTATTACTATGTAATGTTCAATTTCCCCTCTAAAGTTACAAAAGATCTCATAGGATTAACCAGAAGCAACACAAATCTTAATATTGAGGCATATTTACTGTCTTGCTGTATCTTACAATTTCATATATGGCACTTATGTTCGTAATTTTTTCAGGGGAGAAATTGAATAATTTAAGTGACTGACTCTTTTAGGTATGAAAGAAGGTTGGGAGAGGAGATCAACAGATTTGACAAGCCACAGCTTTTCCCATCCTACCCACAGCTTGTCCCATCCTACCCAATTGTAACCATCTTGATTTTAATATCTACAGCCAAGCCCACTTAAAAAGCTACACCTGGGTCTTTAGTATCATTCAACAACAGATTTTTTTTTTTTTTTTTTTTTAATTGAGACGAGGTCTCGCTCTGTCGCCCAGGCTGGAGTGTGGCGGCGTGATCTCTGCTCACTGCAACCTCTGCCTCCCTGGTTCAAGCGATTCTCCTGCTTCAGCCTCCCAAGTAGCAGGGACTACAAGCACGCACCACCATGCCCAGCTAATTTTTGTAGTTTTAGTAGAAATGGGGTTTCACCATGTTAGCCTGGATGGTCTTGATCTGCTGACCTTGTGATTCACCCACCTCGGCCTCCCAAAGTGCTAGGATTACAGGCGTGAGCCACTGCGTCCGGCCTCAACAACAAATTTTGAATTTACTATGTCCTAGCCCAATTCTTGGTTTGAGGTAAAGGGATTTGCTAGTATAATCTAGTTGGAGGAAATTGGTAGAAATCATTTTCTGGCCGGGCACTGTGGCTCATGCCTGTAAATCCTAGCACTTTGGGAGGCCGAGGCAGGCAGATCACGAGGTCAGGAGATCGAGACCATCCTGGCTAATACAATGAAACCCCGTCTACTAAAAAATACAAAAAATTAGCTGGGCGTGGTGGTGGGTGCCTGTAGTCCCAGCTATTCGAGAGGCTGAGGCAGGAGAATAGCGTGAACCCAGGAGGTGGAGCTTGCAGTGAGCCGAGATCGTGCCACTGCACTCCAGCCTGGGTGACAGAGTGAGACTCTGTCTCAAAAAGAAATTGTTTTTTGAAGGTCAGATCAAACAGTGGGTATTAAACCTGCATGTGCATCTGAATTACTAGGGAAATTTTTTAAAACACAGTTTCTAGAGCCTGCCGAATTAAGAGTCTCAGGGGTTGGAGCTTGGGTTCTATGTATTTTAAAAGCCTCTTGAGTAATTTAGCCCAGCTAACCTGGCACCAGTTTGAAGGAGACATTTGGGAGCTATTGAAATAGAGAATCAATTGTGGAAAACCACATATTTGATTAGGGCATTTATCAAATATGTAACTATAATCCTGATTTTCCTCTTTAGATGTCAAAATACAGCTTTGTCTTGTATATTTGGCCTCTTAATTTAAGAGGCTAAGACCCAACTCAGAGTACCCTTTGAAGAATTTCTACATTCTAAATTAGAAACATGGGTAACATTACTAGAATTTATGTTTATTTTTCATATTACCTACAGCTTGGAAGTCTTAGGCCTCATATTTCAAAGGAGAAACAAATCTAAGATAGTCCCCTACAAAATAGAGGATGTCACATTTTCTTCTGCATAAGAGTCATTTTAAAGTCTGCTTTCTGGAGGAATTGTTTTTGATATCTCATTTGCCAGTACCCTCTGCTGATTAAAGGTTGTGTGCTTTTTTCAGAGCCGAGAGTGTGTGGAGCAGTTACAGCTGGAAGACCGGGTCCTCTGCCTCCACAGTAGATGGCGAATCCTCTATGCAGGACTGGCAAATGGCACTGTGGTCACCTTCAACATAAAGGTTAGTGGTTGGAGGAGAAAAGGCTTACTTCCCATGCACCTGAAAATAGTGTGAGCGTGTGTGGGAAGAAGTAGCAGGCAGGGATTTTCCTGTTTTTTTCTGTGAGGAAGCAGCAGAATTAGCCGCTACTCAAACACGTTATTTTCTGACGTAAGTGAAACAAGATCCTCCATTCTCTCTGCTTCTACTCAGATGTTCCAGGACCAAAATGTAACTCCACTAAATTAAACCAAGTCTGAAGATTTGGGGCCAAATAATGAGTCATGGATTAAACTAGTCTGTCTCAATTTAAGAATGACATCATAAAAAATGAACTTAAGTGCTCACTTCGACAGCACATACACTAAAATTGGAATGATACAGAGATTAGCATGGTCCCTGCGCAAGGATGACATGCAAATTCATGAAGCATTCCATATTTTTAAAAAATGAAAAAAAAATGAACTTAAATTCCGTCGAGTATGACACTGGTGTGGTTTGGCACTGGTTTAGGGTTTCATGAGGGCGGCCGATCTGTGAGGTGAACTAAGAGGTTTGCTGTAATGCCCATATGGCTTCATTCTTTCCTAACCCAGAGATAAATTCATTTGTTGACCTAGCCTTTATTGATCATCTGTTATGTGCTAGGCCCCAGGATAAGGTTTAGTTTTTGATGGCCCTATGTGCTTTGTTAAGGTAGTTGGACTTCATCTTACAGGCTTTAAAGTATGAGAGACATGATCCCATTATATTTTAGAAAAAGTCACTGGAGTTGATAAGATTGGGAAAGATTGGTATTAGCAAAGGCAGCGAGACCATTTAGGAGGTTTTGTAGTGGAAGCTGACATGAAAAAGGTTAAACAGGATGAAGAGAAGGAAATGGAGGAAAGATATAATCTAAGAGGTAGAATCGATAGGTTTGATTGCTAATTAGTTGTGGCACCATGTCCTCTGGTCACCTTGTAACCGTATGTTAGAATGGTACTATTACAGTGTCATTCATAGGCTGCATGCTAGCTGGAACTAACAGAAGGTGCGCATTAAAATATGTCATAGTTTCTGCTTATAGGAAACTTAAAAATCAAGTTAGAAGAATCTAGCGTGTATATAATCAAGTGCCAAGTGATTTGGTCTGTTTGATATGATACATCACAGAAGGGCAATTAGTGAAGATTTTTGCATTTTAGATGCAGACAAGTTCTAAGTCTGATTAAATTGGATTAGGGCAATAGCAATGGAGAGGAAAGTAAATTTAAAATATTTTAAAGGCTAAAACGTGATAATTACCTAATTATCTTCTCTTTTGTGAGATTATCAGAAGTAGACAGAAGTGGCTGGGTATGGTGGCTCATGCATATAACCCCAGCACTTTGAGAGACTGAGGTAGGAGGATTGCTTGAGCCCAGAAGTTCAAGACCAGCCTGGGCAACAAAGCAAGACCCCTGTTTCTCAAAAAAAAAAAAAAAAAAAGCTAAGTATGGTGGCACACGCCTGTAGTCTCAGCTACTCAGGAAGCCGAGGCAGGAGGATTGCTTGGGGCCAGGACTTCAAGGCTGCAGTGAGCTATAATCACACCACTGTACTCAAGCCTGGCTGACAGAGTGAGACCCTGTCTCTCTTTTTTTTTTTTTTTAAGTAGTAGACAGAAGTAAGGAGCAAGACAATCTTGAGGCAAAATGATGAGATGATGACAGGAAATTCAAATGGAAAAGTTCTTTAAAGGATTGGAAAGCTCTGGAGAAGATGGTCCTAGAGACAGACATTTGAGAATCTCTGCATAGATGTGAATTTTGAAGATGAGGGCTGGGCTTTTTCCTAGGTTGCCCATAGTCTTAGAATGTAGTGCTTCTGGAGTCACAACAGAAAGCCAGGACTGTTTACCAGGGCCGGCCCAACCTTTGGGTCCTGACCTCCATTCAGTCTGTCTCCCTAGCACTTCAAGATGGCTGAAATCATTGCTCAGCAATGTAGGCTCCCAGCTGTCGCTTTCTGCTAAGTTTTTAGGAGCCTTACTCCAGGCATGCACCTAAAGAACTTTTGTGGAAGTGGGAGGCTTAATGAACAGGGTTGGTTGGGGAATGAAGGAAAGAAGTCTAAAATCTGAGATAAAAGAATGTTTTGGGATTCAGGATGTGACCCTGCCACTCTGATATAATTAGGCTTCTATAGTCTACTAAATGATGTTGTGAGAGATGACATGGAACCAGGTGCCAGAAGAACATCATAATAAGGTGGAGAATTTAGGCCAGGTGTGGTGGCTCACGCCTGTAATGGGAGGCTGAGGCGGGCAGATCACCTGAGGTTAGGAGTTCAAGACCATCCTGGCCAACATGGTGAAACCCTGTCTTTACAAAAATTAGCAAGGTGTGGTGGCGGGCGCCTGTAATCCCAGCTACTCAGGAGGCTGGGGCAGGAGAATCACTTGAACCCAGGAGGCAGAGGTTGGAGTGAGCTGAGATGGCGCCATTGCACTCCAGCCTGGGTGACAGAGCGAGACTGTGTCTCAAAAAAAAAGAAGTAGAGAATTTGAGACTTACTGAAATTACCTAGGAAGGTAATTCTAAGTAGAGATTTTTGGAAACGGCATGACACATAGATTGCCTAAATTTTGGATGACAAAAATAGTTCCTGGGTCCGTGTCAGGGAATATGCACTAGAATTTGAAAAAAAAAAAGGTTCACCCTTCATTACTATTAACTTACAGGTGGTGAAAGAAAACATAAAAAGAGAACCAGTTTCTAATTAGGATGGAGATGGTATGGGTTGAAGTTGTAAATGAGTTTATAACGTAAGCGTTTGCCCTCCTCAGATCAGGGGATGGGGGAGGTTCAGTAAAAAGGGTTGGAGTGGGAAATAGCAGAGATGGATAAATTAAGGCTGCAGAGTGGGTATGAAAATTTGAGTACAGGTGACAGAAATGAGAGTTTGTACCAAGGTAATGATGTTGGTTAGTTGAAGTTTTCCAGCTAAGTTGTTTTTAGCTGTAATCTTGGCTTATTTTCCAGAACAACAAACGACTTGAGATCTTTGAATGCCATGGCCCTCGGGCAGTCAGCTGTCTTGCTACAGCTCAGGAAGGTGCCCGAAAACTGCTGGTCGTGGGGTCTTATGACTGCACCATTAGTGTACGTGATGCCCGGAATGGACTGCTCCTCAGAACTCTGGAGGGCCATAGCAAAACCATTCTTTGCATGAAGGCAAGTACAGTGCAAGAGAATAGGAGTTGTCTGGCACAAATAGAAGGGTTTTGAGGCCAGGCGGGGTGGCTCACGTCTGTAGTCCCAGCACTTTGGGAGGGTGAGGCAGGGGGATCACTTGAGCTCAGAAGTTTGAGACCAGCCAGGGCAACATGGCAAAACTCCATCTCTACAAAAAAAATACAAAAATTAGTTGGATGTTGTGGTGCGCACCTGTACTACTTATGAGGCTGAGGTGGGAGGATCACTTGAGCACTGAAGATAGAGGCTGCAGTGAGCCATGATTGTGCCACTGTACTCTAGCATGGGCAACAGAGTGAGACCTTGACTCAAGCAAAGCAAAACAAAACAAAGAAGGGTTTTAAATGACATTTCCCATGTTGTCTCATGCGTCATTTAGAAACACCACCTTGGAAAGAGCAAGGAGATTGCAAACCTTTTCTTTACACCAACATCACCAAGTGATGCACTTTCATCTGAGAAACAATGAGTGTATTTTGTTATAGTGTGGGTATACTCGAATGCCCTTCTAGGCTGCTTCATAATCATTCTGGAAAGGTAACAAACCTAATAATACATTGTCA
The DNA here is from genome assembly GCF_009828535.3 of Hylobates moloch. Taxonomy (NCBI): domain Eukaryota; kingdom Metazoa; phylum Chordata; class Mammalia; order Primates; family Hylobatidae; genus Hylobates; species Hylobates moloch. The sequence continues at coordinate 71,790,337 of NW_026652289.1, forward strand.
GTTCATTAGCATGCTTGGTAGGGGGGTGTAAGTTTCAGCTGAGAAAATTTGTCTGAGAAACTTCTATACCTAGTTCATCGTGCTCATCTCAAAATAGGATGGAAATTAGAATTTGCCAATGTGTATTACAAGTTATAGAGAAAATTAAGAACCGTATACAGAATCTGACTTGTTTAATTTTTTTCTTTAAGGTGGTGAATGATCTCGTGTTCAGTGGCTCCAGTGATCAGTCAGTCCATGCCCACAACATTCACGTAAGCTATGTTGGTGTTGTGTAAAGAAACCTTGAATAAAATAATGGTTAAAGCTTGATGGTTTTCTTAAACCTCTTGCAATTTAAATTAAGCCCTTTATCCACCGAAGGGATTTGTAATCATCCCTATGCATATGCTCTTGGATAATATTGTGTAACTTAGAAATTCTACCTCATCAAAGTTTTTAATGGTGGACAGACTTTATGTAAGGTTTAGTTTGAATGCCTCATTTAAACTTGAAATAAACTGAGCAGCTGAGGCTTTCAGAAAGTGGATGTGATATGTAGTTAAAATAGAACTAGTAAAAACAGCTGAGAGCTGGGCCCAATGGCTGTCACCTGTAATGCCAGCTACTCAGAAGGCTGAGGTGGGAAGATCACTTGAGGCCAGGAGTTTGAGACCAGCCTAGGCAAAATAGTGGCCCCATCTCTTAAAAAAATTTTTTTTTTAATTAGCTGGGCATGGCAGTGCATCCTATAATTCCAGCTACTCAGGAGGCTGAGGTGGGAGGATTATTTGGGCCCAAGAGTTCAAGGCTGCAGTGAGCTATGATTGCACCACTGCACTCCAGCCTGGGTGACCAAGTGAGACCCCATTTCTTTCTTTCTTTTTTTTTTTTTTTGAGATAGGGGTCTCACTTTGTCACCCAGGCTGGAGTGCAGTAGTGCGATCTTGACTCACTGCAGCCTCAACCTCCTAGGCTTAAGGGATCCTCCCACCTCAGCCCCCCAAGTAGCTGGGACTAATGGCGTGAGCCTCCATGCCTGGCTAATTTTTTCATATTTTTTGTAGAGATGGGGTCTCACCATGTTGCCCAGGCTGATCTTGAACTCCTGAGCTCAAGTGATCTGCCCACCTCGGCCTCCCAAAGTGTTGGAATTATAGGCGTGAGCCACTGCGCCCGGCCTGTGAGACACCCATCTCTTAAAAAAATGAACAAGAGAAACAGCTGAGAGACTGTTCTCAGGTCATAGAGGCAGCTTTTTGAAGCTCAGTTCCTGGTCTGTAACCTCAGAATAATTCCCAACTGATAGACTTGTGGTCTAGATCCAGTGAAATGAAAAAAGCAAAAGTACTTGGAAAGCTGTAAATACAGATAGAGTTTTGGCCGCTTTCTTTCCATGACTAATATTAGAGTCTTTCCATGAGGATACAATCCATATATTTTGTATATGTAATAAATGATTGTGGGATACTTTTGCTATTAAAGTTAATACAATTGTATTAACTGTATTTGTACAGTTAATACAATTAATTGTGTTAATTGTATGTGTACAGTATCCTCAGAACTATGCCTCTTAGAATTACAGAGTTATAACCAGGAAGGAGTCTCGAAAGTCAGTCTGGTGACTCTTACTTCTCTTCTGACAGACTGGTGAGCTCGTGCGGATCTATAAAGGTCACAATCATGCAGTGACTGTGGTGAATATCCTAGGAAAAGTGATGGTGACTGCTTGCCTGGATAAATTTGTTCGTGTCTATGAATTACAGGTAGAATTTAGATTCAGTATTTTGCTTGAATGATTTGGGGAGATTGTCTATTTGGGTTTAGTGTTGATTTTTGATACAGTAAGGTGGGATGGAACTCAGGAATCTGTATTTTCACAAGCATTCTAGATAATCATGAAACAGCTGGCCTGTGGACGACAACTTTCAGAAACTGCTCTGAGATACTTGATCTGGGTCATGGGTGTCAAAACTTAATTTCTGGAGAGCAACTCCAGTCTCTTAAAACCTGTGTAGTTCTCCTTGTGTGCAGTTTCAAGTTTGAAACTCTGATTCTAACAAAATTGATTTTATTACTTCTAATTACCAGCTCTCTCCTTGAGTAGTAGAATGTAAAAGAAAAATTGCCTTTAGATTATATTTCTGTTAGAATGCTACTAGTGCTTCCACTTAGTGCCTCAGGTGTGGTTTTAAACCTGCCAAAGGCCTTTAGGGACTGTATTTATTAAACGCAAGGTATAAGTAACTTCAATTCTCTTTCTTTTTTTTTTTTTTTCTGCCTAAGTCTCATGATCGATTACAAGTTTATGGAGGACACAAAGACATGATTATGTGTATGACCATCCATAAAAGCATGGTGAGTGTTATTTGTCATGTAAGATACTTGCTTTTGAATGTGTTTGCTAAAAAATTCTTGTCACTTCCAAAAGTGACATCTGCTTCTGATATGCCTCATTGTTAAGTACCTTCCCATCTCTTGGCATAATAGGGAAGTAACCAGGGGACAGTGTTGAATATTCCATTGTCTATTAACAGCCAAAATTATTACAATAAAAATGGTAGCATCAACTACAGTTTAATAGAAGGTAAATTTAAGATGCTTCAAAAAATTGAGTGGTGCCTTTTCCAGAGACATGATCTGAATGGAACACTGGAATGGAGTCAGGAGATTTGGCCAGTGTGGCATGGTTACAGCAGATCTAAAAGTAGAAGCCAACTCACGTAACCCTGCTAAGCCTTGTTTATTTTATTTTTAAGTTATGGAGTTGAACCAGAATGGATGTTTTCAGACTCTGAGTAGTAGAATCCTTTCTTTTCCAGGGAAATACAGGTGCCTAACATAGAGCACCCGATAGAAACCAGGGCTACCCCAGTTAAAGTACAAAGGACAAGTGGGTGACTCTGAGCCCTGCCATTCCTCTCTGCTCTGGTCCCGAGTGGCTTTCTAAGGAGCACAGCTGCAAAATACCTAGACTAGAAGATCTGGAAAATACTTTCCCATTCTCCTACTCTGGAGCTGGTTTTGATTTAGGTGTTTGTTTTCTTGTAGCTGCTGCAAGGAGCTTGTGACTCTTGTTTTGAGGGTGTTTTGTAGTTTGTGTGTATTTTGGTCTGATATTATAAACCACTCTTTCTCCAGATTTACACTGGCTGTTATGATGGCAGTATTCAGGCTGTGAGGCTTAATCTGATGCAGAATTACCGCTGTTGGGTAAGGAGTGAAACTCTTCCTGTCACTGGACTTCTAGAGGTTGCTTCACCCTAGGCTAATTGATAGATCTTCGTTATCATCAGTGTAGCATTTTTATATTTTAGCATCTACTTTATGCCTTACACTGTAGATCACAGATTGTCTCCTAGGTGGTGGTTTTGTTTTATTATAAAATCAATACATGCTTAGAAAACAACAGTACAGAAATATATGAAATAAAAAGTGGAAGTGCTTATTTTGGTAATGGCACTGCCCCCTCTACTCCCGCTCATCAGAGATTACTAGTGTTAATGGTTTGGTTTGTGTCCTCATTGGCTTTTGAGGAATAGGCAAATAAAAATTTAAGGTCTTGTAAGTTCTAAACCTTAGTTCATCAGGCTGAATTGTGTGTTTTTTATTTTGGGGTTAGGACTGATGATTAACCCTTAAAATTTTCACACTATTTCTTATAAGCCTTAATTCTTTTTCGTCAGTTCTAACAATGGTAGCTTTTCCCTAAAACCCTAAGATCCTTTTCAGCATTGATGGTGTGAACTTGACACTCTCCATTTTAAAATTTGACTTTACGCTTGTCCACAGCTTAGTGACTTTTCAGCTCTTTACATATTACTATCTTTGCTTTTTAATTTTCTCAGTGAAGGCAAGCAAAATCTAGTACAGTTCCTCTTTATCCAAGGGGGATACGGTCTATGTTTTTTTGATGTGATAATCAAGAGGGCTAAGTGACTAACAGGCGGTAGCGAATATAGTGTAGATATGTTGGACAAAGGGAGGGTTCACATCTGGGCGAGATGGAGTGGGATGGCAGGAGATTTCATCACACTGCTCAGAATAATGTGCAATTTAAAACTCAAGAATTGTTTATTTTGGGAATTTTCCAATTAATATTTTTGAAGATCAGTTAACCACAGGTAACTAAAACCTCAGAAAGTGAAACCATGGATAAGGAGGCACTACTGAATGACAGGATCCAGAGTACACAAATAGAGTTAATCTTTAGAGAGAAATGGGGAAGATACCTCTGGCTTTATAGAGAGAAGGATGTAGTAGTACTGACAGAGGAAAAACTTAATTTTGCATTACTTTTTTTTTGTTTGTTTTTTGAGACAGAGTCTCACTCTGTTGCCCAAGCTGGAGTGCAATGGCACGATCTCAGCTCACTGCAACCTCCGCCTCTGGGATTCAAGCGATTCTTCTGCCTCAGCCTCCCTAATAGCTGGGAACACAGGCGCCCGCCACCACACCCGGCTAATTTTTGTGCTTTTAGTAGAGACAGGGTTTCACCATGTTGGCCAGGCTGGTCTTGAACTCCTGACCTTGTGAACCACCTGCCTCGGCCTCCCAAAGTGCTGGGATGACAGGCATGAGCCACCGTGCCCGGCCTGCATTACTTTTAAGAAATAAACATGTGTTCGAATTAGAATCACAAGACTTTACCAACAAGCCTGTAGGGAAAAGCCAAGACAGAGAGTCTTTATGCTTCCTTGTTTTTCTTTTCTTTTCTTTTGAGACAGGGTCTTGTTATGTTACTCAGGCGGGAGTGCAGTGGTGTGGTCACAACCGTCACTGCAGCTTCAACCTCCCAGGCTCAAGCAATCATCCCACCTCGGCCTCCCTGGTAGCTGGGACTACAGGCATGTGCCACTATGCCCAGCTAATTTTTGTATCTTTTTTTTTTTTTGAGACGGAGTCTCGCTCTGTCGCCCAGGCTGGAGTGCAGTGGCGAGATCTCGGCTCACTGTAAGCTCCGCCTCCTGGGTTCACGCCATTCTCCTGCCTCAACCTCTCCGAGTAGCTGGGACTACAGGCGCCCGCCACCACGCCCAGCTAATTTTTTTTTGTATTTTTAGTAGAGACGGGGTTTCACCGTGGTCTTGATCTCCTGACCTCGTGATCCACCCGCCTCGGCCTCCCAAAGTGCTGGGATTACAAGCGTGAGCCACCACGCCCGGCCTTTGTATCATTTTTATTATTTTTTTCTGAGACGGAGTCTCGCTCTGTTGCCCAGGCTGGAGTGCAGTGGCGCAATCTTGGCTCACTGCAGCCTCCACCTCCCAAATTCCAGTGATTCTCCTGCCTCAGCCTCCGGGATAGCTGAGATTACAGGCACATGCCACACGCCTGGCTAATTTTTGTATTTTTAGTAGAGTCAGGTTTCACCATGTTGGCCGGGCTGGTCTTGAACTCCTGACTTCAGGTGATCCGCCCGCCTCGGCATCCCAAAGTGCTAGGATTACAGGCGTGAGCCACCACGCCCAGCCTGTATTTATTTATTTTTGGTAGAGAAAGGGTCTCACTATGTTGCCCAGGCTGGTGTCGAACTCCTGGGCTGAAGTGAACCACCCACCTCGGCCTCCCAAAGTGCTGGGATTACAGGGTGTAATCCCACTGAGCCACCACTTAGGAAGCATAAGACACTAGCTTATGCTTTCTAATACATGAAATTAAGCCACGTTTATAAGTAAAATTATAGCTTAAAAAAATAAGTAGGTATTCATAAGATTGAGATTCAAGTGACAAAGGTTGTGAGTAAAGTCAGGCTTCCATGGCAAACACAGTATTCTACAATAAATATTTCCACAAATGTAGTTTTCTTTATCAGACATTTTTATTTTCACATTTACATTCAACAGTTCTTAGAATTGTTAAAAATAGCCCTTTTGGGCCAGGTGTGGTGGCTCACACCTGTAATCCCAGCACTTTGGGAGGCCAAGGTGGGCAGATCACTTGAGGTTGGGAGTTCGAGACCAGCCTGACCAACATGGTGAAACCCTGTCTTTACTAAAAAAAAAAAAAAAACAAAAAAAACAAAATTAACTGGGCGTGGTGGTGCACGCCTGTAATCCCAACTACTTGGGAGGCCGAGGCAGGAGAACTGCTTGAACCCGGGGGGCAGAGGTTGCAGTGAGCCGAGATCGTGCCACCACACTCCAGCCTGGGCAACAAGAGTGAAACTCCATCTCAAAAAAAAAAGGGCCCTTTCAGTATTATAGGAAAGGTATTTGCCTTTTGTATTGAATAAACTAAGATAGAAACTCAATTTTATGATGGCAACATAAAAAAATACAGTTTAAACAGAATTTTATGGTAATTTATCCATAAATATTTGCTGGCCTTTTCCTGATTTAAGAAGTTGTAATTGCTACATTAGTGCTGTGCCCTCGCAAAATATCAAAAGATTCTTCCAGTATTTTCAAGATTCCTCATTATACTGATATTTTAGTTGCCTTGGCTTTGTTGTCTTTTCTAGCCAAGAATAAATTTAAAATAAGGGGCTGGCTTTTTGCTTTCATAGTGCGTATGGGATCCAGGTGGGGGCTGTTCTGATTCACGTTCACTGCACCCTTTTTCACCGAGTCTCCTCATTTTCTTTCTCTCCAGTGGCATGGTTGCTCTCTGATATTTGGCGTTGTAGATCATTTAAAACAACACTTGCTGACCGACCACACTAATCCCAACTTCCAGACTCTGAAATGTCGCTGGAAGAACTGCGATGCTTTTTTCACTGCTAGGAAAGGATCCAAACAGGTACATTAGTGGGACTTGAGGTTTGCCTGGGATTCAGTAGACTGCTCAGAGCAGGGGCTAGCAAACCTTTTTTGTTTTATTATTGAGAATTGCCATATATAGGGAGGGCCTAGGGTTTTTTCTTTTTATGATTCAGAGATTTGGGGGGTAGCTTAATGAAGAATTAGGTCATTTTTGAGAAAGGGCCTGAAGAGAATGTTTCAGATGTTTCAAATCCAGTAACTGAACCTGGAGATTTATTACAGTGCTCTTGTGCTGAGACAACAACTCACCTTTAAGTACATGGTTTCATGTAAGTTAGCAAAGTGCTGGCTCCTAACTACCTTTCCTGTCTGGATCCTAGGTGGAATGGACCCACGTGGCTTTCCTTGGCTTTGACTTTCTCCTGTCTTACTATTAACTTCTCTCTCATGGGCCCTTTTCCCTTCATTCCTAGGATGCTGCAGGACATATTGAACGACATGCTGAAGATGACAGCAAAATTGATTCATGAAGTTTTTTGCCTCCCATGTTGGGAAGTCATTAGTTGAACTATTTTCACATTGGCCCCCCACACAGGCCACTCTCTTCCCTTCCTCGGTGAAGCAAGGAAGGAGAAAGTGGTTACTAGCCAGGCGTACCCCTAGCATAAGTCTGGGCAGCTCTATGGGATGATAGATTACACTTTTAAGTTCTTGCTGGAGGTTTTAAATAGATTTAGACAGATGTTAAGGAACCATACTCCTCTGTTATCCCTCCTCTGGGATAGCATGGCATATAGTGATTTATGCTACTTGCATTCTCCAGATGTTTATTAAAGACACAGATCCTAATTGGTTACCCAGTTTGACCCTAATCATATGTATACTTTATTGATTTCAGTTTGCAATTTTTAGTTTATGTTCTTAAGATGGTTTAAACCTATAGTCAGGCTTTTAAGTACAAGTTTGTTTAAGTGCTAGACTTTCAGGATCAGTTTTAATTTCTCCATTTGTAATAGCTGGGTATTTAAACTGTAAGGAAATAGTTTTCTTAACAATTATGTGCAGTGTGTGTCACTTTTCTTGCTTTATAGATAGAGCTGACTTTAAGTGCTAAAGGACACAGTAGATTTTTGACAAACAGTGGCTGCTCTGCTGACTATCTTTTAGGAATTCAGAAAGCAAATCACATAGTGACAAGTCCTTACAGACACCACTTCCTAGTAAACCTCTGTAAATGTGGATAGAAAGCTCAGTGTGAGGCAGTGCGTAGACCTAACGTCTACCTTTACATCTGCTGTTGAACCTGGGCACTACCTGCTACAGATCCTGTCAGGCTGTTGAACTGGAGGTGTACCTTTATCTTCCTTTCTAGTGTCTGACCCTGCAAGCCTAATGTTGGTTTGAACCCTTTTGGTTTGTTCAGTTGCCAGCCTCCATCTCTCCCACTGTATGGCCGTGCCTAGACTGATGGCAGCCATCGAGTATTCCTCTGGGCTCACGGGGTGTTTTCCACCCCCCTGCAGCACCTAAGATGGTGGGGGAGAGGGGGTTAGAATAAAGCATCTGAATACAGTTTTTAGGACCTCAAGCAGACTTCCTAGAGACTTGTTTCTGAGACAGTTCTTTGCCTTCACTTCCCTGCTAGCTGGGAAAGAAGAGTGGAGCAGAGACTCTGCCTGGCCACTGAGAACAGCCAAATTCACAAACCCTCAATGGGGCTTTGTTTTTGGATTTTCTCCGGACTCATCAGTAAACCTGTAGGAGTGTTGCTTTCCAGCATTTTGTTTCTGGATCCTCAAAACTCAGAAAGTGGCCGGGCATGGTGGCTCACGCCTGTAATCCCAGCACTTTGGGAGGCTGAGGCAGCCAGAACACCTGAGGCTAGGAGTTGGAGACCAGCCTGGCCAACATGGCAAAACCCCGTCTCTACTAAAAATACAAAAAGCTGGGCGTGGTGGTATGCGCCTGTAATCCCAGCTGCTCAGGAGGCTGAGGCAGGAGAATCGCTTGAACCCAGGAGGCAGAGATTGCAGTGAGCCGAGATCGCGCCACTACACTCCAGCCTGGTGACAGAGTGAGACTCCGTCTCAAAAAAAAAAAAAACAACAGAAAGCTTCTTCAGAGAGATAAAATAAGGGGGAGGAGCCCAGGGCCACATACCAAGCTTTGGGACATGGTGCCTCATGCTCTCTGGGATTACAGAGCATCCAGGTCTGTCTTCACCCCTGTTAATGTACACACATCCACTCACATGTCTTCCCTCAGGCTATCGGGCAGGGGGACTTCACCAGGGGGTTCATGGATAGGCTTCAAGAGGGTCTGTGAGCCCCCAGAAATTGTGTGTGAGACTGAGTATGTGTTGTTTTTTCCAGGAAAGGCTCCAGTGGTTCTTACTTGATCCAAAAAATGTCAAGAATTAATCTAGGGGGCCGGGCCTGGTGGCTCACACCTGTAATCCCAGCACTTTGGGAGGCCGAGGCGGGTGGATCACTCAAGGTCAGGCGTTCCAGACCAGCCTGGCCAACATAGTGAAAACCCGTCTCTACTAAAAATACAAAAATTAGCTAGGTGTGGTGGCATGTGCCTGTAGGTCTCAGCTACTCAGGAGGCTGAGACAGGAGAATCACTTGAACCCTGGAGGTAGATGTTGCAGTGAGCCAAGATCATACCACTGCACTCCAGCCTGGGCGACATAGTGAAACTCCACCTCAAAAAAAAAAAAAAAAAAAAAAGAGAGTTAATCTAGGAGATAATGAATGGCCTAGTACTAGATAATAAATGGCCCCACAAGCTCTTGACTTCTGTCCTTGGTGAAAGCCATTTTGTTAACCACACTAGTGAGATTTACGTGATGCTTAATGGAGAACAGAGAAGGTCTTGTTGCAAAAGGTGTATTAAATATTTGTGCTGTTCCTGCATGAGATTAAGAAGCTTTTCCCACCTCTCACCCCTGTTTCCTATAACGATATCCAGAGAAGCCAAGCTGTTCTGTGGGTTTGGGAATGGTCACTTCCCGGGAAAATGCATTTGGATTGATGACTAAACCTGGCCCTTTTCTCTGGACTGTACTGAAGCCGCATTTTCACGCTGGCTGGCAGTGTGCTGAGAGAGCCTCAAATGCTCTGCGGCATGGTGCCCTTCTGCCCTGCCTGAGGATATATCGAAAAGATGAGAGTGAAGGAGCCTTTGTGCAGCAGGAAAAGGGTAGGTGAGGTGTTGGGCAGTTGTGGGGAACTTCTGAGAGTATTACAGACTGGTAGAATCAGTAAGAACTCTGATTTGGACTTCGCTTTGGTGGAACTGTGCGCCTATATCTGCCTGTGTGTGTGCAAGTGTGCAGGTTCCTTTGTATGTATGTATACGTGTGGGAACCTGTGTTTGTCATATTTTTCTTCATTTCACAAAGGCTTTTTCTGAAGCAGTGGCAGTAATGCATTTGTTTCAAGAACATGTGAAATTCGTTTAACGCCAGATTAGTGTGTTACCCAAAATGACCGTTCTAGCCCTCTATTAAGAAATAAAGGGGCCATAAGCATTGTAGCTGCTTATGGCTGTGTGTTACTACTTACAAGTATCTTGAAAATTATGCAGAACTTTGCCTTCTTTTTTTAATGTCTTCCACAATGTTGTGACTGATTATAACCCTGTTTCCCCTCAGAGAAGAACTATGGCTCAGGGATCTGTGTTGACTCTGGCATTTAGTGGCTTTGTGAAGGAAGGAAACCATTAAATGACCTGACAAAAACTGACTAATGTCTTTAAAGTAGTTGGAGCCACTTTTAGAATGTTATTCTCGGTTGCTTTTGTCTAATTCTAATGGCTTAAAGCCAAGAAGACCATAGTATAAATCTTTTTGTGTACCTATGCTAGTGTTTAAATGGCAGTTTGTTGTGATAAAGTATCAGTCACTTCAAGTTTTCTGTGAAAGTTTTTAATTAGGTTAAAAATAATTTTGGCATACCTCTCTACTCAGTTTATAAAGCAGTTCCACACAATGCAAACAAAACTCTAACAGCAAAGGTTATCTTGACCTGATGTTACTTGAATCTGAGAGAAAGTCATTACTTACTACTGCACTCCTGCTTTTGTGGGAAAAATTTTTTTCTTCCCCAGAAGAGTTAACAGTTGAGTGTTCAGCTCCTGACTTACCTTTAATTTAGAGGCAATATTATTACTGTTTAAGTGATCATCTGCTTAACACAGGTTTTATTTTGTCTTTTTTCTGGTAGATTATACAATGGACAACTTTAGTGATGAGGCATGTGGATGATTTGGTGGGAGTAGGTATATACTTAGTGGAATGGTATATTTTATGGAAGAGAATTCATTGGAGGTGAGATTGAAGTATATTGTGAAGTGGGATTTGAACAGCACGTACGCTCTGGTTTGCTCAAATAATTGCAGTTTATGCTTACATCTAAATTTTGTTTCTGTTACCTAAACGGGAGCTTCTAGAATTATGAAGGCCATACCTGCCCCATTTATAAAATAATGGTTTTATCCCTGCCCCCAAATCATCAGGTCCCTCTGGTTTAAGAGAAGTGGTCTAATAGGAATAGAAGTTGTGGTGGAGGTGATTTGGGATAGACTAGGTTTCCTTATGCAAGTGGATGTGAACTCCTCATAGGAACCAGACCTACTGTGTTAGACACTAACCTCTAACCTCACCTCCAAGCCCAAGTATATGGCCCTGCTGGGTTACCTGGTGACTAAATTTCCCAGATTCACTCTAAATTCAAGGTAGTGACCCAAATAATTTGGGAGAGGAGGGGGTCAAGGAGGAAAAGCTGTTGAAAATCTCTCTCCTATTTAAGAGAAATATATGCCCTAGAGCTGCTCCAGCACCCTTGGTTTCTGATTTTTTTTAATATTGAATATGGATTGGAAGAATGAAATCAGATGACACCTGACTGCAAAAACGTTTATAAGCAAATAGCCTTCTTACATTTTGGTATAAAGCTGTGAACTTCGTAACTTTGTAAAGCAAGATATAAAGCAAATACAAGAGGAAAATAAAGTACTTTTACTAATTGACAGTTGACTTCCGTTACCTTGTCTGCACATTCATGGTCAGCCCTTTCCATGTTGGCTTAGCGAGGAAGAAGGAGACTGGGTGGAAAACACAGGATGCTTCTAGCTATGCCGCAGGCCATGGTCCAGAGAAGTTTAGCAAACAGCTGCATTCAGGTTTTTGTCCACGGTCATACGACAGGTCAGTCAGTGAGCAGAGGAGCTAGGATGGCTCAATCTCCACTCCATTACATTCAGGTAAACGGCCCCTCCCGTTGCACATGACCCATTTATTCTTGATGTCTTTTACAGCAACAACTATTCCTCTGCCTCCCTTTTATGTCTTGGAAAGTATCTGAGCCATTCTTATGCTCAAGAAATAGCAATAGGCATGATTAAAGGGGGTTCAAGATTTTGTTTTTTGTGTGTTTTTCATTGTTCTCTTCTAGGTGATAGGTGAGTGTATGATTGGAAGCCATTCAGGCATGCTATGGCTGATATCTAAATGTGAGACAACAAAACACAAGGGGACCAGCCATATACATGCCTTTATTTAGATCAGCGTTTTTCAAAATGCAGCCAAACTTACGAGTTGGACAGCCCAAAGTAACCAGCCCTATTCCACTGAGTTAGTTTACCCCACAGCAGGCCTCTCCTAAAATAACCAGGCAGAACCCAGTGCTGGTTTGGTTCCTGGCCCATGGTGGGACAGCGTGAAGGTGATGGAGGGCTCTAGCACAAGGAGGTGCTGAGTGCCACTGGCAGGGGCTTTTGCAGACAGCCTAGAGCAAGGTAAGCAGGAGCACTCGCTTCAGAATCGAGGCCGCTTGGACGAGAGGCAGGCACTTTCCTCCACATGGCAAAGGGACAAGGGTTTGTTCTTCCTACCTCATTGCTTTACTGAAGGGTCAGGCTAGGCATGACTGATCAAGGATGGGTAGGGGGTAAAATGGAGGAGGAACATGACTGATGAGGTGCCTGGAAGCCTATAGGGGTGTAGCTGCTGGGTCCTTTGAGGTAAGTGGCTTTGGAAATAGAGGGTGAAACTGAAATCCTGAGTGATCTTGCATGGCTTTGGATGAGGCCTGGTTCAGGCATACATGGTGAGCTGCAGCCACTGAAAGAAGTCCCAAGATCAGAATGTAGATCAGAAAAGAGTGACCCCCGCCCTAGGAATCTTATGGGGCAAGAGGAAAGGGAACAGTCTCAGCAGGTCAGACCCCCGGAAGATTTTCCAAGAAGCAGTGGCTTACTGTTTCCTTTCTCCTAGATCTTCCCTAAGAAGGTGCATGTTTTCCCGCATCAAGTGACTGGGGGAGCAGAGGTCCTTTTGGGCCTCAAGTGCATGTGTCCTGGGAGCCCGCTGAGCCTCCCTCCATGTTCTGTTCCTGTCCCTTCCCTCCACCACTGTGTGGAAATGAGCACACCCTGGGTCCATTCCGCCCCGTTGACCCCTCCACCTTGAGTTTTAATGTGTAGGGGGAATGTGCTGTGCCTATGCTTTACCTCCAGAACGTTGAGTTTGATGATACCATCTCCATCCTTGTCAAATGCATGGAAAGCTCCTGTGAAAGAATGCACAGGCCAGAGGCCAGTTACAGGCACACCCTGCCTCTACTGCTGTAACTTCCCCTCAGAGGACCATGTGCCCAGTGCTGTCCCTCATCAGCACAAAGATCTGCAGGCAGAGAATCACCAGTAACCCTCCCTTTGCCATCCCATTCTGGGCCTAAAGAGGGCATTGGCCCTTGTTCAGCCTGGATGGAGCAGACTGGAGATTATCAGGTGAGATGCCTGTTGCCACAACTGCCCCTGCAAGACAGCAGAGGGCAGCCCCCCTCCCCCACTTACTGAACATGCCCTCCAGCCTGACGAAGCAGCAGATGAAACTGTCGAAGTCGATGTTCATGTGTTTGTCTGCATACCGCATGGTAATGATGTCGTAGAGCTGGTTGTTAAGGTGGAATCCTGTGGAGGGGACCATGTTAGAGGTGGATGTGGAGCTGGAGGCCTTGGGCCTGCCTTCTGTTTTCCCTGCCTCTCGGCCACTCTGTGACCTGGGAAGGGAAAGTGAGAAGCCCTTTCCCTCTCCTTTCTCTAGTGGGGCCCTAGTAGCCTAGTCCCCTCCCATTCCTGCTCCCACCGCCTCAGGTCCACATCCCTGCCACCCCTTCCTTCTCAGCAACCTGCGTCGTTGACTGCATTTCGCATCTCGTAGCTGTTGATGGTGCCGGACTGGTCTGTGTCATAGTGTTTGAAAATTTTCTGGCAATAGAAAATTTGAGGATGGAGGTTACACACTGAATCTCCAAATCAACCCCATTCTTGACTCCCACACTTCATTTTTTCTTCCCACCTGCCAGGCCTTAATCTTGTTCCAGAGGTGGTGGAACTCCTGCAGGTTGAGCTTTCCAGAGCCATCTGTCTGGAGGAGGGAGGTCAGGGCTACACAGCACACAGTACACAGCAAAATCCCCCTGGATTTGGAGGGAGGGTCTAGGAGACTCCGCTTGGGCTGTCCTGCCCACTGCCCTGTTGTGGTATTTAACCCTCCCCTCCACTCCGCCACCAGTCAGAGACTGCACCTACTCTATAACGCAGGGAGCCGCTCTCCTAAGGACCACTTCTGCTTGGGCAGGCCTGAGAGAAGCACAGGGTTTAGGGCAGTTACAACCCAACGTCCTCCACTTCTGCCTCTAACAACCCCTTTCAGAGGAGTATCCAAGATGTTCTGAATCAGGGTCTCCTTACGTTTCCCTGGGCACAAATTAGGGCCCTTTGCCTGACTAGGCACCCTGTATGTTGCCTTGGCCCCTGTGGGCTGATGACAGGGTCGGGAAGGGGCGGCAGGAAGGATACATCCATGAGCGCAATCATGCTACGGCAAGACTCCAGTGTGAACCCGTGTGTCTTCAGGTCCTTGTCTGGGGGAATGGAGAAGAGTGAGAAGCTGCTTTGAGACAGTGGGACTCCCCAGCCACCCCACCCCCATTTGGTTTGAGCAACTCACGTTTGTTCACGACTGTGTTAAGGACCTTCTTGAGCTCATCTGCACAGATCTCCATGTCCTGAAGAGGAAGGGAGAGGAGGGTCATGGTTCAGGAGTACAGCAGCTCCTGGCGCAGACACTTTGCAAAACAAATTCCTGTCGGTGCTATTATGTCATGGGAAGCTGGAGCTCTTCTGAGGAAGACGGGGGGCCAGATACTGCACCTCAGCTCTTGGGACCACCATGGGCAGCTCAGAGCAAAAAGCCCTCTGAGCCCCCCAGCAGTCCAAAACTCAAGGGCTTGTGGATTTGCGTGCTACACACACATCCCCTGGCTCCACCAAAGTCCAAAATGACCTCTACCAAACAATAATGAAATAATTGGTAATCTGAGCAGTTAATCCAGGAGAGAAGGAAGCACCTGTGG
The DNA here is from genome assembly GCF_009828535.3 of Hylobates moloch. Lineage (NCBI taxonomy): Eukaryota > Metazoa > Chordata > Mammalia > Primates > Hylobatidae > Hylobates > Hylobates moloch. The sequence continues at coordinate 71,805,446 of NW_026652289.1, forward strand.
GCGTCCTGGGCTTGGAGGTACTCACGTCTCCTGCTATCTGCTTGAAAATGTTCTGGAATTGTTGCTGTTCCTCACTTTCCTGGTCAGAGCTGCGAGGCTGTGGCTGTGGAGGCACAAAGGAAAACTGGTTCACAGGGGTCAGAGGTGCACAGGCCTGTGAGGCAAGCTCCTCTGGGCCAAGGGAGCCAAGTGCCTAAAACGGCCAGAGGTGGCAGCAGGAGCTGGGGACAGGGACAAATGCAGACCTGGTGAGCTGGAGTGAGACACATCGAGGCCTCAGGGACTCTTCACACCTCTCCAGCCCTGACGCCCCCAGCCAAAGGAGATGTGGTGGCCATGCAGACACAGCCTCCTCCCCGCCACCCGTCCCCACCCGCAAGAGCCCCCTCCACCATCCCAGGCCTGACCATTCCAACTAAAGGTGCCCGCAGGTCAAAGAAGTTCTGACCGTTCTGATTCCTCCAGCCACCCTGTCGTCAAGGCCAAGTCCTCAGAGAACCTCCCCTAGGCCCCACTGCATGAGGCCCCGGATAGAAGAGGGGCTCCCAGATAGAAGAGGGGCCCTGGATAGAAGAGGGGCCCCCGCATAGAAGAGGGGCCCTGGATTGGTCTGGAGATTTTTGCCTCTAAGGCTTACCTCCACTAAGCTCCCACTCCAATCTAACACCCTCCCGTGAGCTCTAGAGGACCCCATTTCTGATGTCAGCCCCACTTTTCTGCTCCTATTCTTTATCCCCGATTGTGAAATGCTCAAGGCCACCAGGAGACAAGAGTTGCGCCTCCGCTCTCAAGCTGGTTCTGTCTCAGCCTTTGCCTCCCCTTCTCTCTATCCTGGCTGGATCAGCTCCATGGGAGGCTCAGCCTGCCAGTCCACTCCTAGAATGGAACCCCCATCCTGGGATATTCACCCAAGCAGCAGCCCAAATTTCAGGGGAACTTGCTGAGAGAAAAGATCAGTGGGACAAATTCAAACCTCCAGATGTTCGAGACAAACTCCTGGGAAGCCTCCAGCCCCTGTGTATCCCAAGCGCATAGGAGGCCCCTGTAGCGTGCTGGCCACCCCACCCATGCCATGTGCCCAGACACCTGTGAGGACTGCTTTTGCTTATCAGGGCTTGTTTTGCCTTTGCCCTCCTCTGACTCCTGGTCCACACCCAGCTCCTTGTTGCTGTTTGCTCTGTCCGAAACGAAGATGATGGGCTGGAGAGAGGAGGGAAGGAGGGAGGAGGCAGGAAGGAAGGGAGGATTACAGTCTGAACGGGCACACTGAGGCAGCACCTCTCTTGGAGCAGCTTTATCCAGTGAGAAGAGGAAAAGAATAGGCGGGAGCTCTTCAACCTCGGTTCAAGCTCTATCTCTGCCACTGACAAGCCGTGTGACTTCAGTTCTTTATCTTTTCATACCCACTCCATCTCTCCTCGTGGTAGAGTATTGAGAGCTCAGCATGTGAAATGCTAAGAATGCTAAAAGCAGCATGATCTAATGCAGTGATTGTCAAGTATTTTGTAGACTTTTTTTCCAGATGGAAACACTGTTCAAATTAAATTTCCTGCAGAAACATGGTGTTTATAAAAAAACACGAGCTTCTCTGATTAATGAGAACAGAGCTCTTTGCCCTCAGCACCCCACATCACCATGGCAGCTACTGAGGCACCTCAAAGGAACCTCTACGACTCTGCAAAGTATAGATTGAAAAAGGACACGGATTAGTGGCATGGTCAGTGGGTGAGCCATCAGAACACTGGGCTGGAATCCCAGCCCTGCCCCTCATATAAGAAATATCCTCTCTGGCTGGGCACGGTGGCTCACTCTGTAATCCCAGCACTTTGGGAGGCCGAGGCAGGCAGATCACAAGGTCAGGAGATCGAGACCATCCTGGCTAACTGGGTGAAACCCCATCTCTACTAAAGATACAAAAAAATTAGCTGGGTGTGGTGGCGGGCACCTGTAGTCCCAGCTACTTGGAAGGCTGAGGCAGGAAAATGGCGTGAACGTGGGAGGCAGAGCTCACAGTGAGCCGAGATCAAGCCACTGCACTCCAGCCTGGGCAACAGAGCAAGACTCTGTCTCAAAAAAAACAAAAAGAAATATCCTCTCTGGCCTCAGTTTACTCATCCTTTAATGGTAAAATCTGCTTTACCTCCTCATAGGGCTCTTGTGGGGATCAAATGAGATACTGAATGCAAAATCATACTGCAAAAACATTTAAGATGCTACACAAACAAGGGATATTTTCAAGACACGCTCGTGCAAGTGACGACGATATGAAAAGGACAGAGAGTGGCTGCTGCGTGGCGCCAACACTGTGGGTGCGGTGCACCTGTAGGGAAAGCCGGGGGAAGACAAGGCTGTGGGGATTGAGGCTGCAATGCAGAGAACAACGGGGCAGGCAGAGCCTCTTGGAGCAGAAAAGCAGCCCTCCCGGACTCAGGCGCCATTGCCCTTCCATGCTGCTCATCTAGGACAGCTCAAGCAGATAGACCCATGGAAACGGCTCCCCAGCTTTGGCTCCCAGCAGGCCCCAGAGGCCTTGGCTTGCTCTGCCTTCTAAGCAGTGTCTTGCTCAAGCAGCTGAAGCTCGTGGGGATCCCAGAGCAAATGGAGGTCACAGTCTGAGGGGGGATGTGTAGGATGGATATGGTGTGGCCATGGAGCATCCCTGCCAGGCACACACTGGCAGGCCTGAGTGTGGGTCTGGACAACACAGGCCTTGAAGTGTAGGGGACTGGCACCAGAGAAAGAGGGCAAGAAACTCAGGTTTTAGAGTAAACAGACATGGTTTCCAGTTCCATTTTCCCCACTCATTAGTTCTGTTCCTTGGGCAAGTTCACTTCTTTGAGTCTATCTCACCTGTGAAAGGGGAAAAATAAGAGCACCTACTTTGTAGATACTGTTATAATTGGGGGAAAAAAAAGAGAGAGAGAGATTGACCCCAAGCACAGTGCCTGGAATGTGGTAGTGCCTGATGAGTGTCAGCTCTGGTCTGTGCCAGCATCAGTATCCGGAGGACCCCTGTGATGGATCCATCACCACCAGGCACCACCAGAAATGCTAGCACCAAATCTGATGGTGTATGATGGCCTCTTGCGGTTCAGGACGCGGACTCTGGACCCAGACTGCCTGGCTCTAAGTACTGGCTCTGCCACTCCCTGGCTGTGTGGCCTTGGGCAAGTTAGTCAAGTCTGTACCTCTTCTCCCTCTGAAAATGGGGATAGTTATAGTACTAATCCCATAGGGCTGTTGTGAGGATGGAATTAATCATGGAAAGCACCTAGAAGAGTGCTTGGCACGTAGCCTTCCCCCAGCAAATCATAGCTGTCATTACTGCACGCTCAGCCCCAGCAGGAGCTCAAGGAAGGAGGGGGAGGAAGAGGCAAGTCTGGTGCATGCACGCTTATGAGCTCACATGCACATGCACACATTCACATGCATGCACATACACACATGCATGAGTGCACACACTTCATGCTGTCTACCCACACACCTACCTTGGTTTTTTTCTTTTTCTGCATAAGAAAAGGAAACAGTAAATGCAGAATAAGTGAAAAGCAAGTTCTCAGAACCACCAGTGGCATTTGGCTTCCCTGTATCCTGGTCTTTAGCTTGGGGTGGGGCTCCAGGGTCCAGAAATCTGAATCACATGGAGCCAAAAAGGGGCATGGAGGGTGAAGGGAGAAGACAATTCTTCCTTCTCCTCCATGCCCAGACACCAGTGACTGCTCTGGCTTTGTTTTTATAATCTACTCTTGCTGCATATAGCAAGGAAAAAGATCTTCTGGGTAAGGTTTTCTTTCTTCCTTTTTTAAAAAATGAAATAGGTGGCCAGGCGCTCTGGCTCATGCCTGTAATCCCAGCACTTTGGGATGCCAAAGTAGGTGGATTATCTGAGGTCAGGAGCTCAGGACCAGCCTGGCCAACATGGTGAAACCCCGTCTCGACTAAAAAATACAAAAATTAACCAAGTGTGGTGGTGGGCACCTGTAATCTCAGCTACTCAGGAGGCTGAGGCAGGAGAATTGCTTGAACCCCAGAGGCGGAGGTTGCAGTGAGCCGAGATCATGCCATTGCACTCCAGCCTGGGCGACAGGAGCGAAAGTCTGCCTCAAAAATAAATAAATAAATAAATAATAAAAAAATGAAATTGGTTACCAAAACACTGAAAACATGGCTCACTCAAACTGACCTGACAATGGATTTTCACTTATAGAATATTTTTTAAAAATCTTTGAGCAAGCATTTAACATAGGGAGATTTTCTTTGGTAAAAGCAGCAGCTCTGGCAGGCTGCCCTGGGCCTGTAATCCCTGCTGCAACTATCAGCTGAGCCAAGGGCCCTGCTCCCTGCATCTTCCAGATTGCCCCAGGCCCCAGCATTCCTGTTGACCGTCGACACTGGAGCCAAATGTCGGTTGAGAACTGCAGGCAACTGTGTCAGTGCAGGGACATCAAAACCCCTGCACCTGCCTGCTCTACTCAGGTGACGTGCCAGCTCCCATAAGCTTTTGAGTTTGCAGGTCCTGATCAATACTGCACACCGATGACCAGCATCCAGATGACCAGAACAGACCCTCACACACCTACCACTAAAACCAATCGCCTGTGATCATTGAGAAGGCACTTGGAGACCTGGCACTGGCTCAGGGTCAGGATTATGACCATGACTATCACTGCCCAGAAGACAGTTCAGAGGGGCATTTGTCCTCCCATTGGCATATGTCATCCCCACAGAGCACAAAGGACTGTCAACTGACTACAGCCCAAAGCCCCAAGGCAGTCACAAGACTCCTCAACACACAGAGCCCAACACACAGCACTCTGTGCTTCGGACTTGGGGGTTCTCACTGCCTGGGGCTGGCCTCAGCGTGAAGGTGCGGAAAAACCTAAGTCTGGAGTCAGAGAGTCTGAATGTGAGTTCCAACCCTGCCACTTACTGAGCTCTGTGAACTCAGAGAAGTCATTCAACCCCATTAAGCCTCTGCTTCCTTTCTTGAACACCAGGGATTATAACCCCGTCTACCTCTCAGAAACCTTGCAAGTATCGCGATGACACATGCGAAAAGTACCTTGTAAGGTGTAAAGTGTGAAAAAGCACCTCTGTTTGAGTGCCCATGCTGTGCCAGACACTTCACATACATCATCTCATTGATGAAGCCTCACAAAAGCCTTGCAAGGCACATTATTATTCCCGTTTTACCGAGTAGGAAACTGAGTGAGAGGGATTATAGGAATTGTCCAGGTCACCCCGCTGGTAAGTGGAGGATCCAGGTGTTGACACCAGGTCCGGCACCAGCTTACTTTCTTTTCTCTACGTGTGAAATCCAATGTTATCCAGTCTCAGAATCCAGTGTTCACTGCGGCTCTTGTCATCCCTTCCTGTGGCCTTGTTCCCTCCCTCTGATTGTTCAAATTGCTTCTCCTTTCCAGGACCCTCTTCCGTATTTCCCAGCCCCTGAACTGCCTCAATGGCCCCTGGTGCAAAAGGCCCATTACTTCCGGCCATGCCAAGCAGGATTTGCAGTGTCATGGAGGGACTGCTCAGCACCGCCCAGACTCCTATTCCCTCTGCCAGTGCCCACTCTCTCCTGCACCATCTGTCCCCTGCATGGTCAGGGAAGGGGACCCTCTGGACTTTTCACACAGAAGATCTAAACCACTCACCACTGGCCGATCTACGGAGATTGTATTTTCAACTTCCCTGTGAGGAAAACAGACATGTGGGGTCTCAGTGTCACCAGAAGCAAGCAGGAGGCCCGTGGAGGGTTTGCTCTGGTGCACGGCTTCCTGGCAGCCAAGCCAGAACCAGCCTCTAGAGAACCCTTGGAACACCCCCAACCCCAGGAACCAGCCCCATGTCAGCACCATCCCCAACAGCCAAGCCCAGGCACACAGGTTCTTGTTGGTATTGCTCAGAGCCCCCCAAAGGCATGACCCAGCCACCTACCCATGGACCTGGTGCATCTTCCAAGGACAGAGATCAGAGTGGCAGGGGCTATGAGCTCGTCTGTGGTGGCCAGGGACAGGATGTGGCTTTCCTGGCCATGCTAACCTAAAATTTCAAGCATCCCCAACACCTCCTATCCCTGTTCCCTACTTTATTTTGGCTCCATATTGCCTCTCCAAATCTAACATGCTACATATGTTTTTCCTATCCAATTTGTCTCATGTTAGAACATTAAGCTCCATGAAGGCAGGGGTTTCTTTCTGTTTACTTCACTACTCTATCCCTAGTGCCTAGGAGAGTGCCTGGAACATAGTAGGTGCTCAATAAATATCTGCAGAATGGATGAATGAATGAATGGGGGTAATGTGGCCAGTAGCTCAGGAGCAGCAGAAGGACCCCTAGAGGAGACGTGTCTAGCTGCCTCATGCCTTCAACCTCTGGAGTGGGCCACGTGAGCTTTTAGAAACAGGTGAGAAAGCTGGGCCAGCACTCACTCGGAGAGGTTCCTCTTTTCAGAGAAGACCCGGAGGATGAATTCCCCCTCCTGGTGGGGCTCATAGGTGGAGGGCACGATGACGTACTCGCTGGGAGGCAGGCGGAAGCGCTGGGACACCTCCCGCATGTTGATGTAGGTTTTGCTCCTGGCCTTGGAGGCATTGTACAGGAAGAAGTCCTTCTGCAGGTGCTGCTTGTTCCCGTGCATCTGACAGATGGGAGAGCCCAGGGCACATGAGCCCCTCGGGAGGGATGCCCTATCCTGCCACAGCCACCTCCAAGGGTCCCTTCCCCACTCCCTGGTCACCCATGTCACAGTCTCAACCTCCCTACTTCCGACTCCCAAGGCTTAAATAGCCTCCCTACCTCACTTTCTCTTCCTTTTCTGTTGTGATTCAGAGTGAATGGCAAGTGTGTCATCCCCACACTCAGGGACACTTACCAGAACAGCTGCTCCTCAGCTCCGAAGCCCCTCAGGCTGGAAGGACCCCCCAGGAGGCCTAGAGAACTTGGCTGGGTTCTGAGGGAAGCGATTCCTCCATCCCAAGCGGGCAGCCACCCTCAGAATGCATCTGTGTGACTGTGTGTGTGGCTGTGAGCGTGGAGGAGGGTGAGTGTGCAAAGGCGTGTGTGTGACATGCAGAGTGTGGTGTGAGGGAGAAAGTACACATCCTGGGGGTGGTAGTCATGGGTCATGCAATGCCCTGAGGCACCTGCTCTGCAGTGGAAATAACGCAGGCAAGGCCCTCTCCTATCACAGTCCTGCCCACAAACCCCACCAGGAAGCTTCTCGACGAGCCACAGACAGACTCGGGGCCCCCTGGGTAGTGCTGCACACAACTGCTGGCCGCTGCTGCTGCTATACCTCTTTGGGAACCTTGAGGAGAAACAGAAAGGAAGATGCTTCAGATCTGAATGTGGATGAGGAGCCTGCGGAAGGGAATGCCAGCAACTGTGCCCGCATGTGGAAGCCTGACCCCCAGGCACCTGTCCTGCCAGGCCTGCTCCACTGCCTCTCCAATGCCCACCCCCTCCCGGTATTTTTTGCTTGTTACAAACACAAGTGGGTCTGACACCAGGAGCTCTGTAGGTCACTGGGTATTGAGGAAGCCAGAGGACCCCTCTAGAAGCCCTTGGAAGCGTCCTTGCTAGGAAAGTATGTTTCCTGGGCTGGAGCCAAACAGGACTACACACCTCGTAGATGGCGAAGCCAATGGTGAAGAGACTGGCCCCTAGCTTCCGGTCCTTCCGCCGGTTCTTCTGCATCAGGGCCACCAGGAAGCTGCAAATCACCTCCGAGTCATCAGGGTCATCGTCCTCCTCCAGGAGCTTCAGACGGTACTGAGGGTTGGTCCAGAAAGTATCTGCACCCCCAGAAAGGAAGCACGCATTCAGAGCCGCCTCTCAGAGGGCAGGAAGTGGATGAGACAGAGGGAACCATTTATTTCTATTCCCTGCATCTAGGTGCTTAGGAAATATCAACAGAAAACAAGATTCAGGCATTTGTCTAATGATTTGGGAGTGGGGGTGGGGGGGCCGCTACCTTTATTCAGATGGAGCTGTACTGATTGGATGTGTGGCTTTTCCTTCCTCTCTGAGCTTTCATTCTCAGTCTTTGCTGATGATTTTGTTTTCCTTACCTGTCCCTTAAGCGCTGTTGGTGACTAGAATCTGGTCCTGGGCCTCTTCTCCTCTCACCTCACCCTTCCTGCCTCCCTAGGCAACCTTTCTTACTTCTGCTTTTTAACTGCCCCCTACACGCTCATGATGCCTGAGCCATATATCCCAGCCTCAATCTCTCTCACTTTTTTTTTTTTTTTTTTTTTGAGACGGAGTCTGGCTCTGTTGCCCACACTAGAGTGCAGTGGTGCGGTCTTGGCTCACTGCAGCCTCTGCCTCCTGGGTTCAAGCGATTCTTCTGACTGAGCCTCCCAAGTAGCTGGGATTACAGGCACCCACCACCATCCCCGGTTAATTTTTGTATTTTTAGTAGAGGCAGGTTTTCACTATGTTAGCCAAGCTGGTCTTGAACTCCTGACCACAGGTGATCCGCCTGCCTCAGCCTCCCAAAGTGCTGAGATTACAGGCATGAGCCACCGCGCCTGGCCTCTTCTTTCCTTTATTCCTCAAATATTTTTTGAGTTCTTATCATATCACCAAGTGCTATCTAATATGTGCATCCAATACTCTATTACAAATCTTTACTGGGATACTCTACAGGAACCTCAAACTTTCCATGTCCCAAGCTAAATTCCTTTCCCTATAACCCCACAATCAACTCCACCAAAAACAAACAACATGCTGATATTTTTCTTGTGTGTCTTTTTTATTTTTTTTGAGGCAGGGTCTCACTCTGTCACCCATGCAGGAGTGCAGTGGCATGATCATGGTTCATTGTAGCCTCAACTTCCCGAGCTCAAGCAATCCTCCCACCTCATTTTTTAAATTTTTTGTAAAGATGAGTTCTCACTATGTTGTCTATGCTGGTCTTGAACTCCTGGGCTCAAGTGATGCTCCTGGCTCTGCCTCCCAAAGTGCTGGGATTATAGGCGTGAGCCACCCGCCCGGTCTTCTTGTGTGTCTTATGTTGCAATGTTGTCAGGTCCCCCACTGGGAATCTTGACATCATTCTTCTTCCTTCCCTGCATCACCCAATATGCTCTCCCTAAATCTGCTCTCTCCTCTCCATCTCTGCTGCTACTGACTTGGTCTAGGTTTTCATCATCTCTGACTTGAACTATTGCAGCAGCTGCTAATTTGGTTCTCCAATACTGCCCTTACTGTTACTGACACAGTACTCACACTCCCTGACTTAGGATGGTTCAGCTACAATTTTTTAACTTTACAATGTGAAAGTGATGCACATTCAGTAGAAACTGGATTTCGAGTGCCCGTACAACCATTGTTTTTCACTTTTAGTACAGTATTAAGTAAGTTACATGAGATATTCAACACTTTATTGTAAAATAGGCTTTGTGTTAGATGATTTTGCCCAACTTTAGGCTAAGGTCAGTGTTCCGAGCATGTTTAAGGTAGGCCAGGCTAAGCTATGATGTTTGGTAGGTTAGGCATATTAAATGCACTTTCAACTTAGGGTATTTTGAAAGATGGACGGGCTTATCTGGACATAACCTCATCGTAAGTCAAGCAGCATCTGCATTGTTCCCACAGTTTCCTGCTTCAAAGTTGCTACCAGCTCCCTATTGCAAACTTCTCAGCATGGTGGTTTCCATCTCAGTAAAACAGGGAAGGTTTAATAAGATAGTGGACGTCTGGAACAGAGAGACTTAATAAGCACTAGTTAGCCTTCTTCTGCCTGGAACTTGTTCAGCTTAGACCCTCCCCCCATCAAGAGCATCTCCCACCTGGGAAGTTGCGGCAGCCTCCAGCAGAGCAACCCCGTACCCAGCGGCCCTCGTTCACAGACACCGTCCAGGTCTGAAGCTTGTCAGACTGCAGAGCATCGGCCGTGAGGTTGCAGATCTCCAACTTTGTGAAATGGTAGATGAAATCCTCATAGGACATCCTGAGAGGTTGGAAGAAGAAAGAGACCCATATGGGAGCAGGTGAGAAGGGCTGGGAATGGAAGACCCCAGGACTAACACAGCACAATAATAAAATAGTTCACAGGAGCTTGGTCAGGGTCCCAGAGGAGCCTGTCTTTCCTTTTTAGGGAAAACGCTGTCACTTCTGATGTATCTACTCCAAACCATCATCTTTTCTAACAATGATTCAAAAATGAGCCAGGCCCAGAAAGATAAATGTCGCATGCTATCACTCGTATATGAGAGCTAAAACAAAGCGTATGTCATGGAAGTAGGGAGCAGACCGTGGTTACCAGAGGCTGGGAAGGGAAGGAGAGGGGAGGATGAAAAGAGGGTGGCTAATGGATACAAAAATACAGTTAGATAGAAGAAATAAGCTCCAGTGCTCACCTGGGTGCTGTGGCTCACGCCTGTAATCCCAGCACTTTAGGAGGCTGAGGCGGGTGGATCACCTGAGGCTAGGAGTTCGAGACCAGCCTGGCCAACATGGTGAAACCCCATCTCTACTGAAAATACAAAAATTAGCTGAGCGTTATGGCGGGCACTTGTAAGCCTAGTTACTTAGGAGGCTGAGGCAGGAGAATCACTTGCACCCAGGAGGCGGAGGTTGCAGTGAGCCGATATTGCGCCATTGCACGCCAGCCTGGGCGACAGAGTGAGACTCTGTCTCAAAAAAAAAAAAAAAAAAAAGCTCTAATGCTCAATAGCACAGTAAGACAAACATCGCTAAACAAGAATTTATAGTACAGTGTGTGTGTGTATATACACACACACATATATACACAGACGTGTGCGTGTGTATATATATGTGTGTATATATACATCTCTGTGTGTGTGTGTGTGTGTGTGTATATATATACTTTTTTTTTTTTTTGAGACAGAGTCTCGCTCTGTTGCCCAGGCTAGAGTGCAGTGGCATGATCTTGGCTCACTGCAACCTCCACCTCCTGAGGTCAAGGGATTCTCCTGCCTCAGCCACCTGAGCAGCTGGGGTTACAGGTGCACACCACCACACCTGGCTAATTTTTGTATTTTTGTAGAGATGGGGTTTCACCATGTTGACCAGGCTGGTCGTGAACTCCTGACCTCAAGTGATCTGCCCACCTCAGCCTCCCAAGGTGCTGGGATTACAGGCATGAGCCACCATGCCCAGCCTATAGTATCTTTCAAAATAACTAGAGGAAAAGAATTGTAATGTTCTCAACACAAAGAAAAGATACATATTTGAGATGATGGTATCTCAATTACCCTAATTTGATCATTACACACTGTATATGTGTATCAAAATGTCATATGTACCCCCAAAATATATATAGCTATGATATATCCATAAAAAATAGAGGGCCAGGTGTGGTGGCTTACATCTGTAATCCCAGCACTTTTTTTTTTTCAAGACAGTGTCTTGCTCTGTTGCCCAGGATGGACTGCAGCGATACATAGTTCACTGTAGCCTCAACCTCCTGGGCTCAAGTGACCCCCTACTTCAGCCTCCCTAGTAGCTGGGACTACAGGCACACACCACCACACCTGGCTAATTTTAAAATTTTTTGTAGAGTTGGGGTCCCATATGTTGCCCAGGCCCACATTCCAGCATTTTGGGAGGCCAAGGTGGGAGGACTGCTTGAGCCCAGGAGTTTGAGACCAGCCCGAGCAATATAGCGAGGCCCGTCTCTATTTTAGTTTTTAAATAAATTAAAAAATAAAGTAATAAAAACACAAAAAACCCTTCCCTTGACATTATACTAAGACAACATTTTTTTTTTTTTTCCAAGACAGAGTCTCTCTCTGTCGCCAAGGCTGGAGTGCAGTGGTGCAATTTGGGCTCACTGTAACCTCTGCCTCCCGGGTTCAAGTGATTCTCCTGCCTCAGCCTCCCCAGCAGCTAGTACTACAGGCGCACGCTGCCATGCCCCGCTAATTTTTTTGTATTTTTAGTAGAGACGGGGTTTCACCGTGTTAGCCAGGATGGTCTCGATTTCCTGACCTCGTGATCTGTTTGCCTCGGCCTCCCAAAGTGCTGGGATTACAGGTGTGAGCCACCGCGCCCGGCTTAAGCAAACAATTTTAAGGGTGATGAGCATCATAAGTTCATCCCAGTCCTCGGGGAACTTAGGGGGCTCTCCTTAAGCTGAGACTTGAAAATTCTCCTTAAGCTGAGACTTGAAGCCTGAATAGAAACCACCTGAGAGAGGGTGAGGTTGACGTTGGAAGATCAGGGTAAGTGGAGCTTCCTAGGCTCAGAAAAGAATTGTGCTAAGGCCAAGGTGCCTGTGACTGGAATAGATGTGTGGCGGAGGGGCACACGGGAGGCGAGAGCCATGTCATGTTGGCCGGGTCCTGGGCTCAGTTGTCCCTGTGGCCTGGAAGTCTCCTCTCAGAACCTCATCCTTGCTGGGCCTTGGGCTGGAGGAGAACATAGCCCAGATCTCCTAAGGGCTGGAATCTGATAACCTCGGCTGGGGACTGAGGTCTGAGATTTCCCTTCTCTTCCCCACCCTTACCCTTCTGGGTCTTCCTGGGTTCTGGACTCACCAGAACTCTCCATCCTCAGTGACCTGGTGCTGCAGACGGGCCTTCTCATCTTTGTCCACAAAGCTCCAGTCCTTCCAACTGGTGGGAAAATGGAGGAATTAAGGAAGGAGGAAGAAGGGAAGGCCTGATGTAGGTTGGGACAGGAGGTATCAGAGAAATACAAAGAGTTGCAGCTGCTGTGAACCACCAAAATGCTGACTTCATCTGTTACCCTCAGTGTGAAACCCAATAGCAATGACTTCTCACATTCTCAAGACTGAGCCTAAACTCCTTAAATGGGCTGGTGAGGGCTTGATCCTTCTCCTCATTATACTTTAAAGGTTAAGAATTGAGTTCTGGGCTGGTCGCAATGGCTCACACCTGTAATCCCAGCACTTTCGGAGGCTGAGGTGGGCAGATCACAAGGTCAGGAGTTAGAAACCAGCCTGGCCAATATGGTGAAACCCCGTCCTATTAAAAATACAAAAATTAGCTGGGCGTGATAGCGGGCACCTATAGTCCCAGCTACTCAGGAGGCTGAGGCAGAAGAATCGCTTGAACCCGGGAGGTGGAGGTTGCAGTGAGCTGAGATTGCGCCATTGCACTCCAGCCTGGGTGGCAGAGCGAGACTCCGTCTCAAAAAAAAAAAAAATTGGGTTCTGGACATAGACGAACTGGGAGTTCCGTTTAATAATAGTGCTAGCTATGCAACCTTGGGCAGGTCACTTAACCTCTGTCAGACTCTGCTTCCTCAATTGCAAAAGGAAAATGATTATGTCACCTGTTCACAGGGCTGGGATGGGCAGATGCAATAATGCATGCAAAGCTGTTAGCATAGTGTCTGTCATGTAAGAAGAAACTCTAATTTACTAAGGAAAAAGGCCAAGTCTGTAAACATCTCCTTTCCTGTGCCGGGAAACAACCCAGCATTGTGTTTCTAAAGGCTGGGCAGTTTTCACACTCTCTCCCTCTCCTCACTATGGGGGCAATAAAGTGCACGTGTGTTTCAGGCTCACTGAGGAGAATTCAACTAAACTGGGTGCTCCCTGGAAAGGTAAGGGGTTGAGGAAGCGCTTGGAGTCAGTCAGAGAGCATTGCAGGGGACATGGAGATTCCTGAGACCAGGAGGAGGGATGCAGCAGAGGGAATCTCCTTGAGTCAACAGCGTCGGGTCCACTTGTCTCCAGCCCCTGTGATGGCAGCGTCATGGTAAGCAGGGCAGGGCCGCACACCAAGCTCTGAGGCTGGAGAACACAGCCAAGGGTCCCTGCAGGTGACTTGGGCCAGTGAAGCAGACAACTGAGGAGTCACTGAGGGCCTTCCCAGAGCACAGAGCACAGTTCCAATGTCACTCCCTCCAGGTAACCTTTCTCTACACCTCCCCTCCCACCCAAACTAGGTGCGGAGGCCCCCTCTTTGTGATCCTTACTGTGGCACTGATCTCAATTATTAGTGTGTGCTTGCCTGTCCTTCCCCAGACCTTAAACCCACAGGCACAGGGCCCATGTGTCTGTGTTCATTTCTACATTTCTACATCCCCGGGCGGGTAGCCTAGGGCCTGGCAGAAGTCAGCACTGAGGAAGTAAGGATAGGTGTAGTGTGGATAGGTGAAGGAAGGCATGTGAATGTCTGCAGGAGGCGGTCAGGACACGAGGATCAGCCCCTAATCACAGTGTATCAAGGGAGGCTGTGGGTTCACAGAATATCCCCAGTGCCTTGACTTGTGCCTCCTATGTAGTAGGTGCCCAAGAAACATTTGCTAAACGAATGACTGAACAAACCAGTAATTACGTGCTGGGCTAAGAAGTACCCAGCAGTACATAAGTACAGGTGCCGAGGGGCCCAGACTGCCTGGGTGTGGTCCTTCTCCTCTACTGAGTCCTGCCATCCCCCTCTCGAAATAAGAGGAGCTTATGGCTCATTCAGTAATGAATTGCCTCTCATTCAGTGGAGGTAATCAGGAACCAGTGGGACCATGGAGGTTTTGCAAATGTGCTGGAGCCTTCATAATAACTCGCATGTTTGTTATTTTTGTTGCCCCCAGTCTATTCCTTTCAGTGATAAGCAGTAAAATTCTTTCAAAGGGCCCTTGTGCCTTTATACAGGGACAGCACGGGTAAGGGAATCTTAGCAATGGCTCAGCACTTGCCAAAAACAGTCCCATTTACTCCTCATATCAGCCCACAAGGTAAGTGCTAATAATACTGTTCCCATTTCACAGGAAAGGCAAGACAAGACTCCAAGAAGGGGAGCCACTTGTCTAGCCCAGACCCCTGCATTCATACGCTTTTCCTGCCTGGACCTTCCCCCACGCTTTCTGGAATCCTTCCTTTCCAGCCAATGGTTGTCAGCAACCTCTCTGGGTCCCCAGCACCCTGCTTCCACTCCTGGCCCTTCCCTAGAGCCAACACCTGTGCCCCTCTTCTCTGCGGATCATTGGTTTTGAGGGTGATTTTATACCAAGCATCTTCAATACTGTCATGGCTCAGTTCCCAACACATCCTTGTCCCGGGCCCTGTTCCCCGCCACCGCCAGTCCCGTGGGGTCCCCTCACCTACCTATCACTCCAAGAACCGTTCCACTCCACCTGGCCCCAGGGATTCCGCAGCCGCACCAGCTTCACTTTCTCACCTTTGAACAGGACCTTAAGCACAGAGAAAGAGCTCTCATGTTTGCAGCCTGTCTGGAAAGGGAATCTTCTGTCTTGCTGAGGGCTGGGACGGGGCTGGGGGGCAAATCCCTTACTCGAGGGTGTTCTGCCTGGCTCTGGCCAAGGAGATTAATCAGAAGTGTGCTGGGGAATGGCAGGGGGTGGGTCAGACCTTTCCTCCTGAGTCTGCCTAACTTAGGGCTTGGCCATCTCCTCTCTATCTTCTAAGAGGCAATTTTCTCAGGAACATCCTGCCGTTATGAGCTTCGGGGGAGGAGGTGGGGCATAAACAGTAGGGCCCTGCTAACACATATAAACTAGGTGTCTTCATATAAATTAGAAAAAAGGCCCCTGCTGGCCAGGCATGGTGGCTCACGCCTGTAATCCCAGCACTTTGGGAGGCTGAGGCGGGCGGATCACGAGGTCAGGAGTTCGAGACCAGCCTGATCAACATGGAGAAACCCCCATCTCTACTAAAAATACAAAAATTAGCTGGGCATGGTGGCACACGTCTGTAATCCCAGCTACTCAGGCTGAAGCAGGAGAATCGCTAGAATCCAGGAGGCGGACGTTGTAGTGAGCCAAGACTGTGCCATTGCACTCCAGCCTGGGCAACAGAGTGAGACTCCGTCTCAAAAAAAAAAAAAAAGAAAGAAAGACAAAAGGCCCCTGCTGACTGAGGAACTACAAATAAGCAGACTTCCTCCAGTCTACTGCAATGGGCTGATGCAGGCAACTGCCCCTCTCAGCCCATCCCTCTGTACAGGGCACAACCTGCCCAACTGTGTGCAACAGGTCTTACAATGTTCCTGTCTCAGACATGGCCCAGGAAAGCCCAGAAGTCCCAGAAGGAGCAAAACAGAACAGTCAGCCTCTCGTATCCATGGCTTCGGCATATAACCAATCGTGGATCAAAAATACTCAAAAAAAGAAAAAATAATAATACAACAACAGAATACCAAAAAACCCCAATGCAGTATAATAACTATTTACATAGCATTTCCATTGTGTTAGGTATCATAAGTAATCCAGAGATGACTTAAAGTTATACGGGAGGATGTGCATAGGTTATATGCAAATATACTCCATTTTACAGAAGGGACTTGAGCATCTGCAGATTTTGTTACCGTTAGGGCTTCTGGAACCAGTCCCCGTGGCTACCCAGAGACAACTGTAGCTATCTGAACATGAGAGAACAGGAAGCTCAAGAATACATGAAACCAACTTTGTAAAAGCAAAGTTAAGTGATATTTCAATTTGTTCATTGGAAATGTTGGAAAAATTGCCATCTTTAGCACAAAAAGCAAAGATAAACTGTGCACCAACTGTGGCAGGATCCACCTCTACCAG
Source organism: Hylobates moloch (assembly GCF_009828535.3). Classification (NCBI taxonomy): domain Eukaryota; kingdom Metazoa; phylum Chordata; class Mammalia; order Primates; family Hylobatidae; genus Hylobates; species Hylobates moloch. The sequence continues at coordinate 71,821,937 of NW_026652289.1, forward strand.
TTTCACAGGCCCCTCTGCTCCCAGGCGTGGCTTGGACCTTGAACTGAATGTCCTGATCGGAGGCAAGCTCTGCAGACAGGGAAGGGGCCCCAACATCTAAGTCCTGACTTCAGGAGGTTAACTCAGGAGGGTGCCCTTGCCTCACCAAGCCCCACCAGGCTCACCTCATCCAGCCCCGTGACAGAGTAGGCGTGACCTCTGACCAGCCCGCAGGCCATTCTTGTCTCATACTGAACTGGAATGATTGTCTGTAGAGCAGTAACCAGAGAACCCATTAGGGGCGGGGGAACAGAAGTTCTGCTGCTTGGAGGCAAAGTTCATACTAGTTCATTTTCCGGGCTCTGTGAAGACACAGACCACTCTCCTCCCTGAAAGTGTGCCTCACGACCACGAACAGACCTTCACTGGCCCTTTAAGAGTGTCAAGAGACACAGCTCCAGACAAGCTGGTCTCCCTGAGAAGGCTCTGTCCTGACCATCAGAGAGCAATGTGGATTCTGGAATGTGGGGTGGGTAACAGCGTCCCTGCCCCTCCTTTCTGGACCCCTTAGTATCCTTCAAAGGAGGAAGGGGTAGAGTTGGAGGCTGCCTTGGGCTTCAGGATTCCCCTTCCCCTGAGGCCATCCAGGGTTGACTATTCCTAGAAGGAAAAGGGGTTAAGTGACACATATAAGTCTAGCTTTTGGCCGGGCGCGGTGGCTCATGCCTGTAATCCCAGCACTTTGGGAGGCCGAGGCGGGTGGATCACCTGAGGTCGGGAGTTTAAGACCAGCCTGACCAATATGGAGAAACCCTGTCTCTACTAAAAATACAAAATTAGCTGGGCATGGTGGTGCATGCCTGTAATCCCAGCTACTCGGGAGGCTGAGGCAGGAGAAGCACTTGAACCCAGGAGGCGGAGGTTGCGGTGAGCCAAGATCGTGCCATTGCACTCCAGCCTGGGCAACAAGAGTGAACTCCGTCTCAAAAAAAAAAAAAGTCTAGCTTTTTCGCTTTTTCTTTTTTTCTTTCTTTTTTTTTTTTTTTTTTTTTGTTTGTTTTTTGTTTTTTTGAGACAGAGTCTTGCTCTGTCACCCAGGCTGGAGTGCAGTGGCATGATCTTGGCTCACTGCAACCTCTGCCTCCCGTGTTCCAGTGAGTCTCCTGCCTCAGCCTCCTGAGTAGCTGGGATTACAGGCATGTGCCACCATGCCCAGCTAATTTTTTGTATTTTTAGTAGAAACGGGGTTTCACCATGTTAGCCAGGCTGGTCTCGAACTCCTGACCTCAGGTGATCCACCTGCCTCAGCTTCCCAAAGTGCTGGGATTACAGGCATGAGCCACTGCGCCCGACCAAGTCTAGCCTTTTTCTTTACATCCCCTCACCTCCTCCACACCCACCTAGAACATAATGTTCAAGAAATCAAGAGTCCCAGTGCCCAGGGAGAGAATTCTAAGAAGGCTCGAGGAGATCCCTGCTGAGACATGACCATGCCTAAGGGGTAGCTTTTCCATTTGCAGAAATTTCCAAGTTGCAGCCATGGGTGATCCTTGGCAGAAGGGCAAGATCACTAAAGTCCTATGAGCCCTGGTAGGCCCTCTATGGCTTCCCTGTACCTACTAACGTAACAGCTTTAAAAGGAGCTTCCCAGAGCCTTGCTAGGTTGCGGAATTCCTAGAGCCTTTTTCAGGGTGAGGGGTATGGGTGGAGCCAGGGCTTTTGGCATCTCAGCCTCTCCCAGATCTCAGTCTCTTCCAGATCTCAGTCCTCATGATCCAGATCATGTTGAATAGACTGGGAGGGGGCGGAAGACTCATTAATCCTTAGTTCTAGACCTGGGAAGCTGCTTGAAATGACTCTTCTGTCATTACCTAAGCATATCATTCAACCCAGCAATTCTACTGCTGGGAATCTGTCCTATGGAAGTCACCATGGATGTGTACAAAGATGTATCTATTGGGATGTTCATTATAGCATTTTAAAATAGTAGCAAAACAAAACAAAACAAAGAAAAAAAAGAACTCAACTTTCCAATAATAGGGTATTGGGTAAATAAATTATAACATATCTGTGTGTTTGAATATTGTGTAGCTACTAAAAAATGTTACAGGAGAATACTTTGGGCACATTAAGAATATCAAACTAGGCTGGGTGCGGTGGCTCACACCTGTAATCCCAGCACCTTGGGAGGCTGAGGCAGGTGGATCACTTGAGGTCAGGAGTTCGAGACCATTGCAGCCAACATGGTGAAACCCCATCTCTACTAAAAATACAAAAATTAGCCAGGTGTGGTGTTGTGTGCCTGTAATCCCAGCTATGTCGGGAGGCTGAGGCAGGAGAATTAATTTAACTTTGGAGGCAGAGGTTGCAGTGAGCCAAGATGGCACCACTGCGCTCCAGCCTAGGGAACAGAGCAAGTTATTTCAACCCAGACCCTTGGGAGGTGCCAGGTGGGCGTGTGTGGGTAAGGCCCTGGCTGCTAAGGGGAGTCTGACACTAATAGGACAGGGTCATGTGGGTTGGAGGGATGGTCAGTCCTGGTAATTGGAGGCGTACACACCCGGGTCGGTCTTTCATCTGAGCCTCTGGGGTCAAGGTCTGAGTCCTGGAGCAGCGAGTTATCCATATTCCTCACCATCCGTGCAATCAACTCCCCCATGTTCAGACCAGAAGGAGAGGTTCCATAGGTCATGTTTGTGCCATCCTGAGGCCCGACGGAGAATGTAGGGAACAACCCAGGAGAGGGAGAGAACAAACACAGAAGGGTGGAAAGGGAAGGAGAGAGGAGGAACAGATGGGACAGACAAAGGGAGAGAGGAGAGATCAACAAAGTACAAATGGAGGAAAGACAGAGAAAAGTGATACAGAAAAAAAAGTTCATCCATGGTGTTGTGTGCTAACTGACCTTCCAAGCTGTCCATCGGGCGTGTTGGGAGAGGAAGGGGCAGGAATTCAGCTTGGGCCCCATCCTCCCCAACGGAAACCACCAAGATTATCATATCAATATACTGAGCAGCCCTCAGGGAAGGCATGCCCCCTGAAGGAGGCCTGGCTATGGGTGGCCATCTCCCTACCCTTGGCTTCTGTCTCAGTTCATAGCATTTCTTTGCACTGAAAGGCGCTGCAGGCTTAGCTTCTCCCAGGTAACAACACAAAGCCCACGTCTCAAGTAGGGGGTGTGGTGAAAGCCCAGTGACTGGGAGGCTTTCTTAGGGAAATGGTGGGCTCAGGTCCACAGCCAAGTATGTGGCCAGCTTAATGGGAGCGTGCTGAGACTGAGGAGCACCAGCAAGGGAGGCCTCCAGGGACACAGGCCTCTGGATTCATTTCCACTGACATTCTAGGGCTTGAAATGTCCTTGACCAGTGTCTTTATTGAAAATCCCGAAGAACTGTTCTCCCTTGAGAAATTCCCAGTCCTCAAAGTTGAGAGCCAGTTCCGGCTTCCTCAAACAAAACATTCGCTCTGTCTCACACAAAAGCTCTATGCTGCCCTTCATTGCGTAAAAGGCTTCCTGACACTTGGAGCTCCCCGCCCTGTGCCCCACATCCCAGACTTACATCAATGGAGCAGCCCATGAGGGAACCTCTCTCGATGGCTTTCTTCATGATCTTGTACATGTCACTAGGAGCATCCCTGATCTCAAAAAACTCTGTCACCCCTCCTGTGAAGTCCTCCATGGCCTCTGTGGTGTTCCCACCTTTCAGAGCTTCGTAGGAACCATGGAGCCTTAGAGAGAGGATGAAGACCAATTTGGGGTCACAGAGTTCCAGGAAACAAAACCCAGGTACCACTGCCACCAGAACTTTACCTCTTGGATGCTGTGATGTTCTTTCATCAATTCCACATTAACCCTATGAGCTCATGGGATGGAAACAATGATTCCCTTTCTTCATAATGAAGAAACTGAGCTCAAGAGGCTAAGTGACCCACCCAAGACCACAGAAAGCCAGAAGCACTGGGATTGAAACCCAGCTATCCCCATTTCCTGAGAGCTCTTTCCACTACATCCTGAACGTTGAGGAAGGGCTGCATTAAAGCCATTAGCAGCTGCCAGTGTGGTGGCTCACACTGGCAATCCCAGGACTTCGGGAGGCCAAAGCTGGTGGATTGCATGAGCCCAAGAGTTCGAGACCAGTCTGGGCAACATGGCAAAAACTTGTCTCTACAAAAAATACAAAAATTAACTGGGCATGGTGATGCCCACATGTAGTCCCAGCTACTTGGGAGGCTGAGGTGGGAGGAGCACCTTGAACCCAGGAGGTCAATGCTGCAGTGAGCCGTGACTGCACCACTGCACTCCAGCCTGCATTACAGAGTGAGACCTTGTTTCAAAAAATTTTTTTAAATCTGTTATTAGCATCTGGAGTGGAACTTTTAAGTTGAGAGACAATATGGCTTTATAAAACTGCTATAAGCACGTGAGGTAGAGCCAAGCAAGACCCTGGGATCTGATCTCCAGAGATACAATGCTCTAATCCAAGACTTGCAATGCCACCATGGAGGCGCAATGAAAGAACTCGCTATGGTAAGCTAAAGCTAAAGGTCTTCTATGCAAATCTTCATTTCTACTCTTAAATTTAATGTTTTTAGTTAGAGCTGTTGTTGCCTGGAACTGATCTCTAACTTTGGGTCACAGTTGGACTTGCACGCCCACACATATGCATGTATAGAGGCACATGCCTCTTCCTGTGAGTGAGGCCTTGGCTGGATTTTGCAACCCACTTTCTCACCTCTAGCCCCACCTCACATTCTAAAGCGTTGCTTACTTAGCATAAGCCTTCTCCAGCAGAGCGCTCCAGAACTCATTGCGGTGGTTGGACTTGGTGAAAACCAGTTGATTGTTGTACGTTGGCAGGCAGTCATCAATAACCACGTCCACCCACTCTCCATAGCGCCAGAACTGCACAGAAGCGTCATGCACAGAGTCACATACTCAAAGTACTGTTAGGAAATGTGTCCTTCCTCCACATTCCTTAGGGGGTTCTTGACTCCCAAAGCAGCATCATTTCCCGGACTCTGCATCTAGGTACCTGTTCATCCTATTCTGGGTTTGGGGTGTGTGAATCTGTCTCTAACTGGACTGGGTGCTTTTTGAGGGCTGGAAGTGAGTTACATACACTTCAGGTCTTCCACAGAGTCCAGCCCAGTAATGGGTAAAGTAGGTGCTCCATGAGTGTCTTAGGATGTAAGATTTTCATTCTCCTGCTCAGCAGGTCTGGGGCAGGGCCTGGGTGTCAGCACTCTCAGGTGCCCCCAGCTGATTCAATGTGGCCAGGATTGGGAACTATACAGTGAAGGCACTGTACTGATTTAGGTATTTCTTGATGCCAAACTGAAGAACAGGGATTGAAATGGAGGAACAAAGTGACCCAGAATCTATTCTAGCTGTAGCAGGAACATTGTCCAATCATTTCAAGTTTGGATGTTGTTCTTTTTTGAATGAATCAGTTTGAACTGAAAAGGGCCAAATGCGGTTTAGTCTCCTTTTCAATGGCACTTTCTTCCTCATTGAAAAGAAAACAGAAATCTATCTGATATTTGTATTTAAGGCCCTTTAGATCTGAGACTCTTTAAATATGCCATGTTCCCAAGGCAGCAGGAGGGGGAGTCTGAGCCCGGAGACAGACCTTTTCTGAGGCCTTCTGTGCTGAGGTGCAAGACCAGGGAAGCAAGAACTGATAATGTGGGTCATCCTGGGACATGAAGGAGCCTTTGAAGCTGGAGACAGGCTGATTCCCCAGCATCCCAGAACCTACGAGACCCTCACAGGTAGAATTCAGTTTGGTTCTGCTCTAGTACCAGCTCTATGCCAAGATGACTGGGACCCAAAAAATTTCCAGTAGCTGGATGGATTCTAGAACCATCAGACTCAGTTCTAGGGCAAACAAGAAGCCTGATCCCCAGGTTAAGCAGACTCTTCTTCCAGGGCTTAGAAGAGAGGAGTGATAGCCTTGGTACCGCCATGCCTTAGAGAGGAAGAAGTACACAGGAGCCCTGGACAGGGGTTCCTGTACAACCTGAAGGGTCCTGTGGTGTCCCAGTGCTAATATCTTAGGGATCTACTTGAGAAGGGCTGCAGGCAATAACAGCAGCCAGACAGCTGCAAAGACAAAAATAGACCCACAGTAAACAGGATGTCTTCCTGCCTTTCTGGGACATAGTGGAAGGTAGTGGGGGAGGGATTAAGGAGCCACAGATAAGCAACTGCTTCCTCCCAGGCTTGAAGCCTTAAGGGGGTCCATGCTGACTGTTGCTGCTGTGGGTAGATGGGTGGCAAGTTTCCTCCAGCTTCTGGGAAGTCAAGGCCAGGAGACCAGCGGTGGGTGGCCTGCAGCTGGCCCTCTTATCTACACTCTCATTACCTCACCTGGAAGTGGAAGATCCCTGCGTAGTTTTCGATGAAACTTTGATCATGGGGTATGACTCGGAAAAGAAGGTGCTGGTTCAGGGTCAGGCAGGCAATGGCTGCGAGGAACCAGCAGTCCCCTGCAGGCAGACACAGGGCACAGATCGTGAGCAGTCCTGCTCCTCCTGGGAAGAAAAAGCCCCAATCCCAGCCAGCCACTCCACTTCCCTGAATGGGGACTCCCTTGGTGCCCACTGTCTTACTTCCAGATCTGACCTTACAGAGGTGTCAACCCAGGGAAGGAGAATTGGACAGGAATTCCTTGACAATATGATCAACAGGTAACCTACTCCCTTGTGACTAGACATTTTCCTCAAGGCTGCAGGCAGTTCCTCCAACTGCAGTATAAACTCACTTCCTTTTTAGGCCTCAATGGAGACAGAGACGTAGGTGATCATAACTGGGTTGTTCTTCCTAACACCTGTAGGAAATCCACCCTGCCCCGTGCATTTGCAGTGTGAGTCCAATTCCTCTTCTGACCTCAGCGAAGACTGAGCATCAGAGAACCATCCACCAAGATGATTTGTATTGGAAGGAAGGCCAGGTAGGCAGCTGCCCTGGAACTCGTCTATAGGGGGCAGTAAGACATTGCTGGCAACGGAAAGAGATCGGGACATTTTCTTATTCTCTGGACTTCTTTTCTGACAGAGTACTGTATGTAGTTGGAGGTAACACTTTGCTCTCTCTGTCTCTCTCTCTCTCTGTCTCTCTCTCTATGTGTGTGTGTGTGTGTATAATAGGGGGTGTACCTGGTCATACAGCTGCCTTCTAAGGAGGATGGGTTAAGTGAAATGCAACTGAGAGTGTGCAGGGGAGACTGAGAGCTGCCTGCAGCCACTCTCCCCTACCCTCCTTGGAAGCAGCCAGTCTTTCCTTGGAAAGAGGTTATTGGTTTGAAGGTCCCAGATTGTTATGTCCAGGGCTCTGCAGGAAGCCTTCCCCCAGGCGCAGGAACCTAGATATTCATCTGATTTATTCTCAGCCTCCCCTTCTGGAACGAAATAAGTCAAATTCCTTTGGTCTTAGGTCCCCCTTTTCCTCAAATTTAAATTGTTCCTGTTGATGTTCTCTCCAATTTTATTTCACAGAGCTTGCTTATAATCCACACCAAAGACAATACTTTCTGAACAAAAGGTCGAGAGAGAGGAAGATCAGATGGAGCAGTCAAGCTAACCAATCAAAGAGAAAATTGGATGCTCATCCACATGGCGGATGCCATCTTTGTGGAAAGACTCTTTTAAGACGGAGCTATGCTGGGGCAATTTAAACAAGGGTTCCAGCTACAAGTGCTTTCCTTGGCGATGCCTTTTGTGTGTGTATCTAGAGTCTCCATGCCCAAGGGGCATGCTTGGTGCACAGTCACAGAGCTGTCTTCTAAGAAAGACGATACAGTGAAAAGCAGGGCTTTTGTCATGCTGAGTGGGGTATGTAAGTGTCCTTGAGATGCTGGAGAGGAGGCTACAGGATGCAGATACCCCCTGTGATGCATGGCAGAGTGCTAAAGAGGCATGTAGGAGGAAATGAAGCAATTGCCAACATGTAGATAAACGACCATAAAGCAACTGTTATAAAAAATCTTCCAAAAAGTTACTAGAAGCAAGCACAGATTGTCCCTTTACCTCCTGGAAAGGGATCACACCTTGTAATCACCCCTTGATCATCTGGCAGGATCTGACCTGAGGCACTTTCCTACCTAGCTCTCCTTGACAGATGTCAGTTCTGTTGGCTCCATCAATGATAAATCGGGGATTCTCGCAAATTTCCTGTGAAACAAAAAGGAAATGACCAGGTAAGAATAACAGTAAATAGATAGATATATATTTTTTTGAGATGGAGTCTCACTCTGTCGCCAGGCTGCAGTGCAGCGGTGCAATCTTGGCTCACTGAAACCTCTGCCTCCGGGGTTCAAGCGATTCTCCTGCCTCAGGCTCTCGAGTAGCTGGGAATACAGGCATGCACCACCATGCCCAGCTAATTTTTGTATCTTTAGTAGAGATAGGGTTTCACCATGTTGGTCAGGATGGTCTCCATCTCTTGACCTCATGATCCACCCACCTCGGCCTCCCAAAGTGCTGGGATTACAGATGTGAGCCACCGTGCCCGACTGCAGTAGCTATTATTTATTGAGTTCCATTATGTAGTGTTCCTGATAGTACTCCATTTGGCTCTGTGAAGGGAATACTATCATTCTTATGTTTCAGATAAGGAAACTGAGGCCCAGAGAGGTTAAGAAACTCGTGCAAAGACACACAGCTAGTAACTGGCAGAAGCCAGAAACATGCCTCCTTTTTACATTGTCCCATGCTGCTTCCCATACTGTCATACTATCCGAGTAAGGATGCACCTTGAGAGTTAGGGCAGTGTCGGCTGGGCGTGGTGGCTCATACCTGTAATCCCAGCACTTTGGGAGGCCAAGGCGGGTGGATCACTTGAGGTCAGGAGTTTGAGACCAGCCTGGCCAACATAGTGAAATCCTGTCTCTACTAAAAATACAAAAATTAGCCAGGGGTGGTGACAGGTAATCTCAGCTACTCGGGAGGCTGAGATAGGAGAATCAAAATAATAATAATAAATTAATAAAAATAAAATATAGATTCAGTGTTTTGTTTTGTTTTTGAGACAGAGTCTCACTGTGTCGCCAGGCTGGAGTGCAGTGGGCGACACAGGCTGGAGTATAGTGGCGCGATCTCTGCTCATTGCAAACTCCGCCTCCCAGGTTCAAGCAATTCTCCTGCCTCAGCCTCCCGAGTAGCCGGGACTACAGATGTGTGCCACCCCACCTGGCTGGTTTTTGTATTCTTGGTAGAGAGAGACGGGGTTTCGCCATGTTGGCCAGGCTGGTCTCAAACTCCAGACCTCAAGTGATCTGCCAGCCTTGGCCTCCCAAAGTGCTGGGATTACAGGTGTGAGCCACCACACCAGGCTAGTGATCTGGTTTTAGCCCCATTCTTCTCAGCTTCATGGAGTCTTGGCATTCCTGTGACACATTTCAAACAGGGTCTCTCTCCCCACCTTCCCCCGACCCCCATCACAACAACCCAATATACCCAAGTGAGCTGAAGCTTCTGCACTCAGGGGTGTATCTCCCTAGTAGATGGAAAGTCTTGCTTATGCTACACCCCACAGCATGCGTCCCATCTGCAACTCTGAGTGCAATGGAAGGATAAACCAAAACAATCGTTTTCAAAAAGGTTTACCTATATGGGGAGGGAAGGAATAAGGTGGTAGAAATAGGGATGGAAGTAGAACTCTGAATATAACTGTTTAAAAATAGTTTTGACTTAGGAATCATGTAAAGTTTTAAATAATTAAGAGCCAAAATTAAAGAAAAAATAATTTTAAAAAGCCATCTGTAAAAGCTGAAAGCAAACTGAAGCAAAGGGACCTAACTGCATAACCATTCACAGAAAAATAATTATTTCAAGTCACTTAAAATGTAACATTTTGGCTGTCTGTCCCTTTTGGAATATATCCTAAGGACAAAAACCAAAACCATAAAGAAATATATGAACCTTGAATGTTATGAAGATACTAAGAAATATGAACCATAAGAAATAATAATATTGGCCAGGTGTGGTGGCCTACACCTGTAATCCCAGCACTTTGAGAGGCCAAGGTGGGAGGATCACTTGAGGCCAGGAGTTCGAGACCAGTCTGGGCAACATAGTGAGATCCTATCTCTACAAAAAATAAAAGGATTAGTTGGACATGGTGGTGCATGCCTATAGTCCCAGCTACTTGGTAGGCTGAGGTGAGAGAATCGCTTGAACCCGGGAGGCAGAGGTTGCTGTGAGCCAAGATTGTGCCACTGCATTCCAGCCTGGGTGAGGCTCTGTCTCAAAAAAACAAAAACAAAAACAAAAAACCCCACTATAATTTGAAAATATCTTTCCTTAAATAAAAACACGTATTTAATACTACATATTGATTGAAAGGGCAAACTGAATATTGACCCAGAATGACCAATATGAACATACATTCTAGAAAATTACTGGGATTCAAAGAAAAAAAAAAACATTGTTTGGACATCTAGGGAGAAAGAACAAGTGACTTTTAAGGGGAAAACATTAGATTATTATCAGACTTTCCAGTAGCAAGGCCCTTTTATGCCAGAAGAAATTGGAGCAGTATATTTAAGATGCTCAAGGAAAGAAAATGTGAACCAAGGATTTACATAAAATATGACTTCCTTTATTCATTTCAAGAATAAGGGATGTGGACAAACTGTTTCTAATACATAAGAATTCAGGGAATATTGTTCCCATGAGCTCTTCCTGAGGAATATACTAGAAAATAACCTTCAGACAACCCGAAGGTTTAGAAGGACATTAACATAAGGACTGAGAATAAGTAGTTAGTATTTCGTTATTTGTACATGTAAAATTACATGATGGCCAGGTGCAATGACTCATGCCTGTAATCACAGCATTTTGGGAGGCTGAGGTGGGCGGATCACGACGCCAGGAGTTCGAGACCAGCTTGGCCAACATGAGGAAACCTCGTCTCTACTAAAAATACAAAAATTAGCCAGGCATGGTGGCTCATGCCTGTAGTCCCAGCTACTCGGGAGGCTGAGGCAGGAGAATTGCTTGAGCCCGGAGGCAGAGGTTGCAGTGAGCCACAAGATCGCACCATTGCACTCCAGCCTGGGCGACCGAGTGAGACTGTCTCAAAAAAAAAAAAAAAAAAACCCAAAAAAGTACATGATGATTAAAGGGCAGATGTAAAGTATGTAATGTATTGCCTATAGTGTTCGGGCAATGACAACTATTTAAAACCATTTTAAATGAAAGGAGAAAGAAGAAAGCCTATGGAAAGACTATAAACTGTTTTCAGGAATTATTTTGGTAGTGATATTATTAATATTGTTATTCTGCAGCTTAATTAGACAAACAAAAGTAGAGGAAATTCATTGCCAGCAGACCTGCCATGCAAGAAATGTTAAGAGAATTTCTTTAGGGAGAAGAAAAATGATATAGGTCAGAAACTTGGACCCACATAAAGAAAGGAAGAGTACTGGAGAGGAAATAAATGAAGATAAAATAAAATCTTGATTTTAAATTCTTTTTTTTTTTTTTTTTTGAGCTGGAGTCTTGCTGTCGCCCAGGCTGGAGTGCAGTGGCGCGATCTCGGCTCACTGCAGGCTCCGCGCCCCAGGGTTCATGCTTCTCCTGCCTCAGCCTCCCACGTAGCTGGGACTACAGGCGCCCACCACCTCGCCCGGCTAATTTGTTGTATTTTTAGTAGAGACGGGGTTTCACTGTGTTAGCCAGGATGGTTTCCATCTCCTGACCTCGTGATCCGCCCGCCTTGGCCTCCCAAAGTGCTGGGATTACAGGCGTGAGCCACTGTGCCCGGCCGATTTTAAATTCTTAATCTAAAGGGTAACTTAGTTAAAATCATAATAAAAATAATGTATTGGGCAATTATAGCATACGGCTAAGTGAAAAAAATGACAGTAATGTCATAAGCAAAGAAAGGAAGGAAATGGTAATACTTTGTTATAAAATACCTAGAGTACAAACTAAATGGTATAGTGTTATTTGAGGGTGGACTTAGTTGAAAATGTATATTGGAAACTCTAGCATGACCACTAGAATTGAAAAAATAAATATAATTGATACACCAAGAGAGGAGATAAGGCCGGGTGCTGTGGTTCACACCTGTAATCCCAGCACTTTGGGAGGCCAAGGTGGGCAGATTGCTTGAGCTCAGGAGTTTGAGACCAGCCTGGGCAACATGGCAAAACCCTGTCTTTAAAAAAAAAAAAAAAAAATATATATATTTTTTTTTAAATATATTTATATATATATATATATATATATATGGGGAAGTTGGGGAGAGAGACCCCGTTTGAACTGTGTCACAGGAATGCCAAGACTCCATGAAACTGAGAAGAATGGGGCCATATATATACACATACATACATATATACATATATATACACACACACACACACACACACATACACATACACCCACATACACATACATACATATTAGTTGGGCATTGTGGCATGCATCTGTAGTCCCAGCTACTCAGGAGGCTGAGATAGGAGGATGGCTTGAGCCCAAGAGGCGGAGGTTGCAGTGAGCCAAGATCATGCCACTGCACTCCAGCCTGGGTGACAGAAGCCAGACCCTGTCTCAAAAAAAAAAAAAAAAAAAAAAAAGACAAAAAAGAAGAGGTAAAAGGATAAAATATAAAACTTTCAGTTAAACCAGAGAAGCCAGAAAAAAGGGAGGGGACAAGAACAAATACAATAAATAGAAATCAGTTATAAACATGTAGGTAGTAATCTAACTATATTATAATCACTTACATGTGAATGATCAAAATACACCAATTAAAAGACAAAGACTGTGAAAGTGGATAAAAACAAGACTCAACTGTATGTTGTCTGCAAGAAACCCACTTTATTTATTTATTTTTTTGAGACAGTTTCGCTCTTGTTGCCCAGGCTGGAGTGCAATGGCACAGTCTCCGCCTCTCAGTTTCAAGCGATTCTCCCACCTCAGCATCCTGAATAGCTGCGATTACAAGCATGCATCACCATGCTTGGCTAATTTTGTATTTTTAGTAAAGATGAGGTTTCGCCATGTTGGCCAGGCTGGTCTCAAACGCCTGACCTCAGGTGATGTGCCCGCCTTGGCCTTCCAAAGTGCTGGGATTACAGGCGTGAGCCACCATGCCTGGCCAAGAAACCCACTTTAAATATAAAAACTCATAGATAGAGAAGGATATATCATGCTAACAACAATCAAAAGAAAGTTGGGGTTGTATTAATTTCAGAAACAGCAGACTTCAGAACAAGGACAATTATCAGAGATAAGGAGAGGCATTACATATAGATGAAAAGGTCAATTGGTCAATTTTCCAAGAAGACATACAATCCTAAATGTGTGTGCACCTAACAACCGTGTCAAAATACATGAGGCAAAGAGTGATAGAACTGAAAGGTGAAATAGACAAATCCAGTATTAAAGTTGGTGATGTCAATACTCTCTTTCAGTAATTATAGATCAAGCAGGCAGGCAGAAAAGCATTAAGGATATTGTTGACCTGAACAACACTATCAACCAACTGGATCAAATTGACATTAATAGAATTCTACATCCAACAATAGCAGAATAAACCATTTTCTCAAATTCATATGTAACAAGTCATTCTGAGCCGTAAAACACACCTTAACCAATTTTTTTTTTTTGAGACAGAGTCCCTCTCTGTCACCCAGGCTGGAGTGCAGTGGTGTGATCTCAGCTCACTGCAACCTCTACCTCCCGGTTCAAGCGATTTTCCTGCCTCAGCCTCCTGAGTAGCTGGGATTACAGATGCATGCCACCACGCCTGGCTAATTTTTGTATTTTTAGTAGAGACGGGGTTTCATCATGTTGGTCAGGCTGGTCTCGAACTCCTGACCTCATGATCCACCTGCCTCAGCTTTCCAAAGTGCTAGGATTATAGGGGTGTGCCACTGCGTCCGGCAACCAATTTAAAAGAATAGAAAGCATACAGTGTCTTCACAGACCACAATGGAATGATACTCGAAATCAATAACAAAAAGATAGTTGAAAAATCTCAAATTATTTGGAAACCAAACGACACAGTTCTAAATAACACAAGGGCCAAAGAAGAAATTTCAAAAGAACTTACAAAATGTTTTTAACTAAGTGAAAATAAAAATATAACATCAAAATTTGTGGGATGCAACAAAAGCAGTGTTTAAAGGGAAAGTTATAGCATTAAATGCATAAGTTAGAAAAGAAAGAAAAGAAAAAATCAATAAGCAATATTCCACCTTAGGACACTAAAGAAGAGATATTTAAGCCTAAAGCAAGCAGAAGAAAAGAAATAATCAAAAATCAGAGCAGAAATAAATGAAATAAAAAACAAGAAAACAATAGAAAGTCAATGAAAATAAAAATGGTTCTTTGGAAAGATCAATAGAATTGATAAACCTCTAGCCATGCCAAACAAGAAAAACAGAAAACACAAATTACTAATATCAAAAATGAAGAAGAGGTTATCACTTGTGGGAGCTATCAGGCTGGCAGGAAAAATTTTAAGATGAATTTATAGGATATAAACACAAACCCTCTTGGAGGGCCTAGAGGTTTGCATAAAGTGTTTGGCTGAAGGCTGCCGAATCCACTTAATAGCTTAGGGCATACATACATAGGAATGTAGAGGAGTTTATCTAAAGAGCTTGTTTACTCATGTGGTCCTAAAACTAACCTTTGATCCCTCACGGGCAGGAGAGCTCCCCCCAGGGTGGGGGCAACCAGATTAATTACCCACAGGTGTGTTGACTCAAAGCCTTTGTCATTACAACTGTGCTACATAAATGCCCGCAGGGCCAGCTAGTCAGGGCCATGGCTGCTGACTCTTCACAGCACCTTCCTTAGTGTCTGTGAGCGGCTTGGACCCCTAGCTGCTCTTTCACTAAATATCGGTGTCTTGGTATGTTAATCATACGTCATGCGAGCTGGGGTCTGCAGGACAGACTCCTGCAATCAATACTGAACTTTTGGACATTAAAGGGATAATAAGGGAATACATGGACAGCTCCATGCTCACAAATTTGATAACAGGTGAAACTGACAAATTTCTTGAATGATAAAAGCTACTAAAATTCATTAGAGGATTAGATAATCTGAATAGCGCTATACCTATCAAGAATATTGAGTCAATAATTAATAACCCTCCAAAAAAGAAGGCACCAGAATCAGATGGTTTCACTAGTGAATTCTACCAAATATTCAAGGAAGAAATAATACGAATTTTCCACAATATCTTCCATAAAATAGAAGCAGAGGGAACACTTCCTAACTCACTCTATCAGGCCAGCATTATCCTAATATGCAAGCCAGAAAAAGATACTCTAATAAAGGAAAACTACAGACCAATATCTGTTATGAACATAGAAGCAAAATCCTCAACAAAATATGAGCAACTCAAATACAACAATGTATAAACAGACACTATGACCAAGTGGGAGTTATTTGAGGTACAAGGTTTCTTCAACATTCAAAAATCAATAAATGTAATTTTACCACATCAACAGGCTAAAAAAAGCAATTATATAACCATATTAATTGATGGAGAAAATGCCTTTGACAAAATCTGACACCCACTCACGATTTAAAAAAACCTCTCAGCTAACTAGGAAGAGAGGAGAATGTCCTCAACTTGGTAACAATCATCCGCTTTGAAAAATAACAACAGCTAACTTCATACTTCAGGGTGAGAAACTAGATGCTTTTCCCTAAGACTGGGAACAAAGCAAGATGTCCTCCTGTACCACTCCTATTCAGCATCCTACTGGAAGTCCTACCTAATGCAACAAGATAAGAAAAAGAAATGAAAGATATAAATATTGGAAACAAAAAAAATAATTATTTTTATTTACAGATGACACGATTGTCTATGTAGAAAATTCCAAACAATTACCCAAAAAAATCCACTGGGAACTAATAAGTGAGTATAGCTCAGTTGAAAGATTCCAAGTTAGTATATAACTTGGAATACTAACTTGGGAGCACTTTGGGAGGCCGAGGCAGGCGGATCACGAGGTCATGAGATGAAGACCATCCTGGCCAACATGGTGAAACCCCATCTCTACTAAAAATACAAAAATTAGCTGGGCATGGTGGCGCATGCCTGTAGTCCCAGCTATTTGGGAGGCTGAGGCAGGAGAATCGCTTGAACCCAGGAGGCAGAGGTTGCAGTGAGCTGAGATCACGCCACTGCACTCCAGCCTGGGCAACAGAGCGAGACTCCGTCTCAAAAAAAAAAAAAAAAAAAAGAAAAAATACCAATTAGT
Source organism: Hylobates moloch (assembly GCF_009828535.3). Taxonomy (NCBI): domain Eukaryota; kingdom Metazoa; phylum Chordata; class Mammalia; order Primates; family Hylobatidae; genus Hylobates; species Hylobates moloch. The sequence goes on from NW_026652289.1 coordinate 71,838,148, forward strand.
TTTCTATATACCAGCAATGAACAACTGGAATTTGAAATTTAAAAAAATTCCTTTTATATTAACACACAAAGCCAAGAAATATTTAGTTATGTCAGTGTGAACTCATGTTTACCTTAGTGTAGATACAAATGGCTTTATATAGAAATATTTACAGATAGGTGAGATGGTTATACATAGATATATTATAGATATGTGTATATAGCTGGTTTAGTACACACACATATCTCCTTTCTCTGTAAGCTGAGAGGAACAGAAGCAATCACACTCTGGTAGCAATCAGCAGATTTAGCCACCAGATCTTGATATCTAATACCTTTTTCAATAAAAGAAACCAGTGCTCCTTGGAGAAATGACTGATTCTAGGATCATGAGCTGGTAGTGCCAGAAAGTAAGAAAGTGCTCAAGGAAAAACAAAACCCCACAAACACTTAGGGTATGTTAAATAGACACAGGAGCCAACTGAGAGCTCCCAATGAAGAAAGCTGGGACAACCTAAGCAACAAAATAAAGCAGTATTGGATTACGACTTAAAATAAAAATCAAGATCCATGAGTCCATACTGATATAGACAAGTGACTGAATAAATAAATAAATGGGGAGAATAGACAAAGCTCCCATGCAGAATGATTCCCAATAATTGATGCAGATCCTCTGCCCTCAAGAGGGTGGAGCACAATTCCCCCTTGCTTAAGTATGGGCTTATGCTTAGTGTCTTGCTTCCAGAGTATAGTATGAAAAGAGGGGAAGAGGTAACTTCACAGCAGAGAAACCTGACAAGCACTACTTCAGCCACATGACCAAAGTCAACACCACAATGAGAAGGCATGTTTATTGCCTGCACCCTTGATACATAATGTGACAAAAATGGCACTTTACCCTGTGGTCTTCCTCCCCGAAACCCTTAAGCCCATAAGGAGAAAAACAGCAGACAAATGCCAATTGAGGGTCATTATTTTACAGAATACCTGACCAGTACTCTTTAAAAAACTGTGAAGGTCATAAAACACCAGGGAAGGCAGAGATACTGTCACAGCCAAGAGAAGGCTAAGGAGATGTTACTACTAAATGTAATGTCATATCTTGGGTGGGATCTTGGAACAGAAAAAGGACATCAGACAAAAAACTAAGGAAAAGTATGGACTTCAGCTAATAATAATATATTAACACTGGCTAATTAACTGTAGCAAATGTACTGTACTAATGCAAGATGTCAATTTTTTCCTGTAAATCTAAAACCATTCTGAAATTTACAGTTTATTTAAAAAATAGATATAAATACTTCTTTTTTTTTTTTTTGAGATGGAGTCTCGCTCTGTCCCCCAGGCTGGAGTGCAGTGGCGCAATCTCGGCTCACTGCAAGCTCCGCCTCCCGGGTTCACGCCATTCTCCTGCCTCAGCCTCTCCGAGTAGCTGGGACTACAGGCGCCCGCCACCACGCCCGGCTAATTTTTTGTATTTTTAGTAGAGACGGGGTTTCACCATGGTCTCGATCTCCTGACCTCGTGATCTGCCCGCCTTGGCCTCCCAAAGTGCTGGGATTATAAGTGTGAGCCACCGCGCCTGGCCTAAAAAATAGATATAAATACTTCTAATAGTTTTTCACCCACTCCAATGGATCATCTTGCAGATCTACTGGGCTGTATATGCCCTCCTCAGAGCCTACCGGTCTAGAGAGTTTCTTGCCTGCTCTAAATGCAGTGAACCCTTTTTGGAGCTCTAAGCCTCTCCAAGCAGGAAGAAGGGCCTTGTGCTACACACTCCCAAGCACTTTCACCTACTCAAGTTGACACAAGGGGCTTCTCAGTTGCGCCATAAGGTAGCCTGACGCAAACTGCTTCATCCCATAAGGAGTCTGGCTGCTCGGCACGGACCTTTCTACTTAAACAGAAGCGACAGAACACGAATGAACAAGCCTTAGGCGAAAGATTAAGAAGGCAGGTCTCCACCCTTCCATTTCTTTACTGTTCACCACCTTCCACAGAACTCTCCCTGAAACTGTGAGCCTTAGTACTTCTAACCACTCTGCTCTCCCACCCTCAAAACACCTGCTCTGAAGAAGAGACATGAGACCAGGTGAAATGGATCTTGCCTGTAGTCCCAGCACTTTGGGAGGCCTAGGCAGGAGGATTGCTTGAGCCCAGGGGTTTGAGACCAGCCTGGGCAAAATAGTGAGGCCCCATCTCTATAAATAAATAAATAAACGCTTATTTAAACAAATAAAAATGTGGTGGCACATGCCTGGGGTCCCACCTACTCGGACGGCTGAGATGTGAAGTGGGATCACTGTTTGGGCCTGGGGGGTTGAGGCTGCAGTGAGCTATAATCAAGCCACTGCACTCCAGCCTGGATAACAGAGCAAGTCTCTCTCTCTCTCAAAAAAAAAAAAAAAAAAAAAGAGACATGATATTCGATTACAATACATTAGCTCCCTAAAAATATTTACGATTTCAGGGACCCATAAAGTATTATAATAATCTCTAGCTCATGAATAGAAAATAACATCTCCAGTTTCAGGAGGAAGCAGAAAGATATTTTGGATAAAGAGACCCTTGGTAAGTCAATTGCCCAGAGGAGGGATCCATGGCCTCAGGCTCTGGACCACTTGGCTTCTTGTTCCCCAAGAGCTGGCTCCTGAAGTCCCATCCCCTCCATCCCTACCTTTGGCCTTTTCCATGTGATGGTCTTAATCTTGGTTTTGTGGCTCAGCTCATGGGAGGCCAGGGCCTGAACACCTGCTAGGAACACACAATCTTCAAAGAGGCACTTCTGGGCCAGACATCTTTGAGAACAACAAAATCCTGCCCCTCAAACTTGAGGGGCTGTGCGATGGTGCCCTCTGCATTTCTCCTGTCCCTCTCTCGGATCACACAGCCACAGAATTCTGACAGCAGGTAGGGCATGGCAAGTGCTCTGGGAGTGGAGCTGGGCCTTCCCTGCTGCCTCTTTCCCACTGCACCCTCAGTCCAGGCCTAATCCTCTTGTGAATGGCCTAGAGCCTATACAGCTCTTCCACCCTCAGCAGCACCATGCAAATGAAAACAGTCCAGAGAAAGGTCATGGTCAGAGTCAGCAGCTTTGACTGGAGGCCCCTGAGCCCGTGGTCTAGGGGCAATACTGTGAGAGGGAGCCAGGGAGGGGAGAGATAGTTCCAAGGACAGCCTTGGGACAGACAGCAGTGGTCTGAGGAGCTTTAGGGCACCTTTATCACCCCTTGCTGGGATTCTTCCTCTAAAAAGAAAATATTAATTATTAATACAGTTACAGAGAGGCTTACTTTGTCTCAGCAAAAGGTGTTCATGCTTTTGACACTGGTGATCAAAGGGCTATAGCATGGGGCCTTCTGATATACTAATCCTATACAGGCTACTGAATGCATAGGAGGAATCTGCTCCATGCCATTGTTTGGGGGTAATGACGCCTTAACACTCCTGATGTCCCTGGCCCACCCCTCAAAGACCTTGACCAGTCATTTAGGGACTCTCATCTATGAAAATGATGCAGAGGGTAGGTAACTTGACTGCAGATGGAAGTCCCTGTTAGAGTAGGTCCCAGTGGCAGTGAGCAGATATCCATTGTTGCAAATTCAGGACCTTTAGGGTGGAGAATGTGGTGGATGGAGAAAGCAGATGAATGTGTGTCATGTGGGAATTATATTCATGAGAAAGCCCAGCCTTTTCAACTTTCACTGTGCTTAAATAGGCAGCTCTAATGTAAGAGCAGGGAGCTGACATGGGAGGAAATTCAGGCCTGGCAGCTTGCCCGCTAGGAGGACACCTAGTCTCCCTGTCTGCTCATGAATGCCTGATGGCCTTTGTCTACTCTGTGCTTCTCAAAGTGTGATCTTTGAACTTCATGCATCAGAATCATCTGGTCTGCCAGTTGAAAACACAGATTCCCAGGGCCCATCCCAGACCTGAGGATTTGGTAGGGGTCTGGGACTCTGCATTTTGAATAGGCTCACCAGGAGAGTCTTATGTCCACTAAAGTTTAAACCCATGACTTTATTTATTTATTTATTTTTGAGATAGGGTCTTGCTCTGTCACCCAGCCTGGAGTGCAGTGGCATGATCTCGGCTCATTGCAACCTCCACCTCCCGGGTTCAAGCAATTCTCCCGCCTCAGCCTCCCAAATATCTGGGATTACAGGCACCCAGACACCACCATGCCTGGCTAATTTTTGTATTTTTAATAGAGATGGGGTTTCGCCATGTTGGCTAGGCTGGTCTAGAACTCCTGACCTCAGGTGATCTGCCTATCTCAGCCTCCCAAAGTGCTGGGATTGCAGGTGTGAGCCACCACGGCTGGCCGAAACCATGACTGGGTTGGCATTACAGGGTAAATCATAGCTTAAAATAATTTTTTTTTGTTGAGATGGAGTCTCCCTCTGTTGCCCAAGCTGGAGGGCAGTGGCATGATCTCGGCTCACTGCAACCTCCGCCTCCTGGGTTCAACTGATTCTCCTGCCTCAGCCTCCCAAGTAGCTGTGATTACAGGCGCCCGCCATCACGCCTAGCTGATTTTTGTATTTTTAGTAGAGACGAGGTTTCACCATGTTGGCCAGGCTAGTCTTGAAGTCCTGACCTCAGGTAATCCGCCTGCTTCGGCCTCACAAAGTGTTAGGATTACAGGCGTGAGCCACTTCCTGGGTGACAAAATGAGACCCCGTCTCAAAAAAAAAAAAAAAGTGACTTTTGTTTAACTATTTTTGTTACAAGATGCCTAGGAATAAATCTGACAAAAGATGTTCAAGGCAGGCTGGGAGCGGTGACTCACGCCTGTAATCCCAGCACTTTGGGAGGCCGAGGAGGGGGGGTCACCTGAGGTCAAGAGTTTGAGACTAGCCTGACCAACATGGTGAAACTCTGTCTTTACTAAAAATACAAAATTAGCCAGGCATGATGGTGCATGCCTATAATCCCAGCTACTTGGGAGGCTGAGGCAGGAGAATTGCTTGAACCTGGGAGGTGATGTTTGCAATGAGCCGAGATCACATCATTGTATCCAGCCTGGGCAACAAGAGTGAAACTCCATCTCAAAGAAAAAAAAAATGTTCAAGATGTCATTGAGAAAATTATAAAACTTTTATTAAAAGACACCTATTTAAATGGAGAAACATCCCTGCTTCATGGACAGGAAGACTCAATATTGTCAAGATGTATATTCTTCCCATATTGATTCAATGCAACTGCAATACAAATCCCAACAGCTTTTTGAATTTTTAAAATTTTTTATTTTTATTTTTTTAAGATGGAGTCTTGCTCTGTTGCCCAGGCTGGAGTGCAGTGGCAGGATTTTGGCTCACTGCAACCTCTGTCTCCTGGGTTCAAGTGATTCTCCTGCCTTAGATTCCTGAGTAGCTGGGATTACAGGCTCCCGCCACTATGTCCAGCTAATTTTTGTATTTTTAGTAGAGATGTGGTTTTGGCATGTTAGCCAGGCTGGTTTTGAACTCCTGACCTCAGGTGATCTGCCCACCTCGGCCTCCCAAAGTGCTGGGATTACAGGCATGAGCCACCACGCCCGGCCTAAAAAAGTATTCTTAAGAGAGTGAAGAGGCAAGTCACAAGGTGGAAGAAGTTATCTGTAACACATCTAACCATGAAAGGATTAGTATCCAGGATATATAAAGAATGCCTACAATTCAAATTGAAAAAGACAACTCAGTAGGAAAATGAGCAAAAGACATTAGCAGGTGTTTCATGTACAGTGAAATACAGATGATCAAGAAATAGACAAGTGTGCAAAAAAGATGCTTTGCCTTATTTATAATTAGGAAAATGCATCTTTTCTTGTATTTCTTCGCCATTTCTGTCCCAGCCCCTCTCACTGTCAGCATTAAACTGCTGAGTCACTTTAATTTGTTCACCATGATGTCTACAGCTCTGTCCCCATCATGACCCCCAGGAGGAGCTGCTGTCTCATGGAATATAATAGAAGGTGCTCCTAAAAGTTACTTATAGAATTGTCCCTTTCACTGAAACACATGCGCCTTTCCCATCCCCCCGTACCCCCGTGATGACATTATCATGATTCTCTGCTGAGTAGACAGAAGGCTGGCTCTCAACTGGGTACCTCATTTTGCCTTTCAGTTACTATCATCATTATTTATTGACTCCTTGTATTAAGTATGTTATGTATAGGATCTCATCTAATCCTTACAACAACTCTATGAAAGTAGGAATTTTCATTTTCTTCTCACAGATGCAGAAACTGAGACCTCAGAATGGTCAATACTTTGCCTGAGGTCACATCGTTAATCGGTGGAGCTGGGATTTGAATGAAGTTTGCCTGACTTCAGAGCCTGTGCTCCTCATCACTGTGTTATGCTCCTACCCTTTGCTGCCTATGCTAATAGTAATTGCTACCTTACCTTGCACACCTACTAGGACGCTGAATGCCACTCAGAACAGCCCTATGATGTGAATATCCTTATCCTCATTACAGAAGAGAAAAGCGAAACTTAAAAAATGTGACTTACTTATGTGACTTGCTAGTGGCCAAGTCAGTGTTCAGACTGGGTCTGTTTGGTTCTAACTCTAGCTGTTTTATCCACTCTGCACAATGCCCCCAGTTCTTCCTCTCTGTGGCTAGGACAGTGACCTCACTTCTCTGTAAACTGTCTGACAGAAGGTAACACTCTTAAAGCAGATCACAAGCAGACCACTCGCTGAGACAGCTTCATTGGAAAGATATATAATTTTCCTGGGAGAAGAAACAACTGGGTCCTAGGCACTAGGAGCAGAGAGCTTCCTGCCACAGCCTAGGTTTATCCGTGGTTCAGTTCCCTCCCTCTCTTCTCATGCTGGCACGGAGTAACTTTTTTTGTGTGCCAACCTAGGATTTCTTCTTTTCAGAACTGAGTAACACAGGTCAAATGACGCCTGGCTGAGAAGATACACAGGAGTCAGTATTAATTTTAGAGGCAGTGGGGCACATGGAAGAGGTCATTAGAGCAAGAGACTGTCTGGTATGGACAGAAAGCTTCCAACTTGAAAGTGCTGATGTGAGGCCAGGCGCGGTGGCTCACACCTGTAATCTCAGCACCTTGGGAGGCTGAGGGGGGTGGATCACCTGAGGTCAGGAGTTTGAGACCAGAATGGCCAACATGGTGAAACCCTGTCTCTACTAAAAATACAAAAATTAGCCAAGCATGATGCGGGGCACCTGTAATCCCAGCTACCTGGGAGGCTGAGGCAGGAGAATCAATTGAACCCAGGAGACGGAGGTTGTAGTAAGCCAAGATCGTGCCATTGCACTCCAGCCTGGGCAACAAGAGTGAGGCTCTGTCTCAAAAAAAAAAAAAAAAAAAAGAAAAAGAAAAAGAAAAAAAGAAGGAAAGTGCTGATGTGATGGCCAAGTGCTGGGTCCTAGGAAGTTGGTGGCCATCTGTCCTCTCAATCTTATGCCCTTTCTTTCACTCCCTTTCAGACCAAAGGAACTGGGTTTCTTGAAGAAATGATTCATTCTAGGTGTGGGGCAAGAAATGTACAAGATGGGTGTGGCACATTTTGTTGCGGCCAGAAAACAAGGAAGGGATAAAAGATTAATGGAGTAATGTGAAATGATACAGGCAACGTACAGGGGCTCCTACTGTCCAGAGATGGAACAATTTGAACATGAAAAAAAGAATGACTGCAATGGATTAAAACATGCTGCAATACTTCACACTGATCACATTTTTTTTTTCTTCTTTTTGAGACAGGGTCTTACTCTGTCACTCAGGCTGGAATGCAGTGGCACAATTTTGGCTCACTGCAGCCTCAACCTCCCTAGATCAAGTGATCCTCCCACCTCAGCCTCCCTAGTAGCTAGTGACAGAGCAGGAGCATTGCCATCTTGGACAAGCACCACCATTTTAAAGTGCCCCTTGATCAAAAACTGCCTAAATCCAACCCAAAGGGCATCAGCCTAATGGCTAATGTCAGCATGACCATAAACCACAAATGACGTCTCCAACCAGAAACATTCCAACCCTAATTTTAAACCCTCTCCCTGACCAGAGACATGCCAGCCCCAAGATAACCTCCCCTCTGACCAGAGGCATTCCAAACCCACAATGAACTTCTCCTCCACACAGAAATATTCCAAGCCTGTGATAGGCTCTCTCACCCTGAACCCTTAAATACACTTAGTCTGTAAGAGAGAGTACTCCTGATGGAAATCAGCCAGAAGCCCCTCTCAGGTTTATTCTCCAAAATAAACCTGTCTTTGTTGAGCCATTTTTCATGTTTCTTTCCTCTTTCTTTTTAACTCTTACAGCTAGGACTATAGGCACAAACCACCATATCTGGCTAATCTTTGTATTTTTAGTAGAGATAGGGTTTCACCATGTTGCCCAAGCTGGTCTTGAACTCCTGGGCTCAAGTGATCCACCCGCCTTGGCCTCCCAAAGTGTTGGGACTGCAGGCGTGAGCCACCATGCCCAGCCCACATTCTTAACAGAGCATTGTTTCAAGCTGTAATATTTAAGAATACAGAGAAAATGAAGTACAGTCAATATTCATTATTCTTAGTAGTTATGTTTTATAATATCACTGAGAATACTGTATTAGTAAATACTGAACCATTGCTCCTAGGGGAACTACAGAGTTAGAGTCCTATGAGTCTCTGGTCACATATTCATCAACCAATCAATACAGAGCCTTATTTTATGATGTTTCTGCTTAAAGACACCTTATTTAATATTGATTCATTAAATTATTATTGATTGATGATTCAATAACATTGAACTCACAGCCAACTGACTATAACTTGTGTGTGAACAAAGCCTATCTGACACACGTATTTCCTCCATGAGGCACACCACAGCCTCCTAGAACGCTAGACAGCATTTCAGCACTATGCTTGGAGGTCACCAATAAAAAGCACAGAAATGAGAAAAACATGGCACTAAAGACGTCATGAAAAGGACATTCTTTACAGTATGAAAGTTGAAACAAGAAGGCAGAGTGTTGCCTTGTTTGACCTGAGCTGGGAACATGCGTGTGGGGTGACTCAGATTTTTCACAGCTCTGTGTATGCCCACAAATGACTGCAAAAACACCTCAAGTACTAATTTTGGGGAGACAAACCTTAGTGAGTAGGTGAATTTGCAAATATGGCATCTGCAAATAACAAGGATTGGCTGTGTAAGGTTTATAGCACTGACGTCCTCCATGTTGGAAAAGGCATGCCTATGGCATAAAGTTGGAACAATTTTGTGACTGATCTGAATTAACTAGAAGAGGGATGACATGATTCAAAAACAGGATATGCTTGTAGTCCCAGCTACTCTGAGTCTGAGGCAGGAGGATCACTTAAACCCAGGAGTTCAAGTCCAGTGTGGACAACATAGTGAGACCCCTACCTCTATTTTAAAAAAAGAGAAAAAAATAGGGAGGGTTACCATACAGGGAACATCAGCTGACTCTATTTCACTGTCTTTTGGGTCACAGCCAGAGAAAATACACTACATTTGCACCTGGAAACATTCTAATTAGAAATAAGGATGAGTGTTCAGACTGTGAAAGTTACAAGCTGTAGGTTACTCAAGGAGATGGAGCCATCCTTTTCCCTTTAGAACCTTTATAGCAGGAAAGCCATCCATCTGGAAAGGCTGAAAGTAGTTCCCATTTTTGGTCCTATGATCTCTGGGGTATTTTTAAAATAGCAGTTTTATACTATATTCCTGGTGTTCTGGAGTATATAATACACTTCTGAAAGTTCTGATGGTGATTGTTTAAACTTGAAGGTTGAATGAAAATGGAAAAGTACGTGTCAGTTCCTCTTCAGCAGAATGCCACCCAGTGTTAGCTGAGGCACCAGGCTTCCTTGTGAATTAGTCTTGAACACCACTCCATAGCCTCTGAGAGGGCAGAGCCTTCTCATTCCCACCACAGTTCAGCCAGTTCCTAGCAGCTTTCTATGTGCTTCTCTCTCCCCACACTCCTGTGCTTTCCATACTCTGAGTGTTGGCTCACCCCTGCTTGCATAAACCAAAATAGGAACTTCCACCCTCTACCAAATCACTTGCCTCAGAAGTTTCACAAGCACTCAGAATTCTGTGAGGGAGGCCGGGTGCAGTGCCTCATGCCTATAATCCCGGCACTTTGGGAGGCTGAGGCGGTGGATCACTTGTGGTCAGGAGTTCGAGACCAGCCTGGTCAATATGGTGAAACCCCATCTCTACTAAAAATACAAAAATTAGCCAGGCATGGTGGCGCATGCCTGTAGTCCCAGCTACTAGAGAGGCTAAGGCGGGAGGATTGCTTGAACCTGGGAGGCGGAGGTTGCAGTGAGCTGAGCTGGAGCCACTGCACTCCAGCCTGGGCAACAAAGCGAGACCCTGTCTCAAAAAAAAAAAAAAAAAAAAAGAATTCTATGAGGGTCGGGTCATGGAGAGGAATAACACCAGGTTGGGGGTCGTCAGGAGCCCTGTTGCTTCCTCCACCTCATTTTCCTTTCAGTTCTAGCTCTCCTCCCTCTTGTAAGTAAACAGGCAGGTGTTTTTCTTTTCTTCCTAGAAAACAATCGTACTTAATTCTCCTTCCCCCACCCCAGAGATTATTGTAATTCTGTAATTACAATAATCTTTCTAATTTTTTCTTACAAGTTTTCCTCAAGAAGAGAGATGTTTCTGCCATGTTAAGGGTTCAGAAAGTGAGCACATTTGGCGAAATAAGTTTAAAGACTCGACAATAATTCCATAGCAGTAAGAAGATCTACCCTGAAGATTGTCATACTTTTTTTCCTCCTGGTGTAACAGCCCTGGCACAAGGAAGAAGTTGGTTCTGCCTGGATGGTGAGGACCTTGGGAAGGGGCAAGAGACCAGGTCATACAGAAAGCAGCAAAAACCAGCCAGTGTGGCTGGGTCCATGTCGATAGACAGCATGGAAGAAAGAAAGAGCCTGGGAAAAGGAATAGGTTGGGGATGGCAGGGCTGTGAGTTAGATGGGAAGGGACTCTTTGTCTTATTTTTCCATTCTGAATGCTTTTCTCCCTCACATTTTACATTTCACAATTTCCCTCACATTTCTGAATTTCTCTCACATCTCTGAAACTGTGATGCAACTTACATTACAAAGCTTCCTTCTACTGCACTCAGCTGGGTGATGGTAATGACCTTTCATGGACACCCTCTGATAAGATCAAGAAAGTACTAGTATTGAGAATCTTCTAGACTTGGGAAAATAAGGTTCATGATGAATTATAGCTTGGAAAACTTACCTAAATTCTATCCTTAAAATAAGCCTAATTCAAGAGATTTCTGTGTACCAGAATACAAGGAATAAAGTCATCTATTCAGAGGACTAAGGGGCTGCTGCTGTCTGTCTGGGAAAGAGGCGTCCACAGGCCCAGGTGTTGGTGGAGGGAACTAGCTGGCCCCAGGAGTGAGGAAGAGCAGGGCTAAGGGTGAGGTTGGACTACTGGGCAAAGCACAGATGGATATGGGTATGATAATAATACCTGGCAGGAAGAAAGGCAAACACCAGAGAAATGTGGCTGAAGTGGAGACCCAGCTCTGAGCCGGGAACAGGTGAGGCCCTGTAATGATAGAGAGGTGGGGACAGGAGTTGAGGGAAAGAGGTGAGGGGAAAAGGTTAGGGGACCCATAGCTGGAGCTCCAGCCACCACCAGCAAGTGAGAAGGCACTGGATCTGGAGTTAAGTGGGAAGGTGGCGAGCTCCCCCAACTCCCAACAGCAAATAGAAGAGAGAGCTAAGCAGAAGGTTGTGAGGAGAAACTGCAAGGCCCAGCTATCAGCCCAAGGAGCTTGGAGGACAGTGGAGGAAGGGAGAATGGATTTCCTAGGGAAAGAGCTGGAGGTTAAGCTGGAGTTGGCTGTATATCAATGATGCAGTTTTGACTCCGATTCAGGGCTGTGAACTGGAGGCCCAACCAGAAATAACCTCTCCTAGCAGAGCCAAGAAACACTGAGACCATGCTGATGGAAGGAAGTTTAACCTGAAGTCTGGGTTAATCCAGCTGCTAAATAGGGTGGGCCCTTCCTTCTCCAAGCTCTAGGTTAGGGTGGGTCTGGAATAACATGGAATTTACAGAAAGGTGACTCCACCTAGCACCAGAGACGGGGGAAGCCCAGGAACCTCATTGTTGTCAGGGTCCACTGCTGGAGGCCCTGGCCAGCTGAACTGATGGTGCAGGGCAGGGCACTGTGGAGCAATTCTGGGATCTCACGTTACCAAGGGTGAGGAGAGGACCAGATACCTTTTCATCACAAGGTCCTGTAACTGGTCCTTCACTTCTCATCCCTCCAAAAGAAGCAGGGATCTAGGTTGTCCCTGATTTGGGGATTGCAGGAGATCAGAGAGAAATAGCTTAAGAACTCCACCTGGCATGACTGAGGCACATGCAGATGGGAAAAAGGAAGCCCTTGCTCACCATGTTGGTCTCAGTGGGGCTTTAAAGCCAATCACTGAGCAAGGTGCCAACTTTCCCAGCCAAGTGTGATCCCTCTTTTGTAGTCGCCTTCCTGGCTCTATGATACACTCAGATTTTCAAAACCAAATGTACATTTTATATTTGATGTAGATAACTAGAATTGCCCTAAAGGACAAGCAGTCCCCTGCCCATGAGGGGAGCATTCACACACACATCCTCATGCTGAGATGGATGGATGCATTTAGACCAGGCATGAAGTACTCAAATACATTGCTGTGGTTAATATCTTGACTGGTCATAGGCATAAATTAAGCTGGAAAAATGTTTATGATGTTGCCACTTTTAAGAGACTGCACAGCTGCTTGTAGGCAGTAATAAGAGTAGTCTATGTTTACTGAGCACTCACCCACGTGCTGGTCTTAAGCCTTTAGCCTGCATTAACTCATTTAATCCTCAATTAATTATGAGATGGGTTCTTCAGTTATGGTTGTTCTCCATTTTTCACATGGAGAACCCGTGGCAAAATGAGGGTAAGTATGTGACCAAGATTACCTAAGTGTTAGGTAGCAGGCCCAGACTTGAACATAGATTATCTGACTTCAGAGCCTGGGCTCTTTCATGCCCGTCTGTGTGAAGAGACACCAGACAGGCTTTGTGTGAGCAACATGGCTGTTTATTTCACCTGGGTGCAGGTGGGCTGAGTCCGAAAAGAGAGTCAGCAAGGGTGGTGGGATTATCATTAGTTCTTATAGGTTTTGGGATAGGCGGTGGAGTTAGGAGCAATGTTTTGGGGGCAGGGGGTGGATCTTGCAAAGTACATTCTCAGGGGTAGGGAGAATTACAAATAACCTTCTTAAGGGTGGGGGAGATTACAAAGTACATTGATCAGTTAGAGTGGGGCAGAAACAAATCACAATGGTGGAATGTCATTAGTTAAGGTTATTTTTACTTCTTTTGTGGATCTTCAGTTACTTCAGGCCATCTGGATGTATACGTGCAAGTCACAGAGGAGGCGATGGCTTGGTTTGGGCTCAGAGGCCTGACGTTCCTGCCTTCTTATATTAACAAGAAAAATAAAACAAAATAGTGTTGAAGTCTTGGGGTGGCGAAAATTTTTGGGGGGTGGTATGGAGAGAGAATGGGCGATGTTTGTCAGGGCTGCTTCAAACGGGATTGGGGCGGCATGGGAACCTAGAGTGGGAGAGATTCAGTACCTCTCAACCCCTTCTCCTTCACCCTTAGCGGCAAGTCCTGCTTTCCTGTGGCAGGGGCAAGTACCCCTCAACCCCTTCTCTTCACCCTTAGCAGCAAGTCCTGCTTTTCTGGGGCAGGGGCAAGTACCCCTCAACCCCTTCTCCTTCACCCTTAGCGGCAAGTCCCACTTTTCTAGGGGGCAAGAACCCCCAATCGCTTATTTCCACACCCTGACCTCTTATCTCTGTGCCCCAATCGCTTATTTCCGCACCCCGACCTCTTTTATCTCTGTGCCCCGATCCCTTATTTCCATGCCCCAACCTCTTATATCTCTGCGCCCCGATCCCTTATTTCCACACCGTGACCTGGTATCTCTGTGCCCCGACCCCTTCTCTGCTTTTCTGGAGGGCAAGAACCCCCCACCCCTTCTCCGTGTCTCTACTCTTTTCTCTGGGCTTGCCTCCTTCACTATGGGCAAGCTTCCACCTTCCATTTCTCCTTCTTCTCCCTTAGCCTGTGTTCTTAAGAACTTAAAACCTCTTCAACTCTCACCTGACCTAAAATCTAAGCGTCTTATTTTCTGCAATGCCACTTAACCCCAATACAAACTCGACAGTAGTTCCAAATAGCAGGAAAACGGCATTTTCAATTTTTCCATCCTACAAGATCTAAATAATTCTTGTTGTAAAATGGGCATATGGTCTGAGGTGCCTGACATCCAGGCGTTCTTTTACACTTCAGTCCCTTCCTAGTCTCTGTGCCCAATGCAACTCATCCCAAATCTTCCTTCTTTCCCTCCCGCCTGTCCCCTCAATCCCAACCCCAAGTGTCACAAAGTCTTTCTAATCTTCCTTTTCTACAGACCCATCTGACCTCTCCCCTCCTCGCCAGGCCGAGCTAGGTCCCAGTTCTTCCTCAGCCTCTGCTCCTGCACCCTATAATCCTTTTATCACTTCCTCACACCCAGTCTGGCTTACAGTTTCGTTCCGTGACTAGCCCTCCCCCACCTGCTGAGCAATTTATTCTTTAAAAGGTGGCTGGAGCTAAAGGCATAGTCAAGGTTAATGCTCCTTTTTCTTTATCCCAAATCAGATAGCATTTAGGCTCTTTTTCATCAAATATAAAAATCCAGCCCAGTTCATGGCTCATTTGGCAGCAACCCTGAGAAACTTTACAGCCCTAGACCCTAAAAGGTCAAAAGGCCGTCTTATTCTCAATATACATTTTATTACCCAATCTGCTCCCGACATTAAATAAAACTCCAAAAATTAGAATCTGGCCCTCAAACCCCACAACAGGACTTAACCTCACCTTCAAGGTGTACAATAATAGAAAAAAGTTGCAATTCCTTGCCTCCACTGTGAGACAAACCCCAGCCACATCTCCAGCACACAAGAACTTCCAAACGCCTGAATCGCAGCAGCCAGGCATTCCTCCAGAACCTCCTCCTCCAGGAGCTTGCTACACATGCTGGAAATCTGGCCACTGGGCCAAGGAATGCCCATAGCCCAGGATTCCTCCTAAGCTGCGTCCCATCTGTGTGGGACCCCACCGAAAATTGGACTGTGCAACTCACCTGGCAGCCACTCCCAGAGCCCCTGGAACTCCGGCCCAAGGCTCTCTGACTGACTCCTTCTCAGATCTTCTTGGTTTAGCGGCTGAAGACTGACACTGCCCGATTGCCTCAGAAGCCCCCTAAACCATCATGGATGCCCAGCTTCGGGTAACTCTCACAGTGGAAGGTAAGTCTGTCCCCTTCTTAATCAATACGGAGGCTACCCACTCCACGTTACCTTCTTTCCATAACTGCTGTGGATATTGACGGCCAGGCTTCTAAACCTCTTAAAACTCCCCAACTCTGGTGCCAACTTAGACAATACTCTTTTAAGCACTCCTTTTTAGTTATCCCCACCTGTCCAGTTCCCTTATTAGGCTGAGACACTTTAACTAAATTATCTGCTTCCCTGACTATTCCTGGACTACAGCCACATCTCATTGCCGCCCTTCTCCCCAACCCAAAGCCTCCTTCGCATCTTCCTCTTGTTTCCCCCCACCTTAACCCACAAGTATGGGACATCTTTACTCCTTCCCTGGCAACCGATCACATGCCCATTACCATTCCTTTAAAACCTAATCACCCTTACCCCACTCAATGTCAATATCCCATCCCACAGCAGGCTTTAAAAGGATTAAAGCCTGTTATCACTCGCCTGCTACAGCATGGCCTTTTAAAGCCTATAAACTCTCCTTACCATTCCCCCATTTTACCTGTCCTAAAACCAGACAAGGCTTACAAGTTAGTTCAGAATCTGCGCCTTATCAACCAAATTGTTTTGCCTATCCACCCCATGGTGCCAAACCCATATACTCTCCTATCCTCAATACCTCCCTCTACTACCCATTATTCTGTTCTGGATCTCAAACATGCTTTCTTTACTATTCCTTTGCACTCTTCTTCCCAGCCTCTCTTTGCTTTCACTTAGACTGACCCTGACACCCATTAGGCTCAGCAAATTACCTGGGCTGTATTGCTGCAAGCCTTCACAGACAGCCCCCATTACTTCAGTCAAGCCCAAATTTCATCCTCATCTGTTACCTATCTCGGCATAATTCTCGTAAAAACACACGTGCTCTCCCTGCCGATCGTGTCCGATTAATCTCCCAAACCTCAATCCCTTACAAAACAACAACTCCTTTCCTTCCTAGGCATGGTTAGTGCGGTCAGAATTCTTACACAAGAGCCAGGACCGCACCCTGTAGCCTTTCTGTCCAAACAACTTGACCTTACTGTTTTAGCCTAGCCCTCATGTCTGCGTGCAGCGGCTGCCACTGTTTTAATAATTTTAGAGGCCCTCAAAATCACAAACTATGCTCAACTCGCTCTCTACATTTCTCGTAACTTCCCAAATCTATTTTCTTCCTCATACCTGACGCATATACTTTCTGCTCCCTGGCTCCTTCAGCTGTACTCACTCTTTGTTAAGTCCCACAATTACCATCGTTCCCGGCCCGGACTTCAATCCGGCCTCCCACATTATTCCTGATACCAGACCTGACCCCCATGACTGTATCTCTCTGATCCACCTGACATTCACCCCATTTCCCCATATTTCCTTCTTTCCTGTTCCTCACCCTGATCATGCTTGATTTATTGATGGCAGTTCCACCAGGCCTAATCGCCACACACCAGCAAAGGCAGGCTGTGCTATAGTACAAGCCACTAGCCCGCCTCTTAGAACCTCTCATTTTCTTTCTATCGTGGAAATCTATCCTCAAGGAAATAACTTCTCAGTGTTCCATCTGCTATTCTACTACTCCTCAGGGATTATTCAGGCCCCCTCCCTTCCCTACACATCAAGCTTGAGGATTTGCCCCCACCCAGGACTGGCAAATTAGCTTTACTCAACATGCCCCGAGTCAGATAACTAAAATACCTCTTAGTCTAGGTAGACACTTTCACCGGATAGGTAGAGGCCTTTCCTACAGGGTCTGAGAAGGCCACTGCAGTCATTTCTTCCCTTCTGTCAGACATAATTCCTCAGTTTAGCCTTCCTACCTCTATACAGTCTGATAACAGACCAGCCTTTATTAGTCAAATCAGCCAAGCAGTTTTTCAGGCTCTTGGTATTCAGTGAAACCTTTATATCCCTTACAGTCCTCCGTCTTCAGGAAAAGTAGAACGGACTAAAGGTCTTTTAAAAACACACCTCACCAAGCTCAGCCACCAACTTAAAAAGGACTAGACAATACTTTTACCACTTTCGCTTCTCAGAATTCAGGCCTGTCCTCGGAATGCTACAAGGTACGGCCCATTTGAGCTCCCTTTTATTAGGCCCCAGTCTCATTCCAGACACCGGACCAACTTAGACTCTGCCCCAAAAATCTTGTCATCCCTACTGTTTTCTGTCTAGTCATACTCGTATTCTCCGTTCTCAACTACTCACACATGCCCTGCTTTTGTTTACACTGCTGGTTTACACTATTTCTCCAAGCCATCACAGCTGATATCTCCTCGTGCTATCCCCAAACTGCCATTCTTAGCTCTTGAAGTAAATAAATAATCTTTGCTGGCAGGACTATGCTGAATCTCTTTAGGCTAATCAGATGTCCTAGGTCCTCCCAATTCTTAGACCTTTTATACCTGTTTTTCTCCTTCTCTTATTCCATTTAGTTTTTCAATTCATACAAAATCGTATCCAGGCCATCACCAATAATTCTACACGACAAATGTTTCTTCTAACAACCCCACAATATCACCCCTTACCACAAAATCTTCCTTCAGCGTAATCTCTCCCACTCTAGGTTCCCATGCCGCCCCAATCCCGTTTGAAGCAGCCCTGACAAACATCGCCCATTCTCTCTCCATACCACCCCCCAAAAATTTTCGCCACCCCAAGACTTCAACACTATTTTGTTTTATTTTTCTTGTTAATATAAGAAGGCAGGAACATCAGGCCTCTGAGCCCAAACCAAGCCATCGCATCCCCTGTGACTTGCACGTATACATCCAGATGGCCTGAAGTAACTGAAGATACAGAAAAGAAGTAAAAATAACCTTAACTGATGACATTCCACCATTGTGATTTGTTTCTGCCCCACCCTAACTGATCAATGTACTTTGTAATCTCCCCCACCCTTAAGAAGGTTATTTGTAATTCTCCCTATCCCTGAGAATGTACTTTGCAAGATCCACCCTCTGCCCCCAAAACATTGCTCCTAACTCCACCGCCTATCCCAAAACCTGTAAGAACTAATGATAATCCAACACCATTTGCTGACTCTTTCAGACTCAGCCCGCCTGCACCCAGGTGATTAAAAGCTTTATTGCTCACACAAAGCCTGTTTGGTGGTCTCTTCATACGGACGTGCGTGAAAGGCTCTTAGCCACTGTGCCATTCCATCTCCAACTTATAGAGGCTGCTGCTCTCAGGGGCAACCCCTGGGGTGTCACTCAATGCCTGTTGTGTCTTGAGGAGGCCCAATAAATGACATCTTATTTCCATGCATGAGTTTTGAGCCAATAAAGGAATACTACAAAAGTGCAGGGCAGGTGGGAGTCCAAAATCCCACATTTATTGTTTAATAAAAATGGATATTGACATCTAAATCTCAGAATTAGATAGATTTGGGGCTCTAGAGCCAGATTGTGTGGGTTTAAATCCCAGCTCCAACCTTCACTAACTGGGAGATCTAGAGCGAGTTATTTAATCCCTCTGAGACTCAGTTCCCTCCTTTGTAAAGTGGGACAATAATACTTCCTCACAGGATTGTTGTGAAGATTAAATGAATTAACATATGGAAAGCATTTAGTTACTGGCATGTGGTGAGTTCTCACTCAAGATTAGCGATTATCTTTACTATTAACCACATATTACCAGGTGGCCCAGGGACTCCTGCATGACTGCCCATGGGGACTTGCCTCCAGAAAACTTAACTGCAATGAGGGCAGAGAGCAGAAGCCGTGCTTCTTGCAGGCAGCTTGCTTCCCAGAGAAAGACGGAAGCCAAGAACTGGGCTTTACAGTTCGAGTTCTCTTTACAAACCCACCATGGGAAGGAGACAGGCCAGGAGCGTGGTGCAATTGAACCTTCCACCCCATGGAATGAAACATGACCTGCCCTCCCATCCCCAATCTATCCCTAGTATATTGGGCACCAGCATCCCAGAAGCCCTGTTCTAGAAGCCATTCTATTCTGCCCTGGGATCTCGCATCAAGAAAACTTGCCTTAACAGTTGAGAAGCGTTGAATAATTTGTTTGCTTTCTGTTCCTAGAAATAGATCATATAAGGAAAGGCTAGAGGAATCAGATTATTTGGCCTGGAAACTCAATGCATGACGCTCCCGAGTAGAGGAAGAAAAGCTGTGAGGTAGCACTGGTGAGTGAGAGAAGAGATTACAAGTGTGCTGGGAACAGTTGGCCAGAGCCTGTTTTCTTTTAAGAGGGAAAGGCTGAAAGTGCAGCATGCTATTTTAACTAGAATTATAGTTGGCCAGGAATAATTCTCCCTTTATCATTATTATCATTATCACTGTAATTATAATAAATAATACTTGATGGTTGAAAAAAAATTCATATTGGTTTCCAAAGGTTCTGTGCCTTAGACAGTAAAAGCAGGAAGGCCTTTACGCACCTGCATGGTGCTTTTCCTGATAGGACACAGTTTTTTCAGACTGCTTAGGGCTGACAAAGGTCACTACATCTGAGGAAGTTCATGGAGAACTGATGTCTCCAAGAAGTGCTTTACAGTCAGAAAGTTCTGGAGTCATTTCAGTTTTTCAGTTTCAAGTCAACTTGTGTGGCTGTGGATAAGTCATTTGCCCTTTCTGGGCCTTAATCACTTCACCTATAAAGCAAGGACACTGGACCACCTCTCCAAGAATCATTCCAACTCTGACCATCTCTAATTTTACATTTCTCATTTATGCTAGTGAACCCGATGGGCAGTGTTCCTGTGATCTTAACCCCAGGGGAACATGTGGGCATTTTATCCAAGAGTGGCCTTTGCTATCTGGTCCTTTAGCGACTCAAACAGTGGAAAATCCAGGATCTTTGTTGTTGGTGATGGTGGTGGTGGGGGCACAATTTAGAACAGACAGGTCTTCTGCACCCCTCATTTCAAACATAGACACTACCCAATCTAGTACCTAGAGCATAATAGGCCCTTAAAGAATTTTTATTAATCTGTAAGTCTAGCTTGAAGACCCAAGTCCACCAATGATTTCACTGAAAACAGTATTTGTAGGTTTTAATTTTCCCCATTCTGAGAAAGGGCTTTTATTTTTTAAAACTTTTTTTATAGAGATAGGGTCTCACTATGTTGCCCAGGCTGGTCTCCAACTCCTGAGCTCCAGTGATGCTCCCACCTCTGCCTTCCAAAGTGTTGGGATTACAGGCATGAGCCACCATGTCTGGCCCAAGAAAGGGCTTTTAGGAACTCCCTGCCTGGGAACGCAGGACTATCCTGTCTCACTGGTCAAGGCCCTCAGGCGTGGGTTTTCATTCACCATTATCAGCTGAGTACCCACTATGGGACTGGCCTGAGCTTGGTGAGGGGGCCTCAAAGATGAACAGGAAGGGTCTCTGCTCTCAGTGAGAGGAAAACAGTCATGAGAAAGATTGAAGGAAGTGACACCTGAGCAGAGTTTCAGATAGGAACAAAAAAGGCATGTCAGGCAGACAGCATGAGCAAAGGCCTCCCGGTGTGAGAAGACTTGGAATCACAGAGCAGCTAAATGTCCAAGCACTGCTGGTGTGTCAGGATCTGGGGAAAGAGGATGGAGATGGGCCTGGACAGGTAGGCAGGGACCAGCTGAGAAGGGCCTATGGCTTGGCTAAGGAGTTTGGACTTGTCCTGAAGGCAGTGAGGGCCGAGAGAGGGATGTCAATGAAGATATTTCAGCAGGGGGTTGTGACATGTCCAACTACTCTGATAGCAGAGCAGTGTTATCTTCTAAACTGAAGGCCTTCAGGACAGTTATGGGCCTTACCATAGAACCGGGAAGAGCCCCCATGGAATACACAGGGTTGTGGAGTATTCCACCTCATGTTTGTTGCTGTTATTGTTGTTGTTTGAGACTGGGTCTCACTCCTGTCACCCAGCCTGGAGTGCAGTGGCATGATCTCGGCTCACTACTGCCTCGACTTCCCGAGTTCAGGTAATCTTCCCACCTCAGCCTCCAAGTAGCTAGGACCACAGGCATGTGCCACCATGCCTGGATAATTTTTTGAATTTTTAGTACAAAAGAGATAGGTTTTTGCCCTGTTGCCCAGGCTGGTCTCGAACTCTTGGGCTCAAGCAATCCTCCAGCCTGGGCCTCCCAAAATGCTGGGATTATAGGTGTGAGCCACCATGCCTGGCCCACCTTAGGTTAAAGAAAACCATGGCTAATGAATAGTATTGGGTCTCAGCTTGTCATCATTTCCTCAGGGAGGGTTTGTCTCCCTGGACCAGGTTAGCTCTCCTTGCCACATGATCCCATGGCACCCAGAACATTGTCTTGTGACAATGTAACTCTCGTTCAATGCCCATCTTCCCTTCAGGACCCTAGGTTCCAAGACAGCTGGAATTTTGGCCTTTCTTACTGCTGTCACCCCAGTTGCTTGCCTAGTGCTGGCACTAGTAGATGCTCAATAAATATTTCTTGAATTAAGAACAAGAGTCACACTGGAGGGATGATCAGAGAGGTGAGCCAGGGGAATGTGATTTCCCTCCTGGTGATCACTATAAATGAAACCCAGAGGCTGGGAGAGTTTCCTAAAACAGAAAGTTTTAATCCGGGCTCTGTCATGTGCCCACTAGATATATTTCACTCTAGTGTGCCTTGACTCCTCACTTATGAGGTGAGGTAGGTGCACAAAAGCAATTGCTAGGTCTCTCTCTCTAACCCCAACATTTTATGCATGAAAAAATATTCCTTGCTTACGACTCTCCTCTTTCTAGGGCTTCTGTGTTTCAGAAAGATATGGCCACTGGTAAATTAAAGAAGAATAACATCATGATTTTAGCCAGAGAAACTGAAAAAATCTTACAAAGATGAAAGATATTTAAAATGAACGGGTAGATCTGGGCTGTCTGGAATTTGTTCTGAGAAAGGAATATTTATTTTTACAGGATGAATTAAACTGAGTTCCAACCACTTTTATAAAAAGCAAGATTTTTTTTTTTTTTTTTTTTTCCCCAGAGAGAAAGAGCCAGAGCATGAGAATCAGCCCCACCTCCCCTGCTCTCCTTCTGGATTTTGCTGAGATTTGGTGAAATATCTGAGACCTGTTCCTGTCCTCCCTGCTTCACACTTAAGGACAGAGCCCAGCAGAGCTGCTGCCAGGATCCTTCCCCCAGTGCCCATGTGCACAGCGGAGCTGCCGGAGGTGCTGAGTGGGAGGACTCCTCTGTGGGGGGAACACCCAGCCAGCAAGCAGGAAGCTACTCACCGGAGGTCTCTTCCAGATGAACTGGATGGGGAACTTCTGGCTATAAAAGAGAGAAGTCTCATCCGGTGGGAACTCAGGGTCCACATAAAGAACTTTCTTTTCTAGATATTTCTTGTGAAGTTGCTCGAATGTCTTCTCTTTCACTCCGATAATAGGAAAATTGCGGCTGATGATGGCTGAATAGATGCCACTTGGGTTTCCACCCCCAGCCTCGGTGGCCTTGCTCTGGGCTGGGTGAGGAACTGGCCCTGGGGACCGGGGCTCAGCCGATATCCTTGGAGCCACAGATGTGCTAATGACGGTCGGCATGGCAAGTGACTTTGGAAGAAAAAGCTTTTTAAAGAAAACAAGATACAGCTACCTTCAAGGAAAGGAAGCAACTGCAAAGGGGAAGTTGGAGTAATTCTGTCATCTGAGAGAAAAGTGGCCACATCCAGTTCGAAGCTGAAAGCCCATCAGAAGGTCGTACAGGTTATGTCCATCTTAAAAACCGAGCTGTGATTCTGAAGCCGTTAAGTTCTCCTGAGAAATGAGTGCTAAAGGATTTCTGAAGCAATGTTGACCTGGGGTCTCCTACCAGCAGCATGCATGCCAGAGGGAGAGAGAAAGGGAGTGAGGGTTATGTTTCAGTGGCCTGAAGATGCTTGAGCCAGGAAAACTAAAAATAGACGTGAAGAAACACTGTGAGTATGAGAGCAAGAGAGACTGCGTGGTAGACAGAGTAGAACCTGGCTAGGGACATTTCTGTTGCCATGAAGTGCTGGTGTTGTCAGAAAATGAAAAGGGAGTATCTGAGTAAGGTGAACACTGGAAAGAAGCTGAGAACTGCTGACATGTTATTGAGTGGGCAGTTATACAGACCACCCAACTACTGGCCATCAAATGAATGGAAAACAATATTGCAAAAAAGCTAGTTAGGGTGAGTGGGAGGTACTGAATTCTACGAAAATATTCTGTGAATTTTAGACAACATGATTTTTAGTCCTAAAATTTTAGGATATCAGAACATTATTCAATGTTAGATTTGGTATCTTTTCTAGAATGTTCTGGGGTCAGCGCTCATTGGAAATGTCTGCATGGAAAATGCTATTCAGCAGAGTCCTCAGTTGAGAAAATCCCTGTCTCTACCTGCATACTTGACCTTGACACTTCTTGTCTCTCCCATCCCCAAAATAAACACTGGGACTGAATCTGCTAAAAAGTGCACCTGCCGGGCCATGTGGCTCACGTCTGTAATCTCAGCACTTTGGGAGGCCGAAGTGGGTGGATCACATGAGGTCAGGAGTTCGAGACCACCCTGGCCAACAATAGTGAAACCCTGTCTCTACTAAAAATACAAAAATAAGCCGGGCGTGGTGGCGGGTGCCTGTAATCCCAGCTACTTGGGAGGCTGAGACAGAAGAATCACTTGAACCCAGGAGGCAGAGGTTGTAGTGAACCCAGATCGCACCACTGCACTCCAGCCCAGGTGACAGAACGAGACTCCATCTTAAAAAAAAAAAAAGTGCACCTGAGTACAGAAAATCCTCACTTAATGTCATCAATAGGTTCTTGTAAGCTGTGACTTTAAGCAAAATGATGTACTGTATAGTGAAACCAGGAAACGGTTTCACTATACAGTAGGCTGTATATGTATATGGCAAGAGGCTCGCTGCTGTCACACACTTCTGTTAGTTACTCACAGATGGTGCTGGCTGAGACAGCTGAGGAAAGAAAGCTCGGTGGGTATGTGGCCCAGGACAGCTCCTTCGCCTGGAGCAGATCAGCAGAGAAACTTTTATTGCACTGGCAAAGCTAGAAGTGTAAGAAATTCCTCTTTGCATAGGAAAATTTCATTCATCAGATATATAACACGTATTTATTAAGGGCCTTCTAAACCTGCCTTACTTGAAGTCCTTAGTGTCCTCCAGTCTCTGATCATTCCACAGTCTTTGTCTCTCATGACCTTGACACTTTTGAAGAGTACTTGTCAGGTTTTTGTAGAATGACCCTAAATCTGGGTTTCTCTGATATTTTTCACATGATTAGACTGAGGTTATAGGGGAAGACTGTCACAGATGTGACATGGCTACCTCCTCAAACCATATTTGGGGGTATATAACTGATATAAACAAGAGTTAAGTCCCTATAGCACACGGTATGTTTTGGTTAAAGTCACAGTTTACAAGCACCTATCAATGATGTTAAGTGAGGACTTACTGTACAGGTTATATGTTGACTCATTCAGCTATGCCACATTAGGCATCTGAGACAGAAGTTGGAATTAGATACTGAACCAGACTGCCTGTCAAGTCCTGGGATGTCACACCTGGTTTCAGGGCTCTTAGATGAGAGCATAAGTGGCTCTGGGGAAGGGAAGTGCCTGCCTGGCTTCCACCTTGTCTTCTACCCACAATAGCTGCTCCCTGGGCTATAAGGAGATGACCACATTTCAAGTATGGCAGAGTGGAGGCATGTCCTAGGCTGCAGTCATGCCTGTTCCCATGCGATCAGTCTCAATAATCCAAGATTAGAGGCTATGGAAGAAGGTGGGAAGTGACAGGTAAAATAGGGAGTACTATCAGCCTCCTGATCCCTGGGATTGCGGCTTTGAAGAACTCTATGTCTGGGCTTGCAGGAACCATCAGCCTAGCCATCTGTCCCTCCAAGAAAATGCCCAGGGCTTTTTACTAGTCTTGGAGAGGCAGAATAGAGGACAGTGGTCTCTGGTGACTGACCACCTTGGTTCAAAGTCCAGGTTGGCCCCTTACTGGCTGTGCCTGTGTAACTTTAGGTGAGTTATTTCTTCCTTTCTGTCTCAGATTTCTCACCTATAAAACAGGTACAATTACAGTCATTCTGTTATTAGGTTTTTGTAACAATTAAATAATTTATGTAATACATTTAACACAGTGCCAGGATTTTCTTAAGCACTCAATAAATGGTGTTGTTAGAGAAGACCTGAATTTAATATTACTTTGGAGTTAGATCAGGTTGAATGATACATTTACTCACTGACGCAAATCAGCATTCACTCAATGGGCATTAACTGAATATCTGCTATGTGGACAGCACAGGAATGGGTATAATCTGCCCAGGCTCATGTGGTATGCAGCATCTCCAATCAGAGGCTGGCCTATCTGCCTGCACCAAAAAGACTGACTTCCACCCTCAAAGTCACCAGTGGCATAGACAGCAAAGGTGGGGTTTCTTTCCCCCACTGTCATAAGTTTGGGTCCCAGCCTAGCATTCTATCCCACACTGAAATTCAGAGCACTGACCCACACTTTATTGTTTTTGCTTATTTAACTTCCCATTTGCCCATAAGACCGTGTGGCTGGGAAGTGGGTTCCCATTTCCCTCTCAGGTTTAGAAGGCCCTTAATAAATACATGTTATATATCTGGTGAATGAAATTTTCCTATGCAAAGAGGAATTTCTTACACTTCTGGCTTTGCCAGTGCAATAAAAGTTTCTCTGCTGATCTGCTCCAGGAGAAGGAGCTGTCCTGGGCCACATACCCACTGAGCTTTCTTTCCTCAGCTGTCTCAGCCAGCACCATCTGTGAGTAACTAACCGAAGTGTGTGACAGCAGCGAGCCTCTTGTCAGAGCAGGGTGGGCATATCAAACACAGAAAGGGCAAGGTGCCATTCATTTTGCTCTGTCAGTTGTTGTGGATAAAACATTCTCTCAGATGAACAGGTCCAAACTCAAGGTTTATTCAATGGCACAGCTGTGGAAACCAATGCTATCAGGGAGAAGTCCAACTCGAGCCCATGAACAAAGGGCAGATAATGAACACATAAACAGCTGCACATTTCAATTCCCAGAAGCCCCTTCAAGGATAAAGAACTAGTTTTTATAACATATTTCACCCACTGTCATGTAATATCTGTGGCTGGAATGGTTTCTGTTGCACAGCATTGCCAACTAATGGCTCTGTCTTTTCCACCAAGAAGCATTTCTTTGATTTCTAACACTATTGGAAGCAATGTCTTTGCTTATCATTATAATACCTCTCATTCATTAAGTGCCTACTGGGAGCTAGCCACTTCACAGAGACCTTTAAAAAACTTTTTATTTTAAAATAATTTTAGACTTACAAAAGAGTTGCAAAGATAGAAGTCCTTAGTGTCCTCCAGTCTCTGATCATTCCACAGTCTTTGTCTCTCATGACCTTGACACTTTTGAAGAGTACTTGTCAGGTTTTTGTAGAATGACCCTAAATTTGGGTTTCTCTGATATTTTTCACATGATTAGACTGAGGTTATGGATTTAGGGGAAGACTGTCACAGAAGTGACATGGCTACCTCCTCAAACCATATTTGGGGTTATACGATATTGATAGGTTTTATTACAGGTGATGTCAACTTTGATCACTTGCCTAAAGTGATGTTTACTGGGTTTCTCCCTGGCAATGTTACTATTTTTCCCTTTCTGTACACATAAGATATTTTAAATTTGTAGAAAAACTCTGCAAGTTTTACTAATTCCATTTTACAACTGAGGAAACTTGAGATATCTGCTGTATTTTGACAGTTAAGTATCAGAAAACTCAAAATTTTAGAGCTTATCTCTCCCTCTTTTTTTTTTTTTTAGATGGAGTCTCTCTCTGTCACCAGGCTGGAGTGCACTGGTGCAATCTTAGCTCACTGCAACTTCCACCTCCCGGGTTCAAGTGATTCTCCTGCCTCAGTCTCCTGAATAGCTGAGATTACAGGCATGTGCCACCATGCCCTGCTAATTTTTACATTTTTAGTAGAGACGGGGCTTCACCATATTGGCCAGGTTGATCTCGAACTCCTGAACTCAACTGAACCCCCTGCCTTGGCCTCCCAAAGTGCTGGGATTACAAGTGTGAGCCACTGCACCCAGTCTAGAGATTATCTCTGTTCTTTAACAAAGCCCAGAAAGGTTAAATGTTATGGCCAAGATCACTCAGCCAGTTCACTGTAGAGGCAAACTAGACTCCAGGTCTCTTGATTTTCTTGGAAGTAAATGCATGACTAAGATTTAATTGATGTGAATTAGGCATAAGATCTCTGTATCCTTGCATGTAAATAGTCAGGCTCCCTTTCCCCGGGCTCTGATTGGACAGCAATCTAATACCATTGGCCTGGGTGGAAGCAACTGTCAAGAAGCAGCTGTTGCACCTTGGGAGGCAGAGGCGGGCAGATCACATGAGGTCAGGAGTTCAAGATCAGCCTGGCCAACATGGTGAAAACCTATCTCTACTAAAAATACAAAAATTAGCTGGGCCTGGTGGCACACGCCTGTAATCCCAGTTACTCAGGATGCTGAGGCAGAAGAATCGCTTGAACCGGAAGGCAGAGGTTGCAGTTAGCCGAGATCGTGCCATTGCACTCCATCCTGGGTGACAGAGCGAGATTCCGTCTCAAAAAAAAAAAAAAAAAAAAAAAAGAAGCAGCTGTCTAATTCTGGCAAGTCTTGGTGTGGCACTATAGCCTTTAGCAAGGCTTGTCATGAGACAAGCAGATCTGATATAAGATGCCAATGTCTCTGTTATTTCTCCTAGAATGCTAGCTATATGGCCTCCATTGTCAGTGGCTAATATGATAGCCTGTTTCCAGTGGAGTTGCTGATGGCTTTCTACCCCCTGGCCTGAGAAGTTATTTTAGTCTAAAGTAGCCTGAGGGTTTGGTAGGTGGAAATCCTAGGAATCTCATTACTAAGGCTTTTAGGCAGAGTGGTTAATTAGCTAAAAACTATTCAACTCCCAGTGTTTATGTGCTTTGACTGTGTTTCTGCTGCTTATCATTTTGATGCCTTGATAGTGAAAAGGATGTGACAAAGTGAAGGAATTCTGCACACAAACCAAACTCCAGAATTGTATTTTTCTTAAAACCAAGAAAATTCTTCTATATGATCCTAATACAATGCTCAAAAGTAAAAAAATTACCATGTAATCAAAAGATCCCATTCCAATGTTGCCAACTGTCCCAAGAGAGGAGGTAAGGCCGGGCACAGCGGCTCATGCCTATAGCCCCAGCACTTTGGGAGGTCAAGGCAGGAGGATCGTTTGAGTCTGGGAGTTCAAGACTAGCCTTGGCAACATAGTGAGACCTCACGTATTTTTATTAAAATTAAAATATTTTTTATATTGTTGCCAGATTGCCATCCTGAAAGATTATACTTACATTTTTCTGTTGGGTAGTCTGTGTTTTTAAACTGATTTGCCAACTCATTCCTTGACATTTACATCTTGAAGTTAAGACACTATGCATTCATTTTAGAGCTTTTTTAGGAACCCTGTTGAAATGAATAAAATTTCTTATATAAAATCCACTTTCCTTGAAACCATATTAAGAATTAGCCACAAAAAAGTAACTTAATACCTGTAGGCCAACTCAGCCCCATATTGCTCTCTGGTACACAAATTCAAAAATGGGAGGTAGGTAAAGTGTGAGAAGCAATAAGAGCAGAAAACCATTAAAAACACCCAGGCTCTCTCCACTTGTCTCTAGCCAAATGTTTCAATATAGATTTGGGTCAAAACATAGCAGTTCCTCATTAACTTACTCTACTAGTTACTGCTCCATTCCTCCAACAATATTTTAAACGGAAGACTAGATGTGCAATAAATGTTGACCTAAAGATAGTTCTTATTCAACTTTAAATGCTATATCATTTATATTAGGGAGGAGCACCCAGTCTTCTGGCTAAGTTTTATTTTAGGTTGGCAAGGGAAATTTGAAGATAGGCACCATGGCTTCAGCTAATATAAGGTTGCTCCTTTCTTCTCAACTGCAAAACACAGAAATAGGAGCAAAGAATCTGTGCAGGTCTCTGTGAGCTTACATATGGTGCAGAGCTCAAATCTCAACTCATACTATGAAATGTGTCCACAAGGAAATGCACAATGTTGATTGCCTTTGGGAAGAATCTTGTATCAGAAAAGTAAATCAGATGGAAATACGTTCAATTGTAATTTTTTAATCAATTAAATCCACCAGCTAACCAATCACAGCTAACAGTTACTGAAAGTCAGGTATAATAGTGCCCTGTCAGATAGAAGAGAAATAGAACATGCTCTTGAGGGACATACAATCTAGTTGGAGAACGGAGACATACTGAAAACATTAAGGTATGATCCCTGAGAATGCTAAGTAGAGCACAGTTATAAGTGGGACAGCATTACAGGGAAGGGCAAAATCACTGCTAATGGGTATGGGGGTACGGGTGTTCACGTAGTTAGGCTTCATGGGAAAGTGGGATTTGAGTTGGGCCTGGAAGGATGGTAAGGGCAGGAGGATATTGGTGCCCAGGGATCAGAAGGCACAGAGGTGGCCGTTAGCAAGTTGCTAAGTGGAGGAAGCCTGATAAGAAGAGGTGAGTGTTGAGGAATGCTGAGGAGTTGAGGCTGCCAAAACAGATGCTGTGGCAGGCAGCAGGGAGCCACTGAGGTCTGCGGAGCCTTGGGCACCATGACACGACTGGTATGTTGTAATGTTCTGCCCCATGCCAAGCCATATTAGAGCCTGGGACAAAAGGAAAACTCAGTAATACTAATCCTGTCTTTTAAATTTTAATATTTTGTTTATCATGGTTTTTTTGCATTTTGATTTTTAAAAATATTGGATTGAAATATTACTTATTTTGATTACTGTATTTTTTGGCATCCCTTACATTTTGTGCCCAAGGCCAGGGCCCCCTTGCCTCATCCTAGTCCCAGTCATGAGTTCTACTTCTGAAGTCCAGTGGTGGGTACATGGGTATTTATTTCATTGTTATTAATTATAGCTTACTCATGTTATAAACATTATTTGGTTAGTAAACAGCACTTCATTAAAAAAACAATTTAAAAGACATGGATTTTAAGATTAATTAGAAACTATTGAGCCTGAGAAGCATGAAAGAGAAAAGAATCCTTCATGCTGCCAAGTCGATCTCTAGGGGAGAATAACTCCCACTGCTGCAGCGTATGCTGTGCACACAGAAGAGGGCTGCTTTGCCCAGTCCATGTGGGTGGAAGACAACCGGGGGGAGTACCAGAGGCTGCTGTCCACTTGGAGACTGGCCTTGAGCAACTCAGCTGCTGCAGCCAGAGTGCCAATGCTGCATGGCCTGAGGCAAGCCCTGGCAAATGGGCTGCCCAGGTAGGCTCGGCCCACATTAAAACAGACCCACGCAGCCCTGCTCAAGGAATGGAAGCAACAGAAGACTCCCAAACGCTATAAATGTCTCAGGGCTACGTATCCAGGAGAAAAGGAGATGTTTGATACAAGGAATATTGTTAGTACATCTTAATATGTAAAATCTGAAATTTTAAAACATGAAATCTATTGTTCATTAGTATAATGGTGACGAATGAAAGATTATTTTGATTCAGGGAAGGCAAACAGATTGCAGCAAAAATCTCAAAAAAGGCGAGGGGAAAGGTTGAAAGGGGCAGGCAGGTCCCTGCTCACGTCACCAGGGGCAGTTCTTTGTCATATGATGCGGACCTCCCAGTCAGTGGCAATGTTGAGCGAGAGCTTCTCCAGGCTCAGGGTGGATGTTTTGGCACAATACGTAAAAGCCACAGGCTGATCTTTACCATCTAAATAGCAAGACAATAAAAGAGGGAAATTGTGATGAATCTCTAGAAGGGAAAAGTCTTTTCTCCAAATCTGAAATGTTTTCTCACTGTATCATAAAACCTTATACCCCACTCCAAATTAATAGCACTTTTACCCATGAACTTCCACGAAGTTTTAGAAACGTGGAAAACTTCATTGTTTTGACCGCAAGATTGGTTGAAAAGAAACCGTAAGGAACAAATAAATTTGTCCAAGAACTTTAGGAAGCAAGGAAGGATGTAAGTCCCATCCTGCCCTTTCATAAACTCCAAACACATAAGTAGGATTCTTCAGGTCTTCAGGCAGCTATAGTTTAAACAAATATTCAGAGAAGCTATGATATTATTTCAAGCCCCAAATAAGTTTCCTTAGAAAAACTTTAAAAGTGAGCAGAAAGATCAATTCATGAAGACACGCAAGATGGCCTCATTTATTCTACAGACTAGTATATTTCGCCTCTACCTGAAAGCACACAGTCCACTCAGGTTCAGCATATTATGTCTGTTTGGGGACTAATCATTTCACTGCAGATACTTCTGTTTATAAAAACAAATGGTGAGGTAAGAATGGACTGCTTTCTCACCAGATGAGTGGGTAGTCACAGAAGATGGCTCCTTCCTGAAGCCTAAGACCAAGATCTGCTCCACCACACACTTGCTGGGATAATGACCCCTCTGGTCAGCAGAACTGGAATAGATACAAACAGTATTAAAAGGAGAGGGATGGGGGTTTGAAGTGGCCACCAGTTCAACATGTCCAACCTTGTGAGTTCCTCTCCCATCTGTCCCTTGAAAGCATGATCCATATAGGAGTCATATTACTAGGATGAAGAGATAATAAAAGATGATAATAAAAGACCTAGGCACGGTGGCTCACACCTGTAATCCCAGCACTTTGGGAGGCCGAGGTGGGCAGATCACTTGAGGCCAGGAGTTCAAGACCAGCCTGGGCAACACGGCAAAATCCTGTCTCTACTAAAAATACAAAAATTAGCCAGGAGTGGTGGTGGGTGCCTGTAGTCCCAGCTACTTGGGAGGCTGAGACACGAGAATCCCCCGAACCTGGGAGGTGGAGGTTGCAGTGAGCTGAGATCGCATCACTGCACTCCAGACTGGGTGATAAAGTGAGACTCCATCTCAAAATAATAATAATAATAATAAAAGACGACTCGGCTGGGCATGGGGGCTCATGTCTGTAATCCCAGCACTTTGGGAGGCCAACGTGGGCGGATCACCTGAGGTCAGGAGTTCGAGACCAGCCTGCCCAACATGACGAAACCCCGTCTCTACTAAAAAAATACAAAAAATTAGCCAGGCGTGGTGGTGGGCATCTGTAATCCCAGCTACTCAGGAGGCTGAGGCAGGAGAATTGCTTGAACCTGGGAGGCAGAGGTTGCAGTGAGCTGAGATCATGCCGCTGCACTCCAGCCTGGGCGACAAGAGCAAAACTCTGTCTCAAAAAAAAAAAAAAAAAAAAAAAGACGACTCTGTGTACCAAGGAACAGCTAACTAGTGGCCAAATCAGGCTCTCTTTAACAAGTTATTTGAAAAATAACTGAAGAACACAAAAGTTACAAATGTGACTTGGATATTATAATCAAATTGTAATAAATCAGATATTTAGTGAATTGGTGAATGGATGAATGAATGGAATTAGTGGGGGCTTAAATTAAGTCCTTTTTTATTTTTTAGAAAGTTGGGGGGAATGGGCGCAGTGGCTCACGCCTGTAATCCCAGCACTTTGGGAGGCCGAGGTGGGCAGATCACCTGAGGTCGGGACCAGGCTGACCAACATGGAGAAACCCTGTCTCTACTAAAAATACAAAATTAGCCAGGCGTGGTGGTGCATGCCTGTAATCCCAGCTACTTGGGAGGCTGAGGCAGGAGAATCGCTTGAACCTGGGAGGCAGAGGTTGTGGTGAGCTGAGATCGTGCCATTGCACTCCAGCCTGGGCAATAAGAGTGAAACTCCATCTCAAAAAAAAAAAAAAAAAAAAAAAAGTGGGGGAAAGGAAGGTAAAGACAATAAAGGAGGATCATTCATGGTAGAGTGGTTGAAAAATACTCCAGAAATGGGTCAGGCATGGTGGCTCATACCTGTAATCCCAGCACTTTGGGAGGCTGAGGTGGGTGGATCACCTGAGGTCAGGAGTTCGAGACCAGCCAGCTAACATGGTGAAACCCCGTCTCTACTAAAAATACAAAAATTAGCCGGGTGTGTTGGTGCATGCCTGTAGTTCCAGCTACTTGGGAGGCTGAGGCAGGAGAATCACTTGAACCCAGGAGGTGGAGGTTGCAGTGAGCTGAGATCACACCACTGCACTCTAGTCTGAGCGACAGAGTGAATGAGACTCTGTCTCAAAAAAAAAAAGAAAAGAAAAGAAAAGAAAAGAAAAGAAAAGAAAAGAAAAGAAAAATATTCCAGAAACGGCCTTCACCATTCATTTCTTTAAATAGTACCCTAAAACATACCTGCGCATTTGAGGATGCCAAACGGATAGTGTGATTTACTTAAGAAAACAAACAGTTTCTTTAGCTGCCATTACCTATTGATCAGAACACTGGAACAGAATGAAAACTTCCTGTGCAAAAATTGCTTCTGGTGGAGGTATTGGAATGAATGGCCATCATCAAGATATAACTCACCCACTGAAGAACCCTGGAGAATGAATCACAGAGACAGAATGTGCTTATATGATAGCTTTATAGGAAAAGAATGTCAGCTCCTAAAGAGTAACAATAGAGTAAAAAGTTTGTGAAAAATTCAAGCTATATAAAGTAGTCGTACAAATACCTAACATACTCAATAGCCAATCACTCCTGAGTAGATAGTAAAACAACAGGAAAGTCACATAAGAGGAGCACAAAGAGTTAGGCTTTGTTCAAAGAATTTAAACTATGAAGTATGTTCAGTGGTATAAGTGGATTCCCTGAAAATACTCCACCAGAATGTGACAACAAGGCCAAGAAAGTTCACTGAATGACAACGATGTTAAAAAAAATAATACATAATAGATGAGATCAACTACCTTTAGAATACCCTCCACTTAGAGAATGGTATCTGGTTCCTTTTTTTTAATTTATTTTTATTTTTAGTAGGAAGACCCCTTTTACATGTCAAACAATGCCGCAGCACTCCATGTAGCAGTTTACTATTATTGATAATGCCTGATATGCAATGGATCGCTAGTCTTCTGAATTTATTCTGGGGCCTTACATGGGTCTGGGGCCCACAGTTTGGCCCAAGAAGACACGCCAGTGAAAAAGACAGGGGAAAAAAAAACCCTACAACTGAATTATTTTATAATATTGATATCAATGCAAGTAAGTATTAA
The DNA here is from genome assembly GCF_009828535.3 of Hylobates moloch. Lineage (NCBI taxonomy): Eukaryota > Metazoa > Chordata > Mammalia > Primates > Hylobatidae > Hylobates > Hylobates moloch. Next base: position 71,872,546 of record NW_026652289.1, read on the forward strand.
TATAGTAAGAGTAAGGGTTGGTGTTCGTTTGGCTCTGTACTAGATTTGAACAAATGGACAGGAGAGGAATCTGCTACAGGCCTCACTGGGCTTAAAAAATCTTCTGAAAAGGACACATCATTTCTGGATCCTCCCAGGCTTTGCCCAAGGGGGTTTTAGTTGTTGGAGCTACCTGATAAGAAATCACTGGTTGGGACTGGGATCTCTGAAATGGTGCATAGACATGGGTACCATTTTATGGGAGACTGGGTTTCAGGGCTAATCCATGTGGGAAGGCTGTCTAGGGCCCAAAAAGCATTCACTCCAGTAGTAATCAATGTCAAGTTGAAGAGCACCAACAGTCACAGTGCCCAAGAGGAACATTTCTGTCATTCCTAGATCTCAAGAGTTCCCTTAAGAACAATTCCAAGGAAGGCAGACAAGTTGAACAGTGATTCAGAAATGATTCAAACCTTGATTTCTAGATAAATGTCAGGAGCACCTATCTCACAGATGGAGCTCACCACTTTTACATAGTGTCACACACTCAAAAGGCTATCACTGTAAAGAAAGAGTAGAAACAAAACGGGTAACAGATTTACCAAATACCTTAGTGCTTAGAGCAACCCGGAGTCCATAGGAGGATTCAGTCATCCAGCCTGTGGATTTTCCTACAGTTGGCTTTATCGGTACCACACTTCCACCTCGCTGAAACACTGGAATCTGTAACAGAGCAGCACGCTCAGGGAAGCAGTATTCATATAAGAAAATTTCAAGGTAGAATTTAAAAATATTTCATTTCATAAAATTCACACTCTACAAGTACGGATTTGTAGGCAAAATAAATTTTGGGGCACAGAGATGGCAAATATGGGGGTCCTGGCATTAAAAGGAAAAGAGCTCTAATGCTGAAGAATGGTCCATTTTTTAATTATTAGGGAAACTTCCCACCATTCATTGGTTTGTTATCTCTATCTGTCTTTGCTGTTTTTTCCTCTTAAGTGATGAATTCCTTTCTGCCCATCCTATAAGTGGCTTTTCCTATTTTGTATTTAAAATTTTCCTATCAGTGTAGTATATACATGCTTATTTCTAGAACCCTGCTAAAGAGTGAAGTTTTCTGTCTGTGTGAGTGGGCCCAGAAGTCTGTGTATGTATGTATGTATAACTGATGGTGGTTTCTTGGTTTGGGCAGATGACTTTTGTCCTCACTCACTGCAGCCTGTCCCCTTTTGCTCCCTGTTTCTGTGGATTACCTGGATGACTGACCCAATTCTGAGGGTAAATCTGTGAAACTGCTGCTGTTACATTAGAGACCACCAAGGGTACTTTAAGAGACCCTAACAACAGGCCCATAACTATGAGTCTTCTGGAATGGCACTCCAGGTAGCAATGCCTGGGTAGGTTTCCCGCCTCCTGTAAGGAAGGTGCCTGTGTCCCAGAAGGGCTTGTGCTTTGCTCTGACTCAAGAATGAGCATGCAGGACAGTACAAGAACATACATGAAGTTGAGACTGAGGACTCAGTAGTTCAGATGTCCCACCTCTGCTTAACTTGCCTTGGCACCGAGAAGTAAAGCACTTCCGTCTCCCCACACATGTTCCTCCCTCACTGGCCAATCTCTCTCTTCTTTTTTTTTTTTTTCAAAGAACAAGGCCATTAAGTTAGAGTGAAATGGGTTCTAGAATGGGAGTCCAGCCCAAGGGAATGCACCTGGGGGCTTGTCTCAGTTCTGCCACAAGTTTGCTGTGTTCCTGGACAAATAATTTAACTTCTCTGAATCTCAGGGTTTTTTACCTGTGTGAGGGATTAGAGTAGATGATTGTTAAGTTCTCTTCTAGATCTGAAAGTTGATATCTGAAACTATTTTTTTTTAAATAATGGGGTTAATATTGCTGCTGATGGTTTACAAAATAATATCAGTATCTATTTATTAATCTTCACACTACTTTGGGCCTGTGGTAGTGTGGCAGTGGTTGCAATTCAGGTGTAGAAAGAAAGTTCCCTTTAGAAACTCAAGATAGCCTGGATGGACCACTTTGATTTTAACATCATCACTGATGCATTCCCCTGGGCCCAGGATTACAACTGAAAACTCCTGTTTTTTGCCTTAATCCTGTAGAATGACATTCCAGATGGCACATATGGTGACTACCATGTTTTCTGTTTTCAGTGTTTTTGTTCTTCTTAGACATGCAAATGTAAACATACGGAGAAGAGCTGTGTTTGTCTCTGATATCTCATTCTGTGAAATCAGAGTAGATGTGATTTTTAACTCTTTTCTTCTCACATTTTACAGCTTTGATAGAATTCATATACCATACAACTCACCAATTTAAAGTATACAATTAAACAGTTTTCAGCATATTCAGAGTCAGGCAACCGTCACCACAATCAATTTTATGGCATTTTCATCACCCCAAAAAGAAACCCTGGAGCAGTTTACAGTCATTCCCCATGACTCCTTAACCCTCCTCTGCCCCAGCACTAGGCGCCCCCGGACCTACCTTCTGTCTTTATGCGTATGTGCTATTGTGCAGAACACTAGCATCCTTGGTCTTTTTACAGGGGAACACATTATGGACTGAAAGTTTGTATCTCCCCCAAATTCATATGGTGAATCCCCAAGCCTGAGATATTTGGAGATCGGGCCTTTATGGAGTTAACTAAGGTTAAAAATGTGGTCATAAGGATGGGGTCCTGAAACGATAGGAACAGTGTCCTTGTAAGAAGAGAACTGAGACAGCACCTTCTCTTTATCTCTCTCTACCATGTGTAGGCACAGCAAGAAGGTAGCAGTCTATAGGCCAGGAAAAGGTCCCTCACCAGGAACAGAATCAGCTGGCACCTTGATCTGGAACTTCCAGCCTCCAAAACCTCGAGAAAATAAGTTTGTTGGGTAAAACCACCCAGTCTGTGGTATTTTGTCATGGCAGCCCTAGCCGACCAATAGAGCACGATAGGTAAAAACAGTAGTCTGAAAATAACTTACAGTGTCCAAGGATACTGGGATCTTTACAGTACACCCTCCTTCCCAATGAGCAAATGTCTTATAGTCATACCAGACCTAGAAAGTAATGGAGTCCAGTAAAAAAGAGTACATAAGCAACTCTGCTCACCATTTCATTAGTCAGCAAAATACCCACTTACCTGGATTTCAAATAACCAGAAAGCTAAAATAAATATAACTTAAAAAATACATTGGGTAGAAGTTAGGAAGAATATGTGCTTTTAAGAAGATCCCAAAGGACTATGGCTGATTAATTTAACTAAAAGGCCATTTGTTTTCTATTCATCCAAAAGCTACCGATTGAACAATCTACCACGTGCCCAGCACTGTGCCAGGTGCTGAATATACATGACTGAACAGAAAAGACATAGTTCCTGTCCTCATGGATCTTATAATCCATTTGGCTTATAAAAACTTAATGCTTCTAGTAGTGAAAGAGGTGATGGAGAAAAGAAAAAAACAACAACAAAGAAGACAAGCACATTGCAGGCAAATCAATTACAAAAGAGGCAGGAGAAAAGGAAGCATCAGAGAAGGAAACATATCTGCGAAGACAACAAATGGAAACTTGAATTACTATTATAGTATCTTTTTTTTTTTTAAACAAAGCACAATTCAAGAATAAGGTTGCTATCTATCAAGGGGGTTTAGTTGCTGAAGTACCAATAAGGTCTCTAAAGTAATTTGATGGGATAAATTCTTAAGATATCATCAGAAGCAGAATGAAAACAAACATCTTTTTCTTTCTTCTAGCTCAGTACACTTTCTGGCAGCCCTGGAGTCTATTTTGCAAGTTCACCTCCAGGGATTACCACATCCTTTATACGGCAAGTTTGTGAAGCAAGAGAAACAATCACAGAACAGTCCAGGAAATAGTGCTGAAGGAACATAATACACACTCACAACGATGTGTTTGGAATGATGACAGATCACGAATAAAACTCTTGACTAAGTCGGAAAGGGAGCCAGTTCCTCCTAATGGGAACCCACCACTTTTGCTGGAATCAACTTGAGAAATTCTCAGCAAAAATATCTGGCAGGGCATTTATTCAGCAATTGTTGCATTTAACCTTTTCGTCTGGTTTCTACTTGGCAGGGGAACCTTAGTAAAGAGCCCTCATTTTCAGAACTCCAAATAACTGGAGAAACCAAGAGGACAGACCATAGTTCATGAACATTCTGGAGAGAAGCCTGGTTATTGTTCTGTCAATAATGACAAGCACAGTAGGTGGAACCATCGCCCCTCAAAAAGATGTATTCACGTCACAATCCCTGGAAGGAATGAATATTACCTTCTATGGTCACAGGTTTGATTAAGTTAAAGATCCTGAGACAAGGAGGTTATCCCAGATTATTCAGGTGGGCCTTCAATGTGACCACAAGTGTCCTTGTAAGAGACAGAGACACACAGAGGAAAAGGCAACGTGAAGATAGGTGAGACTGCAGTGACATGGCTACAAACCAAGGAAGCCCAGGGTTGCTGGCAACCTCCAGAAGCTAAGAGGGAGGCATGAACAGATTCTCCCTCAGGGCCTCCAGAAGAAACCAACCCTGACGACACCCTGATTTCAGACTTCAAGCCTCCAGAATTGTGAGAGAATAAAGTTTTGTTGTTTTAAGCCACTAGGTTTGTGGTAATTTGTTACAGAAGCCTCAAGAAACTAAAAGAACAACCAAACATGCAAAGCTATGTTGAGGGAGAGCATGGCGCTGGATGTGGTTTCATGGGGTTGCCAGCCCAGCACCTGACAGTACTGGGCAGCGAGCGTGGCCTGGCTCAGCTACCTTGCCACTTGCCTTGACAGTCCATGACTATGTGGCCTGGCAGTCCCATGCCAGCTCCATACCTGCATGGCTCTTCCCCTGCCTGCTGAACCCTGTGGCATGCTCCAGTGCTCAAGGATACTCTCTAAGGTCTGTCTCCTTCCTGCTCTCCCTTCCACACCCTCCTCCCTTAGTCTGGTGACCTGAGTTTTGCTCCAGCTCTTCTCCTGGCCCCTCTGGATTTATCTGTGGCCTGTCTTTGGAGGCTGCTCTTATTACCCATGGCTCTCTGCCTGCAGACCACCGGTATTCCCTCCTCTCCCCTGTGCCCTGCCTGGGTTCAGTGCCCTGGGCTCCAGCAGGTCTAGGATGATATTTTATACCTGAGACAGTAATTAGTAACAATAACTAATAAAAGAGCAGAGGAATTTGGGAGGGGAGTCACTATTTTTACTTTTTACCCACTTCAGAGAGTGTATTGAGACCAGCTTTTGGTACCAAAAACTCAGGATTCGGATAGAGCCAGACCAAAAAGCAAAGTCACTTTATATCTGCTTTCCCCCAGAGTTTGATACCTCATAGCAGACTGAAGATTTCTTCCTACCCCAAGCCTCGGTGTGTTTATCAGGACTCACTTTCACTAGTCAAAGTGTGAAGATTAAAAATCATTCTGATCCTCCTTGGAATCCTCACCAATTCATCTTTCTCCCTCCTCTCTTCCATTAAGTTTCTTGACCTCTGAGGACAGTGGTCATGACTTATTATAATCATTACTTGCTATAGTCATCTGGAGTGTGTTCACAAACACATGATGAAGAAATCTCTTTCCTAAAAGAAGGGATGAGAGATATGAGACATATCAGATATGTGGCTGTTTGTTATTACTCTTACCTCGTTTGATCCTGGAAGAAACACATCAACTGTGGTGGCTTTTGGTTCTGTGACTGGATGAACCAATAATGCATTCCCTAAGTAATGGAGAGGAAATAAAGTTGAGTATCATTATAAGAGGTCTAAAAATCTCCTTTCTCTTTAACTGAGTGCTAGCTTTCATGGTGTTACAGACCTCCCAGCTGTGAACTTCGTAGAGGCAGAGACTGAGTTGAACCAATGATTCGTCAGAGAGATGCACTAATAGAAAGAGGGCAGGCGCTCAAAGAGGTGAGCTCAAAAAGGTCATCACCTGTCATTAATGCACTCTGGGTATACTGAGATTATAGGAAGGGACTCTAACACAGTCCATCGGTCTCATTTTGTGTCTAACTGCTAGTGTGTCAGTAGTCAAAGCACCCCCATTGCTCCTTTCCAAGTGCTTCACTGTTTGCTGTCAGTGACACTGATGATGGGGAGCCCACAACTATTATCCAGAAGTGTGGTCAGTGTGGGTGCTCGGAACCTCTTGCTTGGAGTTATCATCAAAGATGCTGCAGTTTTCTTTTTCTTTTTTTTCTTAGAGACAGGAGACAGGGTCTCACTCTGTTCCCCAAGTGGGAGTGCAGCAGTGCAATCACAGCTTACTGCAACCTCTAACTACTGGGCTCATGTAATCCTCCGGCCTCAGCCTCTGAGTAGCTAGGATGACAGGTACACACCCACCGTGCCCAGCTAATTTTTAAAATTTTTGTAGAGACAGAGTCTTGCTATATTGCCCAGGCTAATCTCAAACTCCTCAATTTAAGCGATCTCATACTCGGCCTCCCACAGTGTTGGGATTACAGGTATGAGCCACCATGCCTGGCCTCTAGTTTTCTTAAAGGCAATCTGGATTATTAAATTTGCTTTGACCTTGGCACAACACATATGTAAAATTCACCCACTTACTACTTTGCTCTTTTATTCAATAAATACTTATTTTGAGTGCCTACAGCATGCCGGGCACCATGCTAGCCTCTGGGGATATAGTGGCCAATAAGACAAGCGTGGCTCCTGACCTTACGGAGTTTACAGTTAGTGAAAACAAATATTAAAAAATAATTACAAATTAATTAGAATTAAGACAAATACCAAAAGAGGCAAAATTACAAAATGGAATGAAAGTTACATAATAAGAGGGGCTGATTTTTACTAGGTAGAATAAGGTATAAGGAAACAAGGAGTGGTCAGGGAAGTTTCTCCAAGGCAGTGACTATTAAACTGAGACCTAATGATGAGTGGAGACTTAAAGAACTCAGAAATGGGGCTGGGCATGGTGGCTCACACCTGTAATCCCAGCACTTTGGAAGGCTGAGGCGGGTGGATCACCTGAGGTCAGGAGTTCGAGATTAGCCTGGGCAGCAAGACAAAACCCCATCTCTACTAAAAACAGAAAAAATTAGCCAGGCATAGTGGTGCATGCCTGTGATCCCAGCTACTCGGGAGGCTGAAGTGGGAGGATTGCTTGAGCCCTGGAGGCAGAGGTTGCAGTGAGCCAAGATTACACCACTGCACTCCAGCCTGGGTGACGGAGTGAGGCTCCATCTCAAAAAAAAAAAAAAAAATAGAACTCAGAAATGAGATTCACCCTTTGGGGAACAGTATATTTAGCCTGGCTTCTTGAGCCCTGCTACTAAGCTGATAAAATTCTATGTTCTGGATTTGATAGTTAATCTTTGTCAAAGAAGAGGTCAACCAAAGAAAAATTCTATTATTGCATATGAAATAAGCTCTTCTGGTCTTTTTACTATCACCACCTGGGCTGTTTTTTAGTACTTCCCTTCCCCGAAGTGATCTCACAGGATTAGAGGAGTGAACCCAGAACAAGAATCCTAAATGACATCCACAAATAAGTCAGCAAGAACAATACTATGAGAAATGCTACATCACAACAGAATGGAGGTATGATCCTACTAATAATGCATTAGAAATTTTAGGCTGGACGCGGTGGCTCAAGCCTGTAATCCCAGCACTTTGGGAGGCCGAGGTGAGCGGATCATGAGGTCAGGAGATCGAGGCCATCCTGGCTAACACGGTGAAACCCCGTCTCTACTAAAAACACAAAAAATTAGCCGGGCATGGTGGCGGGCGCCTGTAATCCCAGCTACTCGGGAGGCTGAGGCAGGAGAATGGCGTGAACCCGGAAGGCGGAGCTTGCAGTGAGCCGAGATCGCGCCACTGCACTCCGGCCTGGGGGACAGAGAAAGACTCTGTCTCAAAAAAAAAAAAAAAAAAAAAAAAGAAATTTTGGTGAAGGAATTTCCTATATTTTTATTTTTTGTCTTTCTTGGAATTAGGAACTTTTTTTATTGCTCTTTTATTAGAAAATATAATAAAAACATATTTACACTTTTTATAATGACTGTAATCAATCAAGAAATGCTTGGCCAGGCCCACTGGCTCACGCCTGTAATCCCAGCACTTTGGGAGGCCGAGGTGGGTGGATCATGAGGTCAGGAATTCAAGATCAGCCTGGCCAAGATGATGAAACCCTGTCTCTACTAAAAATACAAAAATTAGCCGGGCTTGGTGGCGGGCACACATAATCCCAGCTGCTCAGGAGGCTGAGGCAGAGAATTTCTTGAGACCGGGAGGCGGAGGTTGCAGTGAGCCGAGATCGCATCACTGCACTCCAGCCTGGGTGACAGAGTGAGACTCCGTCTCAAAAAAAAAAAACAGAAATGCTCACCCAGCATGTATTCATCTTCCATATGAAAAGTCTTTAGTTCATCAGGGAACTCTACCCACAGAGGCCTGAGGAAAGAAAAAAACTGTTTTAACATTACAGACATCTTATTGCCATCAATCACTTATATTTTTAGTTTTGTTTTTAGATGGATCTCGCTCTGTTGCCCAGGCTGGAATGCAGTGGTGCTATCTCGGCTCACTGCAGTCTCCACCTCTTGGGTTCAACTGATTCTCCTGCCTCGGTCTCCCAAGTAGCTGGGGTTACAGGCACACACTACCACGCCCAGCTAATTTTTGTATTTTTAGAGACAGGGTTTCACCATATTGGTCAGGCTGGTCTCAAACTCCTGACCTCAGATGATCCTCCCACCTCGGCCTCCCAAAGTGCTGGGATTACAGGTGTGAGACACCACGCTTGGCCTATTTCCAGTTTTATAACTATTCAAAGGAAATGGGAACGTGCCAAAGAGCCAAGACTTTTTCATATGATTCAAGCCTAAGCCTGGGAAAATAAGTTATTCTTCATGAGAAGATATTTATAGGTTAAATACTGAATGAATTTTATTACAAAGTCACTTCCTTTTTCTTTGAAATATCTCTATTCTGTCTCCTATCAAATATTCACACTTTAGTCAGAAAGCAGTAGAGGATCTAGTTTTTATCTTCTGTGTCCCCAACAGCCAGCACCCTGTTCACCGCTGCTGCTCAATAAGCCTATTGAAACTTGATTAAACATGTAGCTTTTCTTCACCTTCCTCTTGAAATCACTGTAATTACTGCATTCTTTAATCACTGAGATCTTCTATTACAGATTGGTTGCTGGAGTCCCTGAATGGATGAAGCTTTTTTACCTCATGACAGGTTGGGAAGCCACATGTGCATGGTAGAACAGAGAATACCAGTAAGGCAGGAGGCCATAGCGCTCTCTGATGGCTTCTCGGATGAGCCGGGTGTGTTCCTCCCCAAAGAGCCAGGGCTCCCGTCGCTTGGTGTTCATGGTGGCATGCCCACGGAAGAAGGGCTGGTAGGCTCCGGCCTGGTACCAACGCACTAGCAGCTCTGTCTCTGGATTCCCAATGAACCCGCCTATGTCAGCTGGAAGCAAAAGAAGGCCAAGTGAGGCAACCAAGCTTTGAATAAATGATGCACACAGGGAAATTAAGGTCTTGAAGACCGACAGGAGAAAAGCACAGTATATGCAGTCCAAATGACAGGATAAAGCCGTGGCCTCAAACAGGTGACCCCTTACTACATAATTCAGCCTGTTTGGGGATCTGACAATGGGCTCTTAGAATATTACTTTCTTGTCAAAAGGTCAGAGGCTTTATTTCAAGATCAATATTCCTGTATGTTCCCCAAACCAGATAACCCAGACACTGAAAAACGTCTGCCTGATTAAATAACTGTGTGTGTGTGTGTGTGTGTGTGTATGTGTGTGTGTGTGTGTGTGTTGGAGGGGGATGGTTGGCAACTGATTTCCTTTGGAAGCAAGAGCTGAACTAAGATAAAAACAGAAAGAACTGAAGAGAAGCAGATAATCAGAAGTAGAGGTTCTGATTATCAGAATAGAATTCCATGCTGGGCCATTGAGTGGTATATACATATTCCTTGTATTGTACATGGACCAATGCAATAAAAACACATGCATCAAAAGAATATTAATTTGCTTCTACTCCTACAGGAAACAAGGAGCAGCTGGAACTGCAGTCATCTTGAGCCCCTTCCACATTGAGATCTCTCATCTACAGATAATTCTTAGGATGCAGGGAAGATAGTCCATCGGAAAATCTTATTTTAACTAAATTTATCTTTCTCAAAAGCATATCTTTTTGTTTTAGTACAGTTAAAATATGCCACAGAATTTTAAATCTTCCGAGTAAAAAGAATTTCTGTAAGACTGACTTTCTGATCCGCTGAATTCCTTGTAGTTCTATTTTTCTCACTTTCAAGAAGAAAAGATAGCTGTCAGGAAGAGAAACTTAGTTATCAAGAACGTCTAGGAAGGAAGTGATAAGAAAATGGCTCTGGCTCCCTTTCTGACAACTTGATTTCATGTCCTCAACACAGACCAGACAGAAATAGCTCTGAGGCATGCCTTTCACTCTCCTCTCTAACCTGCTCGTCTTCACTTTCTCACATTTTCTCTTTCCCACATTTATGTCTGCCCACAACAGCTAATGAGAAGGGATTTGTATCCAGCTTTGATGAAAACACCCTCATTTTTTATTTCCTTGCACTTCAAGCCTCAAAGTACTCATCTTACCTCCACAAAAAGAGATCCCAGTAATGCTGAGAGTGAGTAACATTGGGATAGAAATTTTCAAGTTGCTCCATTCTGCTGTGTTGTCGCCTGTCCACACCGCACCTTTGGTCACCAGCAACAATGTATTAAAATCACAAATCAACCTATGCGTTCAATTTCCTATGTAGATTCCTTATTTGTAAAAGACAACTTAATGAAAAGGAGAACCGATTTCTTGCCTTAAAATAAATTCTAACTTTCTACAATGAAAAGTATCAATTTTCTAATGTGAAAAGTTATTAAAATCTACAAAACAAGCATTCTAGGAAAATATTCTGAAATTGCACTTATTTTTGAAGTATAATTTAGGTCTGATAGAGGAGGAACCCTTTGAAAAATCAACTTTAAGATATAATTTGCATATAATACATGTGGTTTTTTTTTTTTTTTAGATGGAGTCATGTTCTCACTTGCCCAGGCTGGAGTGTAGTGCCGCGATCTCGGCTAACTGCAACCTCTGCCTCCTGGGGTTCAAGTGAGTCTCCTGCCTCAGCCTCTCAAGTAGGTGGGATTACAAGTGTGCATCATCACACCTGGCTAAATTTTGTATTTTTAGCAGAGAGGGGTTTCACCATGTTGGCCAGGCTGGTCTCGAACTCCTAGCCTCAAGTGATCCACCTGCCTTGGCTTCCCAAAGTGCTGAAATTATAGGCGTGAGCCACCATGCCCAGCCTCTTCATGTATCTTCTTTTGTAAAGTGTCTACAGAAATCTTTTGCTCATTAAAAAAATATTTAAGTTCAGGGGTACATGCACAGGTGTGTTATGTCAGTAAACTCGAGTGTCACAGGAGTTTGTTGTACAGATTACTTTGTCATTTTGTCACCCTGATGTTAAGCCTAATACCCATTAGTTATTTTTCCTGATCCTCTTCCTCTTCCCACCCTCTATTCTCAGGTAGGCCCCAGTGTCTGTTGTTCCCCTCTATGTGTCTATTTGTTCTCATCATTTAGCTCCCACTCCTAAGTGAGAACATGTGGTATTTGGTTTTCTGTTTCTGCATTAGTTTGCTAAGGATAATGGCCTCCAACTCCATCCATGTTCCTGCAAAGGGCATGATCTCATTCATATATATATATATATATATATATATATAAAAATTTAATAAAAAAGAAAAATCAAAGACCAGATCACAGGCAAGGTATCTCATTCTTTTTTATGGCTGCATAGTATTCCATGGTGTATATGTACCACATTTTCTTTATCCAGTTTACCACTGATAGGCATTTAAGTTTATTCCATGTCTTTGCTATTGTGAACAGTGCTGCAGTAAACATACACGTGCATGTGTCTTTATGACAGAATGATTTGTATTCCTTTGGGTGTATACCTAGTAATGGGATTGCTGGGTCAAATGGTAGTTCTGTTTTTAGTTATTTGAGGAAACATCACATTGCTTTCCACAATGGTTGAACTATTTTACACTCCTACCAGCAGTGTATAAGCATTCTCCTTTCTCTGCAACCTTGCCAAGCATGTTACCTTTTCACTTTTTAATAATAGCCATTCTGAATGGTGTGAGGTGGTATTTCATTGTGGTTTTGATACACTTTTTTCTATTGATCAGTGATGTTGGTCTTTTTTTCCTATGCTTGTTGGCCACATGTATGTCTTCTTTTGAAAAGTGTCTGTTCATGTTCTTTGCCCACTTTTTAATGGGGCTGTTTGTTTTTTCTCATATATTTTCTTAAGTTCCTTATAGATGCTGGATATTAGACCTTTGTCAGATGCATACTTTGTAAATATTTTCTCTCATTGTCTGTTGACTCTATTGATAGTTTCTTTTGCTGTGCAGAAGCTCTTTAGTTTAATTAGATCCCGTTTGTCAATTTTGCTTTTGTTGCGATTGTTTTTGGTGTCCTCATCATGAAATCTTTGCCTATTCCCATGTCCAGAATAGTAATGCCTAGGTTGTCTTCCACGGTCTTTATATAGTTTCGGGTTTTACTTTTAAGTCTTTAATCCATCGTGAGTTAATTTTGTATAAGGTATATGAAAGGAGTCCAGTTTCAATCTTCTGCATATGGCTTGCCAGTTGTCCCACCACCACTTATTGAATAGGGAGTCCTTTCCCCATTGCTTGTTTTGGTCAGCTTTGTCAAAGATCAGATGGTTGTGGGTGTGCAACCTTATTTCTGGGCTCTCTATTCTGTTCCATTGGTCTACATGCCTGTTTTTGTGCCAGTATCATGTTGTTTTGGTTACTGCAGCCTTGTAGTAGTTGGAGGTTGGGTAGCATATTGTCTCCTGCTTTGTTCTTTTTGCTTAGGACTGCCTTGGCTATTCAGGCTCTTTTTTTTTTTTGGTTCCATATGAATTTTAAAATAGTTTTTTCTAGTTTTGTGAAGAATGTCATTGGTAGTTTGACAGGAATAGCATTGAATCTATGAATTGCTTTGGGCAGTATGGCCATTTCAACAATATTGATTTTTCCTATCCATGAGCATGGAATGTTTTTCCATTTGCTTGTGTCATCTCTGATTTCTTTGAGCAGTGTTTTGTAGATCTCATTGTAGAGATCTTTCACCTCGCTGGTTAGCTGTATTCCTAGGTATTTTCTTCTTTTTGAGGCAATCGTGAATGGGACTATGCTCCTGATTTGGCTCTAGGCTTGACTGTTGTTGGTGTATAGAAATGCTAATGATTTTTATATGTTGATTTTGTATCCTGAGACTTTGCTGAAGTTGTTTATTAGCTTAAGGAGCTTTTGGGCTGAGACTGTGGGGTTTTCCAGACACAGAGTCATGTCATCTGCAAATAGGAATAGTTTGACTTCCTCTCTTTCTATCTGGATGCGCTTTCTTTCTTTCTCTTGCCTGACTGCTCTGGCCAGGACTTCTTCCAATACCATTTTGAACAGGAGTGGTGAGAGAGGGCATCCTTGTATTGTGCCAGTTTTCAAGGGGAATGCTTCCAGCTTTTGCCCATTTAGTATGATGTGGGCTGTGGATTTGTCAAATATGCTTCTTATTATTTTGAGGTAAGTTCCTTCAGTACCTAGTTTGCTGAGAGTTTTTAAAAAGAAGGGATGGTGAATTTTATTGAAAGCTTTTTCTGCATCTATTGAGATGATCATGTGGTTTTTGTCTTTAGTTCTGTTTATGTGATGAATCACATTTATTGACTTGGGTATGTTAAACCAACTTTGCATTCCAACGATAAAGCCTTCTTGATCATGGTGGATAAGCTTTTTGATGTGCTGCTGAATTCAGTCTGCCAGTATTTTGTTGAGGATTTTTGCATCAATGTTCATCGAAGACACTGGCTTGAAATTTTCTCTTTTTTGTGTCTCTGCCAGGTTTTGGCATCAGGATGATGCTGGCATCATAGAATGAGTTACGGAGGAGTCCCTCCTCCTCAATTTTTTGAAATATTGTCAGTAGAAATGGTATCAGCTCTCCTTTGTACATCTGGCAGAATTGGGCTTTGAATCTGTCTGGTCCTGGGCTATTTTTGATTGGTAGGTTTTTTACTACTGATTCAATTTTGGAGCTTGTTATTGGTCTTTTCAGGGATTCAATTTCTTCTTGGTTCAGTCTTAGGAGGGTATATGTGTCCAGGAATTTATCCACTTCTCCTAGATTTTCTCCTTTGTAATTTCTAACTGTGTTTATTTGGATCGTCTCTCTTCCTTATTAGTCTAGCTAGCAGTCTATCTCTTTTATTTTATTTTTCAGAAAACCAACTCTTAAAGTAGGTTGTCTTTCTTATTATTATTGAGTAGTAAAAGTTCTTTATATATTCTGGATACAAGTATTTTGGCAGATATATCTGTATATGTATATTTCAAATATTTTTTTCCTCAGTCTGTGGCTTGCCATTTCATTTTCTTACCAATGTCTTTGAAAGGGCAGACATTTTTAAATTTTGATGAAGTCTAATTTGTCATTTTTTTCTTTTATGATTCATGCTTTTTGTGTCCTAAGAAATTTTTGTCTATTTCAAAGCCATAAAGATTTTCTACTGGCCAGGTGCGGTGGCTCACGCCTGTAATCCCAGCACTTTGGGAAGCCAAGGAGGGCAGATCACTTGAGGTCAAGAGTTTAAGACCGGACTGCCCAACATGGTGAAACCCTGTCTCTACTAAAAATGCAAAAGTTAGCCAGGTGTGGTGGTGGGCACCTGTAATCCCAGCTACTCAGGAGGCTGAGGCAGGAGAATCACTTGAACCCGGGAAGTGGAGGTTGCAGTGATCCGAGATGACACCACTGCAGTCCAGGCTGGGCAACAGAGTGAGACTCCATCTCAAAAAAAAAAAAAAAAAAAAAAAAAAAAGAGTTCATTCTGTTTTTTTCCAGAAGTTAGGTTGTATTTTTAGCTTTTAAAATGAGTTAATTTTTTAGTTTAATTTTGAATATGGTATGAGGTAGGGGTGTAGTTTCATTTTTTCCCCACACAGATATCCAGTTGTTTCAGAACCATTTACTGAAAAAAAATTATAATTTCTCCATTGAATTGCCTTGGAAACTTTGTTGCAAAAACAGTTGATCACATATGTGTTGGATACTCTGGATTCTCTTTTTTTTTTTTTTTTTTTTGAGACGGAGTCTCGCTCTGTCGCCCAGGCTGGAGTGCGGTGGCGCAATCTTGGCTCACTGCAAGCTCCGCCTCCCGGGTTCAAGCCATTCTCCTGCCTCAGCCTCTCCGAGTAGCTGGGACTACAGACGCCCGCCACCACGCCCGGCTAATTTTTTGTATTTTTTAGTAGAGACGGGGTTTCACCGTGGTCTCGATCTCCTGACCTCGTGATCCGCCCGCCTCAGCCTCCCAAAGTGCTGGGATTACAAGCGTGAGCCACCGCGCCCGGCCAATACTCTGGATTCTCTACTCTGTTCCATTGATCTACGTACCTATTTCCTCCCACCTCCACCACCCCCTGCTCCCAAAGAAAACTCTAAAAAATTTGAGAGAAGTGTTACAGGCCATAAAGGGGAGACATAATAACAGTAGCAATAACAATAATTAACATTTATTTAACCCATACTGAGCCAGGTGTTATGCTGAATAGTTTGCTGGTATTATCCTACTTAATAATCACAACAATCCTATCAGATAAACACTATTATAAACTCAATTTTACAGATGAGGGAAGTATAGCAAACAATGGATACATAATCTACCCAGAGTTACACAGTTATTAAGTGGTAGAGGCAGGATTTGAGCCCAGGCACTCTGATGCCTAAGCCAGTGTTCTTGTTCTTATTTACTGAAGAGTTGCTAAGAGTTTGTGATGACAGATTATATACCACCAAAGACAGCCATAAAAGGGAAAGTCTTATTTTACCAAATATATACTACTCCTGAAGCATTTTTGTCTATCTTCTACCAAAATAGTTTTGGTAGCTATTTTTGTTTTAATCTTTCACAGAAATTTTAGGCTGCCCTATGGCCAGGAAAAAAAAAATTTTATTTTTATTTTTTTTTTGAGATGGAGTTTCACTCTGTGGCCCAGGCTGGAGTGCAGTGGTGCAATCTTGGCTCACTGCAACCTCCACCTCCCCGTTTCAAGAAATTCTCCTGCCTCAGCCTCCTGAATAGCTGGGACTACAGGCACGTGCCCCTATGCCTGACTCATTTTTGTATTTTTAGTACAGACAGGGTTTCACCATGTTGGCCAGGCTGGTCTCAAACTCCTAACCTCAAGTGATCTGCCCACCTGCCTCAGAAAAGTGCTGGGATTACAGACATAAGCCACTGCTCCTGACCAAAAAAAATACTTTTTTTTTTTTTTTTTTTTTTTGAGACAGAGTTTTGCTCTTGTTGCCCAGGCTGGAGTGCAATGGTGCGATCTCTGTTCACTGCAACCTCTGCCTCCCAGGTTCAAGTGATTCTCCTGCCTCAGCCTCCCTCGTAGCTGGGATTACAGGTGTGCGCTACCATGCCCAGCTATTTTTTTGTTTGTTTGTTTGTTTGTTTTTTAGCAGAGACAGGGTTTCATCATGTTGATCAGGCTAGTCGCAAACTCCTGACCTCAGGTGATCCACCCGCCTCGGCCTCCCAAAGTTCTGGGATTACAGGCATGAGCCACTGCGCCTGGCCCAAAAGAAATATTTTCCAGGGATTGTTCTTTTAAAAAAGTATTCTAATTTCCTCTTGACTTCAAGCGAGATATGTACGTATCTACATAATGATTTTGAAATCCATATGGAGACATTCTTATCAAGAAAGAAAGCTCACGTAAACATGCAGATATTTTCATGTCTCATACCATTGTTTCGTCAGAAGTTCTCTATGGCTATTGATTGCCGCATATGACTTAACAAAGTAGTGTTTCCTGTAATGACTTGCTACACAGTGAAGCAAAGCTGATAGCTTCACACACAGTACTGAAGGCTAAGCAATGGACCAACATAAGAGATCAACAATAACCTAACATTCAAATATTCTGTTATCTTTTTTTAACTGTTGCTGGTAAATGTTTTCATTAAAAATACTTTTTTTTGTGATTAAAAATGATACTTGTAGACAATTTGTAAAATAAAGTTAGATAAAAGAAAAAAATGAAAATCACTCAAAATCACCAAGGCATTACATTGTCTTATATTTAATTGTCTGCCTATCTATCTACCTACTTATTTACTTAAATTACTATCTTCCCTTTATCTTTTATAAAATTGAGATAATAAGAAATAAGACTTGATGTTTGATAGATCAATAAGGTGACTATAGTTAGCCTTGATTGTGCATTTTTAAAAAGCTAAAAGAGAATAATTTAAATGTTCCAAGCATAAAGAAAAGATACATATTTAACGTGATAGATATCCCAATTACTCTGATTTGATTATATGAACATATCAAATTATCACACATATCCTGAAAATATGTACATCTAATACATATCAATACAAAATTAGGTTAATATTATAAACACTTAGGCGTTCCTTTTTTTAATTTATCATTATCACAAACATTTTCTCATACAATTAAAGCTACCATTTAAAATAGCCTTATGAAAATAAAAAAAAGAAAAAAAATTTTTTAAACATAAATAGCCTTACGATAATCTATCATGTTGCTATACCATACTTTTATAACTATTCCCTTATTGTTATGTATTTAGGTTTTCTTTCTTACTTTTGTTTCAAGGACTACTGCTGTGTTGAATACCCCTGTACATGAATCTTTGCCTGAGATTGTAATATTTTGGCCCTTTCCAGAATGCCACAGGGCCTGGTTTTCAGGGGTGGAGTGGGAGGCTTAATAATGTCCACAGTATAGTAAGGGCTGGATTCTTTAAACTAGGATCTAAGCTCTCTGTTGTTTATGCAAGGCCAGGGGACTTAAAATAGCCTTCCTGCCATAGGGTGGTTAAGTTGAACCAGATCTGCATTAGCTGGTAAACTGCATCCAGTTATAGATGACCCTGACCACACGCAACAGCCAGGTCTATTTTAAGCCACATTGCTAAGTGGAACAGTTGGTTAACGGAATGTGTTAGAGGTGTATCTCCTTGGCTTTGATAAATCAAACAGACAGGATCAAAGATGACTATCCCAGCAAACTGAATACTTAGAAGTTACTCTCCCAACAACGAAGTGGCCATTTCTTCAGCGGGAAACAAGTACAAATGACTAAAATTTGTTTATTCTGTCTTATAGGACAAAATCCATACTTTAGGGCATACCACTGTCTACAATCAAAGGCCTGACCAATGGCTATTGAAAAGGAAGGCATCAGCTGAGTGTGGTGGCTCACATCTGTAATCCCAACACTTTGGGAGGCCAAGGTGGGCAGATTGCTTGAGTCCAGGAGTTTGAGACTAGCCTGGGCAACGTGGTGAAACCCTGTCTCTGCCAAAAAATACATACACATATATAAATCAGCTGGGCGTGGTGGTGTGCACCTGTAATCCCAGCTACTCATGAGGCTTAGGTGGGAGGATTGCTTGAGCCCAGGTGGTCAGTGCTGCAGTGAGTCATGACTGTGCCACTGCACTCCAGGCTGGGTGACAAAGCAAGACTCTGTCTCAAACAAACAAATGAAAAAAAAAAAAAGGAAAAGGAAGGCATCAACACAGTAACACCACATTCTATAAATGGTTAAAAAAAAAGTTGCTAATGTGTTTTTAAGTCTGATATGAGCCATTCCTTACCATACTTTTGTGATCCAGCAAAGAAAGAACGTGTAAGAACAAAGGGTCTCTCCTTCCCTTTAGATCGTTGTATCAGTCCTTCTGCAGTAGCCATTTGCTATATCACCAAACAAGAAAAATTTCAAAGAGATGATTGGATTTGTACAGACAACCCCAATAAGCTATCTAACATACAAAAAGCAAACAGTAGGCAGGAGTATGAAATGGAAAATATTAAAATAAATCCATCCAATAATTTTCATGGTATTAATGAAACTACTCTAAATTCCCGTATTTAAAGAATGGAAAATTTTCTTTGGTTAACAATAGCAATGAAATAATAATAAACAATCATCTAGCATTCCTTTGGTGCTTACTATTGCTAGGCATTTAATACAATTTTCTCATATAATCTATGTAACAACCTCTGAGACAGACAGTTTTCATTGGTAGGAAAAACTGAGATTCAGAGAGGTTAAATGACTGGTCCTGACCTATATAAGAAAGCTCACTAACTAAAGCAGTCTACAGTTACTGCAACAGGCTGTTAAAGAGGCAAACACATACTATCTGAAAACTATGCTTATATTTAGCCAAAAGCTCCCACTGGAAAATACCAATAGGTAAGAGGGCCACAGGAATACAGTCACAATTTGCAAATAACAAAGAACCATGGGTATACATGAAGGCAAGTGTCTGCCACGTCTTTTGGATGCAGTTGGAAAATGAAAGATAATTTTACCATCTTTATTGAGGAAGCTAAGTACTTAAGGAAGTTTACGTTTTTTTTTTTTTTTTTTTTTTTTGAGACGGAGTCTCGCTCTGTCGCCCAGGCTGGAGTGCAGTGGCGCAATCTCGGCTCACTGCAAGCTCCGCCTCCCGGGTTCACGCCATTCTCCTGCCTCAGCCTCTCCGAGTAGCTGGGACTACAGGCGCCCGCCACCACGCCCGGCTAATTTTTTTTTTGTATTTTTAGTAGAGACGGGGTTTCACCGTGGTCTCGATCTCCTGACCTCGTGATCCGCCCGCCTCGGCCTCCCAAAGTGCTGGGATTACAAGCGTGAGCCACCGCGCCCGGCCTACGTTTTTAAAATATACTTATTGAAACTGTGTGTCTGTGTTCTAAATATTGCTTCTCCAGTGTGAATATAAGACTTGCTGTATTTAGATACTTGTGAAATCTTAAAACACTTGTTTTAATTACCTTCATTCACATATTTATACACTGCTTGCATCAATAAAAGGTGGAGGTAGTAGCCAGTGAGTGCCACTTATTAATGGCTCCTATCAGGGCAGAGGTTTTATGTTATAATTAATTTCATAATATTTAAAAGTTCATCAAGTTCATCACGAAAAGAAAAGAAGCAAAGAGATAAATAATAAAAAGTCTTGTATTGGCTACTACCTAAGACTCATTGCAGTTGTCAGAAAAGACACACAAAGAGGAATGAACAGTAGAGGATAGCCATTATAATACAAAGCAAATGACTTTCAGCCAAAAGGCAGGTCACACGAGCCCAGTTTACTTCTTTTTGGATGTCTTACGTGATAAAAACCGTAGATGTTGTGGAGTTCTCTGTGCTCCCAATTGCCATGATGAACGGCATTCTTCTGCATGGTTTGCTCTGGCCCTCTAAAGACAGAGGGCTCATTCATGTCATTCCAAAGGAAGAGGATGTCCGTAGATCCCTAGGAAGTAAACCTTGGTCATGACACTCCTACATTGATGATGTCTATATAATAGCTGTCACCATTCCTACCTCATTTTAAAAATTATGTTTATTATCTATGCTCTGTCCTCTGCTCCATTGCTAGAGTATAAGTTCCACAGGGAATGACATTTTGTCTGTTTTGTTCATTAATAAATCCCAAACATCTAGAATAGTACCTGCCCCATAGACAGATCTCAATAAATATTTGCTGATGAATAAAAGAATGCTGCCTTGTGTTGTCTGTGAAATACATATTGCCTGGCAAATTCATTCCAAGACCTCCCTGCAGGACTCCTATGGGAAAGGTTGTGAATGTTCACAATTGGGCTCTTTCTCATTCATCAGATGCTACAACTCTTAACTAAGGGTAACTATAGCTGAACATGACAAGATTCTACCTTCTCTCTAATACTTCGAAAGACTTGACGGCCAATATACCTGTTTGTTAACATGATCTATAGTTTACATTCTACACAAAATTGTTCAATTTAGAGTGGGAAGGGACAGTTGAGTCATCTAGTTAACACGGTATTGCAGAATCCCTGGGTTTTTCTAGAATCGCTTATCTTTCCGCATTTGACTGAATAGCTAAAAAGACAGGGAGTCCCTCAGGCAGCTCATTCCATTATTTTTCAAAAATCCTGCTCCTTGTACATAACATTCTCCTTGCAGAGCCTACCTAGCTTACCTTATGAGACCCCACAGAATACACTGTCACCTCGCCCACATGAAAGTCTTTCAAATGCCTGGAGGTGGCTTAGTCGTTTTTTTTTTTTTTTTTTGAATCTTTATTTCTAAACGTGTTCTTCTATGAATAAGGGTAAATGATTTCCAAATATTTAACTACCATATCTTTCCTTTAGAACCATCTAAGGCAGGGATTGGCAAACATTTTTGGTAAAGGTCCAGACAGTAAATATTTCCAACTTTGCAGGCCATGAGGTCTCTTTTTCAATTATTTAACCCTGCCATAGTAGTACAAAAGCAGCCACAGATAATAGGGAAATGAATAGGCATGGCCAGATTTGGCCCAAGGCTTGTCTATCCCTGTACTAAGTTGTTTACTAGTGCCCTAATACTTGATGCCAGAAACTACAGTTTAGTGATTAAAAGCTGGGCTTACAGGACAAACAGACCTGAGTTCAAATTTTGGTTCCACCACTTACTAGATGCATGACCTTGGCAAGTTTTTAAGCTTCTATATATCTCAATTTCCTCATCTATGGGGTTAGATTTAGTTATAGTTCCAACTTCAGAGGGTTACTATGAAGACAAATGGTATGATGCACATAAAGTCGTCCTTAGCACAGTGCTTGTCACACAGCAAGTACTCAATTTGCATTAGGTATCATCATCATCATCACTGCCATCATTAATATCACCATAATTGGTTGAAAACAGTTCTCCAGATGTGGCCTCTCCAGTTTTCTCTGTGGTTCTTATCAGATTATTTAAAAATCATACTTCACTTTTAATGACAAATATGTTGTAAGATATTTTCACACATATCATCATATTTAAATAACAGTTATGGAATACAATTTTATATAAAATATATATAGCAATTTGAAAATGTAATAAACCTCTGCTATAAAGTACTTTGATATATCATAGAGTCTATTATAACAGAGGTCAAAATCACAGCTTTTGCGCATTTGGTTATCCATATGGCACCTTTCCCAGCACCCCCAGAGTCTGTAATGTGGTGGCCATACTTGCCTTTTAATAAAAGCATTATATATCAAAAGCTACTGAATGGAAAAGAATAGTTTTATTCAATCACTTTTTCCGCTTCTTTCACTCTTTCAGGTAACTAGAAAATAACAAAGGAATAAAAACCAACCTGATAAACAGGGAAAGCAAAAAGACTTGAATACCACTCTCTGACCTTGGGATTGGTGAAATCCAGGTAAGAGGAGAGACCTGTGGAGGGAGAACAGTAGGCAGCCTGTCAAGAACAGTGGTCCTCACAGTAAGATGCATTATAAAGAAGATATCAGATGTGAGAGCTGGGAAATGGCCACCTTACATAAACATGAAAGTTGGCTGACAGAGGCATGGTCTGTTGAGAAGTGAATGAAGGTAATGCTGGGCTCCAGTGACAATCACTAGATCTTTCAATATCAGAAGCCCAGGGGAATGCCAATGCACAAGCATCACGACAGAGCTTGTCCCTCACTGATGGCCTAAGATAGCCCAAGGAAGGATGGCAAATATCCTGCAGTGATCTCTTCGTTCTTAAAGAGAACAGAGAAGTGTGTTCAAGGGATGTAAAGGGAAAAAAAGAAAGGAGGCACGGGGTTTCTCTACAGTGCATGGATTTATGATAGATAGTGCTGACTCTTATTTCTAAACAACGTGGTGATTTTCCTTTTGTCCTTGGGGAGTTTCTACCAACGCTTTAAATTAATAACTTTTAATAACTTTTGAAATGAAGAATCCATAGTCACCAGGGTGGCTGAGGTCACTCATGAAAGCCTGGGAAGTCAAAACTATGGGCTAAAAGGGTGAAGAGCAATCACAAGGAGAGAGCTTGCAGGACCCCCTTTTTTCCTTTCTCCTCCTCCCCTTTTCTTATTCCCCGACTTTTTATCTGTTTGCTTAGAGAAACAGCATGCCACTGAGGTTTGCTTGTTTATTTTTCATTCATTCAATTATTGATTGATAAATACATACAAAGCATACAGTACCAGGTGTTATGAAAGATACAAAAGAAGGCAAAAATATCTCTTCCTTAAATTATATGCTTAAAATGTAGCTAGAGGAGCAAGAGACATCTACAAGGGAGCAGAATGATGACCATGCCGCCTTCATTAATTGGGACAGAACAAGTGGAAACAATAAGTGTATAAAGTGATTTCATACCTGGCCAGCACACCCCTTCAAAGTCTTCCCCTTCCTGATTCTTCACAAAGAAGCCCTGATCTTTGGCCTTCACATACACTGAGTAGTCAGGATCAATCTTGATGTGGGGGTCACTGATGACCACAAGCTGTCAGGACATGAAGGTTTGGAGGTCTCATCAGTTTTATGTAAGACAAATGTTCATGTACATGTTTTCACCATAGTTTGGGGGTTCAATTTTTACAAACAACTACAACTAGTATTGAAATATTTCAGACACAAAAACAAAAATAAATATTTCAGATACCAGTAAAACCCTATAACCTTTCATGTGCTTATGAGAATTTCGACTGATACCAAAACTGGGCCAATGCTGGCCAGGCGCAGCGGCTCACACCTGCAATCCCAACACATTGGGAGGTCAAGATGGGAGGACTGCTTAAGGCCAGGAGTTTGAGACCAGCCTGGGCAACACAGTGGGACCCTGTCTCCACAAAAAAATTTAAAAATTAGCTGGGCCTGGTGGTGTCCACCTGTGGTCCCAGCTACTCAGGAGGCTGAGGCAGGAGGATTGTTTGAGCTGGGGAGGTCACGGCTACAGTGAGCCATGATAATGATACTGCAATCCAGCTTGGGTGACAGAACAAGACCCCATCTCTAAAAAAGAAAAAAACAAGAACAAAAAAACCAGGCCAATGCTCTTTTATAATTATTGCTGCCTAACCAATAGATGTTCTTTAAATAGCATTAAGTGTCTATCTGTCCATGATGCCGAGTGCTGCATACTATACATAGAGAAGAAGTAGGTAGGGTACCTGCTCCCTAGACATTTAGATGCTCAGATAACATTGATACAAGCAAACATTAAAGAAACTAAGAGAATAACATGTTAAAAACAAACGAAGTCCCCAAGCCCAGTGGTGCAGGCATATTAGGAAGGAGATTTGAGAAAAGTTGTAAGCCACAGCGTCGTGCCTCTAGCATCTCTCCGTGACTTTACAATACCATCACTTCCACCAGTCTAGGGCCTCAATAACACTTTATTTGGCGAGAACACCATCTAATCCTCCTTCCTCATCTCTATTCTAATCAGTCCTGAATATTAAAGTTTAATTCTTCATTGCTCAAACATTTTCTTAAATTTTTTTGTTTGTTTGTTTTTTGAGACAGGCTCGCTCTGTCGCCCAGGCTGGAGTGCAGTGGTATGATCTCAGCTCACTGCAACCTCTGCCTCCTGGGTTCAAGCGATTCTCCTGCCTCAGCCTCCCAAGTAGCTGGGATTACAGGTGCCCGCCACCATGCTGGGCTAATTTTTTTATTTTTTAATTTTTAGTAGAGATAGGGTTTCATCACGTTGGCCAGGCTGATCTCAAACTCCTGACCTCAGGTGATCCGCTCACCTCGACCTCCCAAAGTGCTGGGATTACAGGTGTGAGCCACTGCACCCAGCCTAAATTTTTAAATTGTGGTAAAATACACATAACATAAAATTTACCATCTTAACCATTTTCAAGTGTGCAGTTTAGTACTGTTAAGTATATACATTCACAATGTTGTGTAGTCAATCTCCAGAACCCTCTCATGTTGCAAAACTAAATCTTTATACTCATTAAATGATGATTTCTCATTCCCTGCTCCTAGCTCCAGCAACTACCATTCTATAATACTTTCTGTCTCTATGAATCTGACTACTCCAATTACTTCCAATTAGTGGAATCACACGGTATTTGTCTTTTTGTAACTGGCTTATTTCACTTAGCATTTATCCTCAAGGTTCATCCATGCTATAGTATCTATTAGAATTTCCTTCCTTTTAAAGGCTGAATAATATTGTTGTATGTATATACCACATTTTGTTTACATATTCATCTGTCAACGGAGTTGCAACTCAAGCAGCTTGGGTTGCTTTGACCTTTTGACTACTGTGACTAATGCTGCTATAAACATGGGTGTATAAATATCTGTTCAGGTTCCTGCTTCCAATTCCTTTGGGTATATATCCACAAGTGGAATTGCTGGATCATACAGTAATTCCATTTTTAAATTTTTGAGGAACTATCATATTGTTTTCCATAACAGCTGTACCATTTTGCATTCCTACCAACGGTGCACAAGGATTCCAATTTCTCTACATCCTTGCCAACACTTGTTATTTTGTTTTTTTTAAATAGTAGTCATCTTAACTATGTAAAATGGGATTTCACTGTGGTCTTGGTTTGCATTTCCCTAATGATAGTGGTGTTGAGCATCTTTTCTTGTGCTTGTTGGCTATTTGTGTATCTTCTTTGGAGAGATGTCTATTCAAGTTCTTTGCCCACTTTTTAACTGTTTTTTGTTGTTGTTGTTGTTGTTGTTGTTGTTGAGTTGCAGCAGTTTGTTATATATTCTGCATATTAACCCCCTATTCAAAAACTTGTAATGTTCCCAAATGCATACAAAGCAGTTTACAAAAAGGTCCCAGCCTTTCTGGTCAGATCCTCCACTATTAGAACCCTCACATGCCTGGCTGTCAAACTTGCCTGTGCACTGCTTTCCGAACACCCCTAATGCTCCTTCCTCTGGCTGCACTGCCCTCTTCCCTCTCCCTGCTTACCCATTAGTTAGGGACATCCTTCAGGGTTCATCTAAAATGCACTTCTAGGCCAGACATGGTGGCTCATGCCTGTAACCCCAGCACTTTGGGAACCTGAGGCGGGCGGATCACCTGAGGTCAGGAGTTCAAGAGCAGCCTGGCCAACATGGTAAAACCCTGTCTCTACTAAAAATACGAAAATTAGCTGGCCATGGTGGCACATGCCTGTAATTCTAGCTACTCAGGAGGCTGAGGCAGGAGAATTGCATGAACCCAGGAGGTGGAGGATGCAGCGAGCCGAGATCGCACCATAGCACTCCAGCCTGGGTAAGAGTGAGACTCTGTCCCGAAAAAAAAAAATTAAATAAATAAAATAAAATGCACCTCTGGAACAAAGCCCTGCTTAAGTCTTGAGGATACAATCTTCTCTTTCTTGGCCTGTCCCCTACCCTGACCTTTCTTTGGCCCTTATGTTACTTCCCTGTATTGTGATTGGATACTTGCCTTTTCTTCACTCACTGTAAGACCACAAGAAGCTCATCTCTGTATACCCTTCAGCACTAGCATAGCATCTTGAAGGTTCAAGGCCTCAGTAAATAACTACTTATTAAGGACAGATCTGGAGTCAGGCAGACCAGGGTTCAGATTCTTGCCTTGCTATTTACTCACTGTGTGCCTTTGTGTAAATTTTGAAACCAGTCTAAGCCTCAGCTTCTTCATCTAAAATATGCGGTAACAAGACCTACCTTATAGTTTTGTCATCACTGGATGGAATAATGTGTTTTATCATATTGTCTAGCCCATAATAGCTTGATATATGGTAGCTATTTATTAATTGGGAAATCAGGAGTTAACTGGATGGGCTCCGGCCATCTGTGAAAAGCCTGGTGAGGAGGTTGAAAAGTCAACTTTACTTTCAAGGAGAAGGACTTTATTCATTCACATGATACACATAGGGTTTCGCCCCCCTTCTCCTCTCTCCATTTTCTTCTCTCCGTCTTTTCATTATTGCTATTACCACCACCACCACCACTCTTGGAACCGGAAAGCAGCATTATATATGTTCCAGTGGCTTCTCTCCCTCCCCATTTTCTATTTCTGTTCTTTTCTTGGCCAGATTGACAGGTGGAGTCCACCAGGGAAGCATGCAGGAAAAACAGTGTAATGAAGAATTTGATACTATATTTGATATTTGACTGTTAAAGGTTTTCATGCCCTGCTACTCCCCCCTTACCCTTCTGCCTGTATCTGGACAAGCTGACAAAGAAACCTCTAGTGCTCCCTCCTTTGGTGCCAGCAGGGGGTTCAAACTATCTAAGCCTCAGCCTGCGTGCAAGAGCCCTTGCCCTGTCCCTACCTGCTAACCACCATAAAAGCTGAGCCAATCTCCTTTCTCAGTTCTCTCAAGCCATTTTCAAACCAGCTTGGGAGCCACCCCTGCTCTCCCCAGAAAGCCTCATTATATGAGTAATAAACTTTTTAATATACCCTTGGTGCATGTGTGGTGTCACCAATTGAGACATGGAAACCAAATTTTGAGTGGGGGGATCATATTACTACAGGGTGGCCACAACAAATGGAACTGAAAATGCTAGACCCCTTCTTCATTATGGGGACCTGGATAACTAAGCCAGGAATGGATGGGGTCATCGCCTTTTCACCATTCATTTTCTCTCTTATCACAGTGACAATCATATTTGAATCTACTATTTTCACAGCCATTTTTTATCAGATGTTTCTCCACCACCGAAGTGCCAAGGCAAGTTTAAGACATTTTTTAAAACTCTGTAATTAAAAGGTTCAGTAATGTTGGCTTATTTTACCTTACGCTTTTTGCTCCTGAGCAGCTCTTGCATCCTCTTGGGGTTTGGGAATCTGTTTTTGTCCCAGGTGAAGTACCTCTTGCCCTCAGTGTGCTCTATGTCCAGCCACATGGCATCATAAGGAATGTCATGCTCATCAAACCCTGCATCCACTGCTTTTACATCCTGCTCATCTTCATAGTTCCAGCGGCACTGGTGGTATCCCAAAGAGAAAAGAGGGGGCATGGCTTGTGTGCCTAAAAGAGGGATATAATAACTGAGTCAACTGCCACCGCAATGACCATTATTCATTTGATAAACATTTCCTGAATGTCTACAGAGTATTCAGCACTGAGCTCAGGCTTAGAATATCAAGGAGAAGAAAGCATAGTCCTTGCCTTTAAGGAAGTGACAACCTGGCTAATGAGGCAGGAGGGTAAATAAAGTGCTCTGCCCTGAGGTATAACTGCCAGGTTAACGTATCAGTCTAGTGCTACCAGAACACAGAGAGGTTAATAAATTCTGCCTGCGGTGAAGTATAGGGTCTTGAAAGGCTTCACAGAGGAGACAAAACCTGGTTTGGACCTTGTACACTAAGTAGGAATATACCAGACAGGAAGAATAGATAGAGCAATCCAGGCACAGGGAATAGAAAAAACACAGAGGCAGAGAAGTACACGACAGGCTTACAGAAAAATAAATATTCCAGGGTATCACAGTCTGAGAGAGACCAGTAGAAGATGAAACTGAATAGGGTCAGATTGTCAAGGGCCCTGTAATTGAGGTTAGGAATTCTGAATCTTGTCTTATGAGAAGCCATCAAAATTCTGGCAAGATGTAATCTTAGCAGAACTATATTTTAGAAAAATTAAGTCAGGGTGCAGCATCGTGACTCACTTGAAGGTAAAGAGACTGAAGTTGGGAAGAAGTTTCAGTAAATTATTATCAAAATGTTTACTGATAACGTGAAGGACTTCTGATCAACCACTTGCATGTATCTGCTTTCCCTCCTAAAGTCACACTAAAATCTGAGTAATGAAAAGAAAAAAGGAAGAAAGCCACAAAAACAAAGAGAATGGGAGTGGAGTAATTTCAACAAAAATTTGGCAGGCGGCAGGCAGGAGCGGGGTAGTGACTGTTGGGCAAAGCCGGGGAAGCTTTCCCCAGAGTGCTATTGAGGAGACTATTGACAGAAGAGCTCACCCTGCTCCCAAACACCAGTAGACACGCCCACTCTCAAAACTAGAGTGGAAGCCTCATCTAGGCACACAGAGCCTCACCATGAAATATGAATGGAGTTGGGTGTGGTGGCTCACGCCTGTAATCCCAGCACTTTGGGAGGCCAGGGCGGGTGGATCACTTGAAGTCAGGAGTTCGAGACCAGCCTGGCCAACATGGTGAAACGCCATCTCTACTAAAAATACAAAAATTTATAGTCCTTTGGGTATATACCCAGTAATGTGATGGCTGGGTCAAATGGTATTTCTAGTTCTAGATCCCTGAGGAATCGCCACACGGACTTCCACAATGGTTGAACTAGTTTAC
>NW_026652289.1:71902635-71945523 GCF_009828535.3 Hylobates moloch
GAATAATACAAAACAGTTTCTCAGAACTGAAGGACACAATTCTCAGGATTGAAGGGGTCCATATCTAACATCCAGAACAATAATTATTTTAAAAGACCTAGGACCAGGCACGGTGGCTCACACCTGTAATCCCAGTAAAGCACTTTGGGAAGCTAAGGTGGGAGGATCCCTTGAGCCTAGGGTTTTAAGACCAGCCTGGGTAACCTAGGGAAACCCTGCCTATACAAAAAATGAAAAAATTAGTTGGGCATGGTGGCACATGCTTGTAAGTCCCATCTACTCAGGATTCTGAGGTGTGATGATCACTTGAGCCCAGGAGTTTGAGGCTGCAGTGAACCATGATCACACCACTGCACTCCAACCTGGGCACAGAGCAAAACCCTGACTCAAACAAACAAAAGATCTTCATCAAGGGATTTTATTACAAAATTTCAGAATACTGGAAATTTGGAATGTTAGTGATAAAGAGAAGGTATTTCAGAGAGAAAAGATAGATCATATACAGAGGAACAAAGGAATAGAATTAAGAATGGTTTTGGAGCAAGAAGGTAGAAGACAATAAAAGAAATGCCTTCAAATTCTGAGAGAAAGAATATTCAGTCTTGCCAGGCAAATTAGCAGTCAAGGGTAAAGGTAGGAAAAAAGATGGTTTCATACCTGCAAGGAAGCAAAAAGAGTACCTCCAATGCAAACGTTCTTAGGAAACTACCAGAAGATGCTACAAACAAATAAACACAACAAGGGAATAAACCAGGAAAGAGAAAAACAGGGAACTGAAAAAAGGAGGGATACGACACCAGCAAACAGCAAAGGTAAGTTCTGAGATGAAAGCTGTGCAGGGAACCTAGAGAGCAATGGTCCAGATGGGAGGAGGAAGATGAAGAGCTCTAGTAGAGAAGAAAGTCTCCAGGGAAAGTAGACTGGATAAAATACCAGACACCCTTGAGCATGTGAAAAATGTAAACATTGAATATTGATTTAACCAAAAATTGTGATGTAACTAGATTGGGTGGGAGACGGAGGAGGGTATGGTATATGATTGAGCTAAACCCTCAGCAGGAGTCAACAAATAATCTTTACTGTCTTTGAACATGGAGGGAGATCCAGTATTGTTGAAGTGCTTTATCATAAATCAGCATTCTCACTAATAATAATGTTGAATGTAGCTGCAGGTGGGCTTTGATAGCACTTATTCCTGCATGGGTGCCCATATCCATAAATTGTCATTCCTCCCGTTGCAATTGGAATCGAACACCCTTGAACACGGGCTAGACTTAGCTTGCTTTTAACAATTGAACGCAGCAGAAACGATGCTGCAATACTTTTGCTTTTAACAGCTTTACTGAATTCACATACCATGCAATTCACCCATCTAAAATGCACAATTCAATGTGGGTTTTTATGGCATATTACATTATTGATTCTTAAAAATTGTGGCAAAATATGTATAGCAAAATTTGCCATTTTAACCATTTCCAAGTGTCCAATGGCATTAATTACATTCACCATGTAGTACAACCATTACCATTATTTCTAAAACCTTTACATCACCCCAAGCAGAAACTCTGTAATCATTAAGCAGTAACTCCCTATCACTCACACCTCTCAGCCCCCTCTAATCTCTGTCTTGACAAATTTGCTTATCGTAGCTACTTCATGTAAGTGGATTATATAATACTTGTCCTTTCATGTCCGTCTTATTTCATTTTCCATATTTTCAAGGTTCATCCATGTTGCAGCATGTATCAGAACTTCATTTCTTTTTATAGCTGAATAATATTCTGTTATATGTATATACCACATTTTGTTTATTTGTTCATCTTTGATGGGCACTTGGATTGTTTCTACCTTTTGGCTATCATGTGTGGGCGAAGGATTACCCAGGTGCCAAGGCAAGAGACTGAAGGCACAAACTGTGGCAGTATAATAAAGAAAATAGTTAGAATAAAGAATTGTTATAATATAAATTAGATATAGAGATGATCATGGACAATTATCAATCATTAGTATAAACATTATTAATCATTAGCTTTTAATATTACTCTTTGTTGCATTACTAATATAACCTAGAATAACCGGCAGGTATAGGGTCAGGTACTCAAGGGACATTGTGAGAAGTGACCTAGAAGGCAAGAGGTAAGCCCTCTGCCAGACCCACGTAAGGGCCACTTGAGGGCTCCTTGGTCAAGCGGTAACGCCAGGACCTGGGAAGGCCCCGTTACTTAGCAGACCGTGAAAGGGAGTCTCCTTTCCTTGGAGAAGTTAGGGAACACTCTGCTCCACCAGCTTCTTGTGGGAGGCTGGATATTATCCAGGCCTGCCCGCAGTCATCTGGAGGCCTAAACCCCTCCCTGTGGCGCTGTGCTCCAATAGTCATGTTCCTTGTCCACTTTCATGTTCCTCCTGTACTCCTGGTTCCTCTTTGAAGTTCGTAGAATAGTGAAAGTCTTAAAGTCTTTGATCTTTCTTACAAGTGCATAGAAGAAAACGCTGACGTATGCTGCCTTCCCTCTCTGCTTCAGCTACCTAAAAGGGAAGGGCCCCCCCGTCCCATGATGACGTGACTTGCTTGACCTTATCAATCACTTGGACGACTCACCTTCTTTACCCAGCCCCCCTTGTCTTGTATGCAATAAATATCAGCACGCCCAGCCATTCGGGGCTACTACCAGTCTCCGTGTCTTGGTGGTAGTGGTCCCCCGAGCCCAGCTGTTTTCTCTTTATCTCTTTTTCTTGTGTCTTTATTTCTTACAATCTCTCGTCTCCACACACGGGGAGAACACCTGCTGAGTCCTGTAGGGCTGGACCCTACAATCGTGAATAATGCTACAGTGATCATTGGCATACATGTATCTGTTGAGTCCCTGCTTTCAATTCCCTTGTGCATATATCTAGGAGTAGAATTGCTGGGTGTATCAGTTAGGGTTCTTCAGAGAACACAGGGTTTTTCAGAGAAACAGAACTAATGGGATTTATATTGAATATGTTTATATATTTATAAATATGTATACATACACAGAGAGAGATACAAATACTGATTTATTTAAAGTAACTGGCTCATGTGATTGTAGGGGCTGGCAAGTCTGAGTTTTGCAGGAGATACTGGCATACTAGAGAACCAGGGAAGAGTTGATGTTGCAGCTTGAGCCTGAAGGCAAGCTGGAGACATTCTGTTTTCCCCAAGGACCTTAGTCTTTTTCTCCAAGGCCTTCAACTATTGGATGAGGCCCACTCTCATTATGGAGAGCAATCTGCTTTCCTCAAAGTCTACTGACTTAAATGTTAATCTCATTAAAAAATACTTTCACAGAGACATCTAGACTGGTGTTTGAATATCTGGGTACCACAATCTAGTCAAATTGATACATAAAATTAACCATCACACTGGGTCATATGGTAATTCTATGTTTAACTTTTTGAGGAAATGCCAAACTGTTTTCTGCAATGGCTGAACCATTTGACATTTCCACCAGCAATGTTCCAATTTCTCTACATCCTCATATACACTTATGTTTTTCCATTTTTTTGGATTTAGCCATCCTAGTGGGTGTGAAGTGATATCTGTGGTTTTGATTTGCATTTTCCTAATGACTAATAACGCTGAGCATATTTTCATGTGCTTGTTGTTCATTTATTTATCTTCTTTGGAGAACTATCTCTTTAAATCCTTTGCTCATTTTAGAATTGGGTTGTTTATCTTTTTGTTGTTGTTTTTTTTAAGAATTTGGTAAAGATTTATTTATTTATTTTCCATTTCTAGTCTTAAAGTATGGCTCCTTTTTTTTTTAAAGGATATGGCAAATATTTATTTTTCTTCTATTTCCAGTCTTTTAAAGTAGACACAGATATGCTTAGGATAAAGCTGATTTTAACAGCACAAAATAGTTGAGCACAAAGGATAGGATTAAATTCAGCAATCCAGAGTGATAAAGAGCAAAAGATACTGAGTAGGTGCCTTTGACAGACACATTATCCAAGTTGATTACCTAATAGTTGGAGGTTGAAGTCCTTATGCTGCAAAAGTGAGAACAATCTGGTGCATGAAGTGTATGGTGGGATTTGTAGCTGTAACTTGTTTTCTATTTATTAAGAACAATTAGCATAGTTAAGTGTAGTCTTTAGTAGACAACCTGCATCCATTTAAACATAATATTTTCCACAGTAGTGTAAGTAAGGCCACAATATTTATTTTGGGCAAACCCTTTAACGTAGTGATTTTAATATCACTGTCATTCATTCTTTTGGAATATAAAGTATTTTAATGGAATTAAGGTTACAGATAATTTTTAAAATACTATACCATGACTAATATATTAAAACTATACTTACATACTTATACTAATATCTAAAGAAAATTCACTGCCAAATTGTTACAGTAGATATTAATCAGTCTGACACCCTTATTAACTGATTCTATAGGTATAAGTACAGGTCAGTATGATTTTAGTAGATTCTATTCTTTCATTTTACTAAATTAGGAAAGCAGTATTTATAGAATAAATAAAAACAAGTGAAACAGCCACCCAAGAACCATAACAGCTCCTGAGTTAGCTGTGTCACAAGCTCAGATAGAAATCCCCAATATACACAAAGCTGGATTCAAATTATTCATCAAAAGGTGCTGGTAGAAGTTGTCAGATGCCTTCCAATACAGATCCCCAATCCCATGGCCACCAGATGAGACAGCAGCAAAACCCTTTAGAAATTCTGCTGAGAAAATGCCCCCTTTCCTCATCAGGCTTTAAATTCCATGCTGGGTAGCTGTGTGCTTCAGGTGCTTTAAAGAGGAACTCCTTGCGGGGAATATTTTCTGGCCAACTTGACCAATCTCATATCCAATCTGAGTTTTTCTTCAAGATGCTTTCAACTTCTTTCCTTTTCTCAGTATCTTCCTCAGACTGAGAGCTATTTTTCTCCAATGTCTGTGAAAGAGGTAGGCTGTCACAGAACTTTTGGAGCTACTCTGTCCAAATTCATTTTAAGCATCCAGCTATTTTTTCCATGTCACTATTATATTAAATTTTTTTTTTTTTTTTTTTTGAGATAGGGTCTCGCTCTGTTGCCTAGGTGGGAGAGCAGTAGTATGAACATTGCTCACTGCAGCCTTTCTTTGGGAAGCAAGGCAGAGGATTACTTGAATTCAAGGAAGCACTTTGGAGGCTTCCCAAAGCACTGGGATTACAGGCATGAGCCACTGTGCCCAGTCCATGTCACCATTATAAACAGAAACTGATGCTGGAGCACTGTTCCCCTTCCTATCATTGCTAAAGTGCAATTCTATCCAGGAGCCCTGCAAGCTCTTTCCCTGCAGCCTGGGGCCCCTGCTCTGTGATATGGTGCCAGAAGGTGGCTGTGGCAGTCTGGGTCACTGTTTGGTTGTGGTCTAGGGGCTGCATGCGCCCTCAGTGGCAGACGAGCATGAGGGATACGGGCCCAGTGCAGGCAAGCATGAGGGGTATGGGCCCAGCGCTCAGCCTGTCTTTTTGTTGTTCAGTTGTAGAAAGTTCTTCATGTATTCTAGATAAGAGACCCATATCAGATACACAATCTGCAAACATTTTCTCCCATTCTGTAGGTTGCTTTTTCACTTTCTTATGTTCTTTGATGCACCAAAGTTTTTAATGTTAGTGAATTCTAACACGTATTTGTTGTCATTGTTGCTCACGGTTTTGTTGTCATATCTAAGAATCCATTGCCAAATCCAAGTTCATGAAGATTTACCCGTTTTCTTCTGAGAGTTTTCTGGTTTTAGCTCTTATACAGTTGAACCATTTTGAGTTAGTTTTTTGTATATGATATACATATAACATATTTTTGAATATAGGAGTCCAACTTCATTCTTTTGCAAGTAGATATCCAACTGTCTCACACCATATGCTCAACAGACTATTTCTTCTTCATCAAATGGTCATGAAACTTTATTGAAATTATAATGGTGACATAGACAAAGCACTGTGGCTTGTGCCTGTAATCCCAGTGTTTTGGGTGGCCATAAGTGTATGGATTTATTTCTAGATTCTCAATTCTATTTCACTGGTCTATATGTCTATCCTTATTCCAGGAGCATGTTCGCATGTTCTTTTTTTTTCAGACGGAGTCTTGCATTGTCACCGAGGCTGGAGTGCAGTGGCATGATCTTGGTTTACTGCAACCTCTACCTCACCTTGTGGGTTCAATTGATTCTCCTGCCTCAGCCTCCCGAGTAGCTGGGATTACAGGTGCCCACCACCATGCCTGACCAATTTTTGTATTTTTAGTAGAGACAGGTTTTCGCCATGTTGGTCAGGCTGGTCTCAAACTCCTGACCTCAAGTGATCCACCCACCTCAGCCTCCCAAAGTGCTGGGATTACAGGCATGGGCCACTGTGCCTAGGCAGTGGCACGTTCTTTTGATTGCCATAGCTTTGAAGTAAGTTTGAAATTGAGAAGTTGTATTTGATTTTCACTCTGCTTAAGACATACCCAAGACTGGACAATCTAAAAAAGAAAGAAGTTTAATTGGACTTACAGTTCTACATGTCTGAGGAAGCCTCACGATTGTGACCGAAGGCAAGGAGGAGCATGTCACATCTTATGTGAATGGCGGCAGGCAAAGAGAGTGCTTGTGCAGGGAAACTCCCCTTTTTATAACCATCAGATCTCATGAGACTCATTCACTATCTTGAGAACAGTACAGGAAAGATCCGCCCCCATGATTCAATTACCTCCCACCGGGTCTCTCCCACAACATGGGAATTCATGATGAGATTTGGGTGGGGAAACAGCCAAATCATATCAGAAGTATAAATTTTTCAACTTTGTTTCTCTTTTTAAAGATTGTTTTGGCTATTCAGGTCCCTGTGCAATTCTATGGAAGATCAGCTTTTCCATTTCCGCAAAAGAAGCCACTGGAATTTTGATAGGGATTGCAGTGAATCTGTGAATCACTTTCTGTATTACTGCCATCTTAACATTGCCTTCCAACCTATGAACATGGGATGTCTTTCCATTTATTTAGGCATTCTTTAATTTCTCTCAGGAATGTTTTATAGTTTTCAGTGTACAAGTCTTTCACCTCCTTTGTTAAGTGTATTCCTAGGTATTTTATTCTTTTGGATGTTATTGTAAATGGAACTGTTTTCTTAATTGTTTTTGGATTGTTCATTGAGGGTATATAAAAACAGAACTAATTTTTTTCATTACTGATTGATATGGTTTGGATTTGGGTTCCCACCCAAATATCATGTTGAACTGTAATCCCCAATGTTGGACGAGGGGCCTGGTGGGAGGTGACTGGATCATGGGGGCGGATTTCTCCCTTGCTGTTCTTGTGATAGTGATTTCTCACAAGATCTGGTTGTTTAAAAGTGTGTGGCACCTCCTCCCTCTCTTTATTCCTCCTGCTCCGACCAGGTAAGATGTGCCTGCTTCCTCTTTGCCTTCCATCATAATTGTTAAGCTTCCTGAGGCCTTCCCAGCCATGTTTCCCGTACAGCCTGCAGAACCATGAGCCAATTAAACTTATTTTCATTATCAATTGCCCAGTTTCGTGTACTTCTTCATAGCAGTGCGAGAGTAGATTAATATATTGATCTTGTACCCTGAAACTTTGCTGAATTTACTACCTCTAGTAATTTTTTTGTGGATTCTTTGGGATTTTCTATATATAGGATCATATCATCTCCTATAATCTTATTTAGTCTTTTCCAGTTTTGATAACTTTTATTTATTTTTCTTGCCTAATTTCTCTGGCTAGAAATTCTAGTACAATGTTGAATAATAGTGATGAAAATGCAATGCCTTGTCTTGTTTCTGATCTTAGAGAAACGCTTGCATTCTTTTAAAATAAAACGCTCTAATGCTAAAGCCAGTTGCATATTTTAATGGAGAAGAAAACATAGAAAAGTTGAAGTTGGGATACTGGTCATCTGAGATAAAGGTACAGATAGCTCAGGGGCTAAAAGCTTCAAGGAAAGCAGATGGCAAGTATTAGGAATTAGACAGTAGAGCATTCTAGACCCAGTGCAATGTTTTACTGAACTGAATGGGATGAGGATGGGAACAGAAATGCTTGCTAATTAAAATGCTTGGGTAAGTTATAAACTCTACATAGTGTACAACAAATATTAAGTTACATTGATGACACATGGGACATTGGATATATAACAGAACAAGAAACTG
Source organism: Hylobates moloch (assembly GCF_009828535.3). Taxonomy (NCBI): domain Eukaryota; kingdom Metazoa; phylum Chordata; class Mammalia; order Primates; family Hylobatidae; genus Hylobates; species Hylobates moloch. The sequence continues at coordinate 71,910,796 of NW_026652289.1, forward strand.
GCACTTCTCCGTGCAAATACCTGTAAGGTATGAGTACTGTTTGAAGACATCAGAAGGTGTAGGTCCTGTCAGCAGAAAAACATCAATGATGCCACTCTCTGACATCCAGTGCACATGAGTGCGAGATCTGACCTTTTGTTTAGCAGCAACTGGGCCCATCTGGGTCAGTGTGTACTGGAAAAAGAATGGAATAAAAATTTGAGAAATTTCCCTCTAACCTGCAACATCCAGCCATATATAAGTAACAGTCTGATCCTTTAGTAGATACTACTGATATTCACTGATTACACTGTAAAGCTTTCGTTGGCAGAGAAGTGCCACTACAAAGATAAGAGCTATGACTCCACTGCGGTGGTTTTGTTTCTTCTTTAAGTATGACATGTAGCCATAATCCATAGCTCACCTCTACTGCAGGCTCTGTATTGATCTCCACCAGTGTTTCTGAGGCATTCAGCCAGAAAATACCTATAGTTCTGCCCAGTTTGTGGGCCAGGAGATAAGGTACTGAACCATAAATGCCCATTTTATCATATATTTGGTATCCATAGACATCCAGGTTATAAAGACGGTAAGCATCTCCATCACTGAAACACAAAGATTATCATCAATTACCATCACAAATGTATTATTAATATTAATAAATAGAATAGCTCTACTCTTCTCTGAAAACACTTAGGTCCCATGCATCTTTGAAGGCTCAACTCTTGCCACTTCCCTAAAGATTTCCTGACCCAACTTAGGTGAATGTGGTCCTCTTCCCTTGACTCCTTTGGCACCACTTCCTGTGACATTAGCACATACGATCACATCTTAGACATCTTTTCTAAATATCTCCTTTTTCTTTTTTCCAGATAGGGTCTCACTCTGTCACCCAGGCTGGAGTGCAGTGGCGCGATCTTGGCTCACTGCAACCTCTACCTTTCAGGTTCAGCAGTTTTCCCACCTCAGCCTCCCAAGTAGCGGGCAATACAGGTGCGTGCCACTACACCCAGTTAATTTTTGTATTTTTTGGTAGAGATGCAGTTTCACCATGTTGGCCAGGCTGGTCTCAAACTCCTGACCTCAAGTGATCTACCCACCTTGGCCTCCCAAAGTGCTGGGATTACAGGTGTGGGCCACTGTGCCCAGCCTAAATATCCTTTGAGTGGAGGACTCTCTCCTATGAATACTCCACAATAGCAAGCACACAGCAAGTATCCACTGATGAATTTTGTGAGTACTTCTCTGCAGTTAAAAGAATTGTGTCCAGGCTGGGCACTGGTGGCTCACGCCTGTAATCCCAGCATTTTGGGAGGCCGAAGCGGGAGGATCATGAGGTCAAGAGATCGAGACCATTCTGGCCAACACTGTGAAAGCTTGACGCTATTAAAAATACAAAAATTAGCTGGGCGTAGCGGCGCACACCTGTAGTCGCAGCTACTAGGGAGGCTGAGGCAGGAGAATTGCTTGAACCCGGGAGGCAGAGGTTGCAGTGAGCCGAGATCACACCACCGCACTCCAGCCTGGGCGACAGTGCGAGCCTCTGTCTCAAAAAAAAAAAAAAAAAAATTGTGTCCAACAGGCTTCCACAGTGCTTAGCAGGGGAAGATGGGGAACTGAATTGGGGGTGGGAGCACAGAGCTCAAATCAGTGTGACAGCAGCACAGTTTCTGCTGGACTTGTCACTATGCCTACCTGAAAGTAAACAGCACCTGAACCTGGCAACCTTATCAGACTCTGTTTCTCTTTGGTTTTGTTTCCTCTTAGTCTGATGCCTCGGGCATCTATTTGTCAGTAGTGTTAGCCTGACATGATATCCCTGAGGATACTAAAGGTGATATGAGATACCACATTTTTCCATTCTCTGGCTCACTCTCCCATTTTGGTAAAAGCCTTTTTCTGGGTCAGTGATTTTTCACAATATATTCTCCTAGGGCTCCACAAAAGGCCTTGAGAGGTAAAAGTGAAACCCGGGGATAAAGATCTTCCCTCTACTCTGATCACAGCAGCTCCATAATTTTACTTCCTTTGTATTTCTAGGTTTAGTATTATAGTTTTTAACAGTTATCTAATTTTACCATAAAAAATAAATAAAACTGGAAAACCAGCCAGGCGCGGTGGGTCACTGCTGTAATACCAGCACTTTGGGATGCTGAGGTGGGCGAATCACAAGGTCAGGAGTTCGAGACCTGCCTGGCCAACATGGTGAAAGCCCGTCTCTACTAAAAATACAAAATAAATTAGCCAGGCGTGGTGATAGGCACCTGTAGTCTCAGCTACTCAGGAGGCTGAGGCAGGAGAATCTCTTGAACCCGGGAGGTGGAGCTTGCAGTGAGCCAAGATTGTGCCACTGCACTCCAGCCTGGGTGACACAGCAAGACTCCATCTCAGAAAAAAAAAAAAAAAAAAGGGAAAACCACTGCTCTGAGTGATCATTCAAGGAGGGTTCTTAAAGACCCACAAGCAATATAAAGGAGGAAAAGGCCTGGCACATATTAGCACTGGCTCTGACAGCTCACAAATGTTTTCAGATAATCTCAATACAGAAACCAGAGCCTCCCATAAGAATTGTTGCTTTCACTTACCCAGTGTTTTTAAGTTGGTGTGATTCTGCATGTTGTGGGATCCCATAAAGATGCTCAAATCCATGCAAGGAGAAATCCAAACCAATAGAAGAAGGGCCTGTAGAGACCAGGATACTGAGTTTTGTTTCTGAAAAGAACACTCACTTAAGTTAATTCTGAGTGCAGAGAGATGACTAGACTAGAGGCTGAGAGACCTGGGCTCACCTAGATCAATCAGCAAATGCTGTGTACTGACCCTCTGTGAGATATTATATTCAGGTGTTGTGGGGATACAAAAATGTATAAGGCAAAGTTCTGGTCACGTATTAGTTCTGTTGCCTTAGCTGTGTGATGAAGCTCTCTGTGTCCTCTTCACAGTAAATCTCTTGTCTCTATATAAAACATGATTACAAAGTTTTAGATTTTTTCCTAATCGAAATTTTCTTTATCACACATTTCTTTGCTTTAGGAAGCAAAGGATATTGTGCACTTTCAGTCTACACTAGATGGAATGACTGATTGTCTTGTGCCTGATCATTCTTACTGCCAGCCTCGTCTGTGACTACCTACAGGGAATGCAAATGTCAAGGGCACCAGGAGGGCCATAACTGGTTCCTCAAAATACTCCTCCTCTGTGATTATATAAATTTCCTTTAACCAAAGACAAAGTCTTTAACAACTATTTTAGAGCTATGGGAAAATGCAAATGACCAGGAGGTATAACGTGGACTTTAATTTATGCTTAGGTTAAAGTATTTGACATCAAATGGTCCTTATTTGTAGGAGCTTGTGGAAAAGAGATGCTACAGAGAAGGTAAAAAAGATTATGACATGGCCGGGTATGGGGGCTCATGCCTGTAATCCCAGCACTTTGGGAGGCCGAGGCAGGTGCATCACTCGAGGCCAAGAGTTCAAGGGTGCAGTAAGCCATGATCACGCCACTGCACTCCAGCCTGGGTGACAGAGTGAGAACCTGGCTCAAAAAAAAAAAAAAAAAAAGATAAAAAGATGATGATGTTACAGAAAGGAGGGCCTGAGAACCCATGCCCCCAATTTTAATTTGGGGCATTCTGTCAGCCCTGATCATTATACTATGCTATAGATAATGATGGCTAGAATGGGAATTTTAAAGGTGTTAGAAAGAGTTTGTTATTCTACAGAGTAGGGAGGAGGAAAGAGGCAAGTGAGTATTTTTCTAATTGCATAAGCCCCAAGTACTTGAAAGATACCTCCTAAAGAGACAAACTCACCCCTCTACCCCAATTCCATCACTAAGCCTGGTGAGAAATGTGACAGATGTGCATGCGATACCCATGCGAATGATGGGGAGGCCTAGAAAAGGTTGAGAACCATTGGCTTGAAATGTTGCAACAGAGGGGCTCTAGAACTTGGGTTTCTCATCACTTCACTCTCATAAAAATTTAACGTGGAATTTGTAGCTGTCTTATCTAATGAACAGTGCAAGCAGTGTGCTGACCCAGGCCCCTGTACGAGACCATAAGCTCCGTGTGGCCTATATTTCTTTTACACTTCCTACAAAACGCAAATAATTGCTATTTCTCTGTTGCAATGCATTACTGAAGGATAGCAAATCTGATCTGGGATTTCTGTTCTTCTGTTAAAGTCACCTGTTTTAGGTGCCAGAGATCAAGGGGCTTTTAGATAGAATTATGTAGCCATTTTTGGAATGATCTGTTTTAATACTATACCAGTTTCAATTTTACCATTAGCTTTGATATCCACAAACTTTCCAAATTTCTCTTCCCACAGGCCCAGATCTTCTTGATTTTTCTGTTGGTACAAAAAAGGGAGCACACTGAGTTTACAAATTGCAACAAATGTGTTTACCAGAATAGTTCATTTTATTTGGATTTTTTTTTAAAAGACTGAGAAAGTGAGTTCATCTTTTAGAAGACCAGTGTGTGACGTCAGTACATTTAACAAATCAAATCTGTGTTCTATATACATGTCAATAATAATCTTTATGAGCCATAGCTGACATGAATATACATTTTTTATTGTGGTAAAATATACACAACATAAAATTTACCATTTTAACTATTTTCAAGTATAAAGTTCAGGTTCAGTGGCTTTAAGTACATTCACATTGTTGTGCAACTATTGAACTACTAAAAATACAAAAATTAGCCAGGGGTGGTGATGCGCACCTGTAGTCTCAGCTATTCAGGAGGCTGACGCAGAAGAATTGCTTGAACCTGGGAGGCAGAGGTTGCAGTGAGCCAATATCGTACCACTGCACTCCAGCCTGGGCAACAGAGCGAGACTCCGTCTCAAAAAAAAAAAAAAAATAGCCATGGTGGTTTGCTGCACCCATCAACCCATCATCTACATTAGGTATTACTCCTAATGCTACCTCTCCCCTAGCCCCCCACCCCCCAACAGACCCCAGTGTGTGATGTTCCCCTCCCTGTGTCCATGTGTTCTCATTGTTCAACTCCCACTTATGAGTGAGAACACGTGGTATTTGGTTTTCTGTTCCTGTGTTAGTTTGCTGAGAATGATGGTTTCTAGCTTCATCCATGTCCCTGCAAAGGACACGAACTCATCCTTTTTTATGGCTGCATAGTATTTCATGGTGTATATGTGCCACATTTTATTTATCCAGTCTATCACTGATAGGCATTTGAGTTGGTTCCAAGTCTTTGCTAATGTGAACAGTGCTGCAATATGTGTGAATGTGTCTTTACAGAATGATTTATAATTCTTTAGAAATATACCCAGTAATGGGATGGCTGGGTCCGATGGTATTTCTGGTTCTAGATCCTTGAGGAATCACCACAGTCTTCCACAATGGTTGAACTAATTTACACTCCCACCAACAGTGTAAAAGCATTCCTATTTCTCCACATCCTCTCCAGCATCTGTTGTTTCCTAACTTTTTAATCATTGCCATTCTAACTGGTGTGAGATGGTATCTCATCGTGGTTTTGATTTGCATTTCTCTAATGACCAGTGATGATGAGCTTTTTTTATGTTTGTTGGCCACATAATGTCTTCTTTTGAGAACTGTCTGTTCATAACCTTTGTCTACTTTTTGATGGGGTTGTTTTTTTCTTGTAATTTTGTTTAAGTTCCTTGTAGATTCTGGATATTAGCCCTTTATCGGATGGACAGATTGCAAAAATTTTCTCCCATTCTGTAGGTTGCCTATTCACTCTGATGATAGTTTCTTTTGCCATGCAGAAGCTCTTTAGTTTAATTAGATCCCATTTGTCAATTTTGGCTTTTGCTGCTATTGCTTTTGATGTTTTAGTTATGAAGTCTTTGCCCATGCCTATGTCCTGAATGGTATTGCCTAGGTTTTCTTCTAGGGTTTTTATGGTTTTAGATTTTATGTTTAAGTCTTTAATTCATCTTGAGTTAATTTTTGTATAAGGTGTAAGGAAGGGGTCCAGTTTCAGTTTTCTGCATGTGGCTAGACAGTTTTCCCAGCACCATTTATTAAATAGGGAATCCTTTCCCCATTGCTTTTGTCAGGTTGTCAAAGATCAGATGGTTGTAGACGTGTGGCATTATTTCTGAGGCCTCTGTTCTGTTCCATTGGTCTACGTATCTGTTTTGGTACCAGTACCATGCTGTTTTGATTACTGTATCCTTGTAGTATAATTTGAAGTCAGGTAGAGTGATACCTCCAGCTTTGTTCTTTCTGCTTAGGATTGTTTTGGCTATACGGGCTCTTTTTCGGTTCCATGTGAATTTTAAAGTAGTTTTTTCTAATTCTATGAAGAAAGTCAATGGTAGCTTGATGGGGATAGCATTGAATCTATAAATTACTTTGGGCAGTATGGCCATTTTCACAATATTGATTCTTACTATCTATGAGCATGGAATGTTTCCATTTGTTTGTGTCCTCTCTTATTTCCTTAAGCAGTGGTTTGTAGTTCTCCTTGAAGAGATCCTTTACATCCCATGTAAGTTGTATTCCATGGGCATTTAGTGCTATATTTCCCTCTAAACACTGCTTTGGCTGTGTCCCAGAGATTCTGGTACATTATGTTTTTGTTCTCATTGGTTTCAAAGAACTTATTTATTTCTGCCTTCACTTCATCATTTACCCAGTAGTCATTCAGGAGCAGGTTGTTCAGTTTCCATGTAGTTGTGCAGTTTTGAGTGAGTTTCTTAATCCTGAGTTCTAATTTGATTGCACTGTGGTCTGAGAGACTGTTTGTTATGATTTCCATTATTTTCCATTTGCTGAGGAGTGTTTTACTTCCAATTATGTGGTCCATTTTAGAGTAAGTGCAATGTGGTGCTGAGAAGAATGTACATTCTATTGATTTAGGGTGGAGAGTTCTGTAGATGTTTATTAGGTCCACTTGGTCCAGCGCTGAGTTCAAGTCCTGAGTATCCTTGTTAATTTTCTGTCTCGTTAATCTGTCTAATATTGACAATGGGGTGTTAAAGTCTCCCACTATTATTGTGTGGAAGTCTAAGTCTCTTTGTAGGTCTCTAATAACTTGCTTTATGAATCTGGGTGCTCCTGTATTGGGTGCATATATATTTAGGATAGTTAGCTCTTCTTGTTGCATTGATCCCTTTACCATTATGTAATGCCCTTTTTTGTCTCTTTTGATCTTTGTTGATTTAAAGTCTGTTTTATCAGAGACTAAGATTGCAACCCCTGCTTTTTTTTTTTTTTTTTTGCTTGGTAAATATTCCTCCCTCCCTTTATTTTGAGCCTATGGGTGTCTCTGCATGTGAGATGGGTCTCCTGAACACAGCACACTGGTGGGTCTTGACTCTTCATCCAATTTGCCAGTCTATGTCTTTTAATTGGGGTATTTAGCCCATTTACATTTAAGGTTAATATTGTTATGTGTGAATTTGATCCCGTCATTATGATACTAGCTGGTTATTTTGCCCATTAGTTGATGTAGTTTCTTGATTGTATCGATGGTCTTTACAATTTAGTATGTTTTTGCCGTGGCTAGTACTGGTTTTTCCTTTCCATATATAGTGCTTCCTTCAGGAGCTCTTGTAAGGCAGGCCGGGTGGTGACAAAATCTCTCAGCATTTGCTTGTCTGTAAAGGATTTTCTTTCTCCTTTGCTTATGAAGCTTAGTTTGGCTGATATGAAATTCTGGATTGAAAATTATTTTCTTTAAGAATGTTGAGACATGAAGTCCTTGCCCATGCCTATGTCCTGAATGGTATTGCCTAGGTTTTCTTGTAGGATTTTAATGGTTTTAGGTCTAACATTTAAGTCTTTAATCCATCTTGAATTAATTTTTGTATAAGGTGTAAGGAAGGGATCCAGTTTCAGCTTTCTACATATGGCTAGCCAGTTTTCCCAGCACCATTTATTAAATAGGGAATCCTTTCCCCATTTCTCGTTTTTGTCAGGTTTGTCAAAGATCAGATAGTTGTAGATATGTGGCATTATTTCTGAGGGCTCTGTTCTGTTCCATTGATCTATGTCTCTGTTATGGTACCAGTACCATGCTGTTTTGGTTACTGTAGCCTTGTAGTATAGTTTGAAGTCAGGTAGCGTGATGCCTCCAGCTTTGTTCTTTTGGCTTAGGATTGACTTGGCGATGCGGGCTCTTTTTTGGTTCCATATGAACTTTAAGGTAGTTTTTTCCAATTCTGTGAAGAAAGTCATTGGTAGCTTGATGGGGATGGCATTGAAGCTATAAATTACCTTGGGCTACTAGTATGGCCATTTTCACGATATTGATTCTTCCAACCCATGAGCATGGAATGTTCTTCCATTTGTTTGTATCCTCTTTTATTTCATTGAGCAGTGGTTTGTAGTTCTCCTTGAAGAGATCCTTCACATCCTTTGTAAGTTGGATTCCTAGCAAAAGCCAAAATTGACAAATGGGATCTAATTAAACTAAAGAGCTTCTGCACAGCAAAAGAAACTACCATCAGAGTGAACAGACAACCTACAGAATGGGAGAAAATTTTTGCAACCTACTCATCTGACAAAGGGCTAATATCCAGAATCTACAAGGAACTCAAACAAATTTACAAGAAAAAAACAAACAACCCCATCAAAAAGTGGGCGAAGGACATGAACAGACACTTCTCAAAAGAAGACATTTATGCAGCCAAAAAACACGAAAAAATGCTCATCGTCACTGGCCATCAGAGAAATGCAAATCAAAACCACAGTGAGATACCATCTCACACCAGTTAGATACCATCTCACACCAGTTAGAATGGCCATCATTAAAAAGTCAGGAAACAACAGGTGCTGGAGAGGATGTGGAGAAATAGGAACACTTTTACACTGTTGGTGGGACCGTAAACTAGTTCAACCATTGTGGAAGTCAGTGTGGCGATTCCTCAGGGATCTAGAACTAGAAATACCATTTGACCCAGCCATCCCATTACTGGGTATATACGCAAAGGACTATAAATCACGCTGCTATAAAGACACATGCATACGTATGTTTATTGCGGCACTATTCACAATAGCAAAGAGTTGGAACCAACCCAAATGTCCAACAACGATAGACTGGATTAAGAAAATGTGGCACATATACACCATGGAATACTATGCAGCCATAAAAAATGATGAGTTCATGTCCTTTGTAGGGACATGGATGAAACTGGAAAACATCATTCTCAGTAAACTATCGCAAGGACAAAAAACCAAACACCGCATGTTCTCACTCATAGGTGGGAACTGAACAATGAGAACTCATGGACACAGGAAGGGGAACATTACACTCCGGGGACTGTTGTGGGGTGGGGGGAGGGAGGAGGGACAGCATTAGGAGATATACCTAATGCTAAATGAATAGTTAACAGGTGCAGCAAAACAACATGGCACATGGATACATATGTAACAAACCTGCACATTGTGCACATGTACCCTAAAACCTAAAGTATAACAATAATAAAAAAAAGAATGTTGAATATTGGCCCCCACTCTCTTCTGGCTTGTAGGGCTTCTGCAGAGAGATCCAGTGTTAGTCTGATGGGCTTCCCTTTGTGGGTAACCCAACCTTTCTCTATGGCTGCCCTTAACATTTTTTTCCTTCATTTCAACTTTGGTCAGGCTGATGATTATGTGTCTTGGGGTTGCTCTTCTCGAGGAGTACCTTTGTGGTGTTCTCTGTATTTTCCTTTTCATTTTTTTTTCTCTAATCTTGTCTTCACTCTTTATTCCATTAAGTTGATCTTCAATCTATGATATCCTTTCTTCCACTTGGTCAATTTGGCTATTGATACTTGTGTATGCCTCATGAAGTTCTCGTGCTGTGTTTTTCAGCTCCCTCAGGTCATTTATGTTCTTCTCTAAACTGGTTATTCTAGTTAGCAATTCCTCTAACCTTTTTTCAAGGTTCTTAGCTTCCTTGCATTGGGTTAGAACATGTTCCTTTACTTGGAGGAGTTTGTTATTACCCACCTTCTGAAGCCTACTTTCTGTCAATTTGTCAAATTCATTCTCCGTCCAATTGTGTTCACTTGCTGGTGAAGAGCTGTGATCCTTTGGAGGAGAAGAGGCATTCTGATTTTTGGAATTTTCAGCCTTTTGCGCTGGTTTTTCCTCACCTTCGTGGATTTATCTACCTTTGCTCTTTGATGTTGGTGACCTTCGGATAGGGTTTTTGTGTGGACATCCTTTTTGGTGATGTTGATGCTATTCCTTTCCGTTTGTTAGTTTTCGTTCTAACAGTCAGGCCCCTCTGCTGCAGGTCTGCTGGAGTTTGCTGGAGGTCCATTCCAGACACTGTTTGACTGAATATTACCAGCAGAGGCTGCAGAACAGCAAAGATTGCTGCCTGTTCCTTCCTCTGGAAGCTTCGTCCCAGAGGGGCACCTGCAAGATGATAGCTGGAGCTGTCCTGTATGAGGTGTCTGTCGACCCCTGCTGGGAGGTGTCTCCCAGTCAGGAGGCATGGGGGTCAGGGACCCACTTGAGGAGGCAGTCTATCCCTTAGCAGAGCTCGAGCGCTGTGCTGGGAGACCCGCTGCTCTCTTCAGAGCTGGCAGGCAGGAATGCTTAAGTCTGCTGAAGCTGCACCCACAGTTGTCCCTTCCCCCAGGTGCTCTGTTCCAGGGAGATGGGAGTTTTATCTATAAGCCCCTGATTGGGGCTGCTGCCTTTCTTTCAGAGATGCCCTGCCCAGGGAGGAGGAATATAGAGAGGCAGCCTGGCTACAGTAGCTTTGCGAAGCTGCGGTGGGCTCCACCCAGTTCAAACTTCCAGGTGGCTCTGTTTAGACTGTGAGGGGAAAACCGCCTACTCAAGCCTCAGTGATGGCGGATGCCCCTTGCCCCACCAAGCTTGAGCATCCCAGGTCAACTTTAGACTGCTGTGGTGGCAGTGAGAATTTCATGTCACTGGATCTTAGCTTGCTGGGTTCCATGGGGGTGGGATCCGCTGAGCTAGACCACTTGGCTCCCTGGCTTCAGCCCCCTTTCCAGGGGAGTGAACAGTTCTGTGTTCCAGGCGCCACTGGGGTATGAAAAAAAAACCCCTGCAGCTAGCTCGGTGTCTGCCCAAACGGCCGCCCAGTTTTGTGTGGCCCTGGTGGTGTAGGCACCTGAGGGAATCTCCTGGTCTGTGGGTTACCAAGACTATGGGAGACATGTAGTATCTGGGCCAGAATGCACCATTCCTCACAGCACAGTCTCTCATGGTTTCCCTTGGCTAGGGGAGGGAGTTTCCCCATCCCTTGTGCTTCCCGGGTGAGGCAATGCCCCACCCTGCTTCAGCTCGCCCTCCGTGGGCTACACCCACTCTCTAACCAGTCCCAATGAGATGAGTCAGGCACTTCAGTTGGAAATTCAGAAATCACCTGCCTTCTGCGCTGATCTTGCTGGCAGCTGCAGACCGGAGCTGTTCCTATTCGGTCATCTTGCCAGCCACAGCGTACCAAATTTTCTTTCTTTCATTTTTTTTCTTTTTTTTTTTTTTGAGATGGAGTTTCACTCTTGTTGCCCAGGCTGGAGTGCAATGGTGCAATCTTGGCTCACCACAACCTCCACCTCCCAGGTTCATGTGATTCTCCTGCTTCAGCCTCCCTAGTAGCTGGGATTACAGGCATGCGCTACCATGCCCAGCTAATTTTGTATTTTTAGTAGAGACAGGGTTTCTCCATGTTGGTCAGGCTGGTCTCAAACTCCCAACCTCAGGTGATCCACCTGCCTTGGCCTCCCAAAGTGCTGGGATTACAGGCATGAGCCACATGCCCAGTCCCATATTTTCTTTATCCAGTCTATCACTGATGGGCACTTGGGTTGGTTCCATGTCTTTGCTATTGTAAATAGTGCTGCAATAAACAAACATGTGCATGTGTCTTTATAGTAGAATGACTTATATTCCTTTGGGTATATACCAAGTAATGGGACTGCTGGGCCAAATGGTATTTCTGGTTCTAGACCCTTGAGGAATCACTATACTGTCTTCCACAATGGACTAATTTACATTCCTGCCAAGAATGTAAAAGGATTCCTATTTCTCCAGAGCCTCGCCAGCATCTATTGTTTTTTGACTTTTTAATAATCATCATTCTGACTGGTGTGAAATGGTATCTCATTGTGGTTTTGATTTGCATTTCTCTGATGATCAGTGATGTTGAGCTTTTTTCATGTTTGTTGGCCGCATAAATGTTTTCTTTTGAGAAGTGTCTGTTCATATCCTTTGCCTATGTTTTGATGGGGTTTTTTTAAATTATAAATTTGCTTAGGTTCCTTGTAAATTCTGGATATTAGCACTTAGGGTAGATTGCAAAAATTTTCTCCCATTCTGTAGATTGCTTGTTTACCCTGATGATCGTTTCTTTTGCTGTGCAGAAGCTCTTTAGTTTAATTAGATCCCATTTGTCAATTTTGGTTTTTATTGCATTTGCTTTTGGCATTTTCATCATGAAGTCTTTGCCCACGCCTATGTCCTGAATGGTATTGTCTAGGTTTTCTTCTAGGGTTTTTATGGTTTTGGGTTTTACATTTAAGTCTTTAATTCATCTTGAGTTAATTTTTGTGTAAGGTGTATGGAAGGGATCCAGTTTCAGTTTTCTGCATATGGCTAGCCAGTTCTCTCAGCACCATTTATTGAATAGGAGATCCTTTCCTCATTGCTTATTTTTGTCAGGTTTCTTGAAGATCAGATGGTTGTAGATGTGTGGTGTTATTTGGTTATTTCTGAGGTCTCCGTTCTGTTTCACTGGTCTATATATCTGTTTTGGTACCAGTACCATGCTGTTTTGGTTACTGTAGCTTTGTAGTATAGCTTGAAGTCAGGTAATGTGATGCCTCCAGATCTGTTCTTTTTGCTTAGCTATACAGGATCTTCTTTGATTCCATATAAAATTTAAGGTAGTTGTTTCTAATTCTGTGACGACTGTCAATGGTAGTTTGATGGGAATAGCATTGAATCTATAAATTATTTTGGGCAGTAAGAAAACTTCAGGCCAATATCCCTGATAAATATCAATGTGAAAATCCTCAATAAAATACTGGCAAACTGAATCCAGCAGCACAACAAAAAAATTTATCCACCACAATCAAGTCAGCTTCATCTCTGGGGCAAGGCTGGTTCAACATATGCAAATCAATAAACGTAATCCATCACATAAACAGAACCAAAGACAAAAACCACATGATTATCTCAATAGATGCAGAAAAGGCCTTCGATAAAATTCAACATCCTTCATGTTAAAAACTCTCAATAAACTACATATTGATGGAACATATCTCAAAATAATAAGAGCTACTTATGACGAACCCACAGCCAATATCATACTGAATGGGCAAAAGCTAGAAGCATTCCCTTTGAAAACCGGCACAGGACAAGGACGTCCTCTCTCACCACTCCTATTCAACATAGTAATTGGAAGTTCTGGCCAAGGCAATCAGGCAAGAGGAAGAAATAAAGAGTATTCAAATAGGAAGACAGGAAGTCAAATTGTCTCTGTTTGTAGACGACATGACTTTATATTTAGAAAACCCTATCATCTCACCCCTCAAAAAGTCCTTAAACTGATAAGCAACTTCAGCAAAGTCTGAGGATACAAAATCAATGTGCAAAAATCACAAGCATGCATTTACATCCACACTAGACAATCAGAGAGCCAAATAATGAATGAACTCCCACTTACAATTGCTACAAAGGGAATAAAATACCTAGGAATACAGCTAACAAGGGATATGAAGGACCTCTTCAAGGAGAACTACAAACCATTGCTCAAGGAAATAAGCAAGAACACAAATGATAAAACATTCCATCCTCGTGGATAGGAAGAATCAATATCATGAAAAGTGCTCTTTTGAAGATACATGTGACTGGGGATGAAGAGAGAGAAGATTTCTGGAGTGTCCATTCTTCACAATTCAACAAAATAATATTTTAAAAATAGAAATAAGACCATGCATCTCTGCTACTTAGAACCGTTTCAGAGTTTTCCTTTGCTCTTAGGAGAAACTCAGAAAGGTTAACATGGCTTGGAAGAAGGTAAGCTCCATGATAAATGGGGGACTTATATTTTTCAATGATGTCTCACCAATTCCATGAACAGTGCCTGGGATATAGGAGGTACTTAACAAATAATTGTTAGATAAAAGAATTATTACAAATCTTTCCACAGCACTGCCCTGCCTATCTCTCTAGCCTCGTTACATACCACCCTCCCCTTTGCTTTCCTTTCTCCAGCTGAAATAAGTATATATTGCATACATATTCCATTTCTTCAAATGGAATATGCTCCATCCTACCGCCAGATCTTTGAATATGCAGTTCTCTCTACCTGGAACGTTTTTTCCCAACTTTTTGACGTGTGTATACATCAGTTTCAGCTTTAACATTATTTCCCTCAGAAGGTCTTTTCTGACCCTCATCTTGGCCAGGTCTCTTGTACTCTTCTATAGCACCATTTTGTAACACTCCTCATGCTTGTAATTACTTACTCAATGTCTGTCTTTCCCAATAGATTCTACTTTCCATGAGAACACGTTTGGGATTTGTTTTATTCAAGGCTGATTCTCCTTGCCTAGCAATAATGCCTGGCAAAAAGCAGGCACTTGGGAAGCATCTGTTTTTATGAATGAATGAATGAATGAATGAATCAACAAGATGACAAGGTGAGCCAAAGAAACAGGTGGTCCTATTTATATGCAGTAGATCATTTAACAAGCACCCTTCCGTAGAAGGAAGAAAGAGAATTCCTTATATGCCCTATCATTATGATGATGGTGAAAAAGATAACAATGAATGGATCAGTCTAGATTACCTGAGAGGTGTCCACTGATGCCTCCTCCTCATTTTCTTTAGCAGCTCTGTTTTAACATAAATAAAGTTGTTTCACTCAATGGCAAGATTGATAGAATTTTGTTCAGTGATAAAGATTTTCATTTCCAACTTTTGAGACCCCATAAGTTATATCCTTTAATGTATTAAATATAACATCATTATAAAAATAAAAATGAAGCCAGGTGCAGTGGTGCCTGCCTGTAATCCCAGCTACGTGGGAGGCTGAGGCTAGAGGGTCACTTGAGCCCAGGAGTTCGATGTCAGCCTGGGTAACACAGTGAGATCTCATCTTTAAACAATAAAAAAAAAATTTAAAAATGAGTTTATAAAATTAGACAGTAATGATGAACATTAATCTAATAGCTTCATTTCTTAATGTAGAAGTATTTTAATTTTGTTAACTCTTTAAAAATACTTTTATCATTTTTTATTATAAATGTTAAACATGCTCATGATATTTCAACAAAATCTAAGTAAGCAAGGTTGAACATAGCTCCCTTCACTCGGTGTGACTCTCCTCACTCCCAGAACACAGCACTATAATGTACAGTCTTTCTGAATGATTGTGACAATTTATTCTTCCACCCATAGTTGTATTTGAGTGCTCATTTCCCCACATTCTTAACAATGCTGGACTTTATCAATCTTTCAGTTTTTGCCAATCTAAAATTGTAGAAAAAATAAATGCATTTCAGTTTGTATTTCTATGAGCATGAATGATGTAGGCTAACTTTTATACATTTAATGGGCAACATAGTGAGACCCTGTCTTCCAAAAAAAAAAAAAAGGAAAAAAAAATTTGAGTGAAAAATACATTACAAAAGAATATATACAGCATACTTTTATTACATAAAAGTTTTTTTAGAAAAGACAAATCCAAATAATATGTTGTTTGGGAATTCATACATATGTGGGAATGCAATTAAAAACCCCAGGAGGCTGGGTGCGGCAGCTCACACCTGTAAACTGGGCACTTTGGGAGGCTGATGCGGGTAGATCACCTGAGGTCAGGAGTTCGAGACCAGCCTGGCCAACATGGTGAAACCCTGTCTCTACTAAAAATACAAAAATTAGCTGGATGTGGTGGTGGGCACCTGTAATTCCAGCTACTTGGGGGGCTGAGGCAGGAGAATTGCTTGAACCTGGGAGGCGGAGGTTGCAGTGAGCCGAGATCGCACCACTGCACTCCAGCCTGGGCAACAAGAGTGAAATTCCATCTTAAAACAATACAAAACTAAACCAAACCAAACCAAGCCAAACCAAACCAAATCAAACCCAAGGAAGTGATTAACACAAAATTTAGTAAACTGGTTACCTCTGAAGGTAAGATATACTATGCTAACACCAATCAAAAGAGAGTAAGAGTAGATATACTAATTTCAGACAGAACAGAGTTCACAGCAAGGAAAATTTGGGGGGATAAAGAGGGATATTACATAATGATAAAGGGATCAATACTCCAAGCAGACATAACAATGTTTTTTTTTTTTGAGACGGAGTTTTGCTCTTGTCGCCCAGCCTAGAGTGCAATGGTGTGATCTCGGCTCACTGAAACCTCCACCTCCCGGGTTCAAGTGATTCTCCTGCCTCAACCTCCCAAGTAGCTGGAACAACAGGCACATGCCAGCACGCCTGGCTAATTTTTTTGTATTTTTAGTAGAGACAGGGTTTCAGCATGTTGGCCAGGCTGGTCTCAAACTCCTGACCTCAGATGATCTGCCTGCCTTCGGCCTCCCAAAGTGCTGGGATTACAGCCATGAGCCATTGTGCTCAGCTCAACATAACAATCTTTAATGTGTGTATGAGTCTAACAGAACATCAAACTATATAAGGCAAAAACTGATTTGTTGAGCTTTTTAGTCATTGTTAGGATGGAGTAGTGACTTCTAAGCTCCTTACATGCCAGATGGGAAACTGGAAGTCCTTGACTTTTAATTTTGTTCACACTGCGTTGTGTGTGTGTGTGTGTCTATAATAAAGCTTTTTTTTTTTTCTTGTGTTGCTTTCTGAGTAGAATCAAAGCTTAAAATGTGTAAGTAATCAAATCCATCAATCTTTTCCTTATAGCTCTTCAGTTTGTCACACTCTCACAATTACAAAAATATTGTTTTATATTTTCTTCTATTTTTATGTTTAATTTTTATTCATCTGCAATTTATTTTTGTTAATGTTATGAGGTTAAAATCTAACTTAAAATTTTTTCCAGTTAGATCATCTGATTTTCCTAACACAAATATAATTATAAATATAAATGTAAATCATGGAACTATAACTACCAGTACAACCTCTATGGAAGGCAATTTGGCAATACCTATGAAAACTACAGGCAGGGCACGGTCGCTCATGCCTGTAATCCCAGCACTTTGGGAGGCCGAGGCGGGCGGATCACAAGGTCAGGAGGTCGAGATCATCCTGACTAACACGGTGAAACGCCATCTCTACTAAAAATACAAAAACAAAATTAGCCGGGCATGGTGGCGGGCGCTGTAGTCCCAGCTACTCGGGAGGCTAAGGCGGGAGAATGGCATGAACCCAGGAGGCAGAGCTTGCAGTGAGCCAAGATCATGCCACTGCACTCCAGCCTGGGCAACAGAGTGAAACTCCGTCTCAAAAAAAAAAAAACAAACAAAAAAAACTACAAATGCACAAACCGTCTGATCAACAACTATCCTTTTATGACTCTATACTATAAATATACTTGTATATATGCACAATGACACATATTCAAGGTTATTAGTAAACTAACTAGTTGTAAAACAAGATTAGAAACAACTTTAAATCCCTCAATAGAGAATTTACTCAGTGAATCATGGTACAGTCATATAGCAGAAATTATGTAGCTGCTTTAAAGAAATTAAGAATTATCACATTGTTAAGAGAAAAAAGCAAGGTGTAGAATAATGTGTAAAGGTGGCGCCATTTGTGTCAGGAAAGGAAAAGTCAAAGAATATATATAAAATGTATATACATAAATTGTTTCTGAAAGGATACACAAAAAACTGGAAACACATTACTTTTTTTTTTTTTTTTTTTTGAGATAGAGTCTTGCTCTGCTGCCCAGGCTGGAGTGCAGTGGCGTGATCTCAGCTCACTGCAACCTCTACCTCCCAGGTTCAAGCGATTCTCTTGCCTCAGCCTCTTGAGTAGCTGGGACTACAGGCATGTGCCACTACACCTGGCTAAATTTTTGTATTTTTACTAGAGACAGGGTTTCACCATGTTGGCCAGGCTGGTCTCGAACTCCTGACCTCAGGTGATCCACCCGCCTCAGCCTCCCAAAGTGCTGGGATTACAGGCATGAGCCACCACACCTGACCAGAACACATTACTTTCAAGAATGGAAAGTAGGCAGCTAGAGGACACGGGGGGAAGGAGATTCTTTACTATTATTACATAGAAATGTGTATTAATATATACTCCTTTGTACCATGTGCCTCTTCTACATAAGTAAGTAAAAGGATCAACTTAGATAGGAAAGAAAACAACGTTTAAAAGAAAACAGAACAAAATCATGGGGGTTTACAAAAGAAAAAAAAAGCGTTTTTTTTTGTTTGTTTTGAGACAGAATCTCGCTCTGTTGCCCAGGCTGGAGTGCAGTGGCACAATCACAGCTCACTGCAGTTTTGACCTCCTGGGCTCAAGTGATCCTCTTACCTCAGCCTCCCAAGTAACTGGGACTACAGGCATGTGCTATTACACTCGGCTAATTTTTCTGTATTTTTTGTAGGACAGGGTTTCACCATGTTGCTCAGGCTGGCCTCAAATTCCTGGGCTCAACTGATTTGCCCACCTCGGCAAAAGTGTTATGATTACAGGCGTGAGTCACTGTGCCTGGCTAGAAAAAAAGGCTTTAAATATAAAGAACATGGGTAGTGGGTACACAGATATTTGTTATGCTATTATTCGTATTTTTCAGTTAAACAAGTACTTGACTATTCATAAGTCACTAATAGAGTAGGTGGAGAGATTATAGGGATTTTAAATTTTCTTCTTTTCAATATTTTCTAATCTGCCTATGATGAACAAGTATTAGTTCTGAGATGAGAAAATGAGATATTTTTAATATCAAAATTTTAAAATAGAAATGAGTTGAAACTCAGACAAATCACTATGTTGGAATAATGAATGTTGAATGCTTTCTGCAGATCATATAATATGTTTATTATCACGATAAAAATAGAAAGAACTATAGACTAAAAGATTTAAAAACAGTGTTGGTAAGAATGGAAGAAGAATCTCCTCCTTACCACCACCTCCTAATTCATGTGAGCAGCCCACATAAACAGCTCTGATCAAGCAGATGGTCCCAGAAAATTCCTGGACAACTATTCAAGTCTAGGGTAATTTGTGTTATTACAAAGGAGTGAAGTGAAATTATGAAGGTACGCTAGTTCCCATTAACATTTGTCAGGTCAACAGAGTGCTTTTATAGAAGGGTGTGCAGGGTAGAGAATGCCATCAGTCACACACAGGACATGTTAAGAGTGGAACATTTACAAAAGTTTGGGAATTATTTTTGTCATAAAGCTTGTATTCACCTTCACAGGTGAAAAGATAAAATTTCTCAGAACAATACTAGAGCAAATAAGGCAAACCAATTTTCTATGGTGATATGTTATCTATTTAGGCAACTGATATTCATTAATCAGGTTACGTTAAGGTCTTTATCTGTCAAGTAATGCATAAGAATACCTTTGTTTGTGAAGAATCTGTAGATGCTCAAAGTATAATTGGCCCAGAGAATTTATGCTAATCACAACCTCTTCTTCAGACACCAAGTCTACCTTGAATGGGTTTGCTGTGATATGGCACTTCAGGTCTCCTTTTCCATCTGCCAATATCAGACTGCCTGTATCCCCTGAGCATGAAATCAGCCTAGAAAACAAAACAGGAAGAGAAAAACAAGCTGCTACAGGTTTACATGGCCCTATGTGATTTGTACTTCCAAGTAATTAATTAGTAAATCAATATTCATGTGACATAGCCATAGATAAGGCAACAGAGAAAAGTTAATGAGAGCATTGGCTTTGGTGCCAAAGAGCTTAAATTGAGCATAACTCTACCATATACGTTATAACTTCGGATAACAAAGTTATCCACCTTTTCTGGGTCTTGGTTTCCTTATCTGTAAAGTGAAAATAACAAAAGCAACAACAAAGTTTTTGGAGAGAATTAAATGAGATCACATGTGTAAAGCTCTTGACACAGTGCCGGACCCATTTAAAAAAAAACACACACAATAAATGTTAGCTATCATCATCGTCATCATCATCACCTTGGTCTGGAAGGTCTAGTAACTTTCTAGATTTTGGTGTGTAAAATCTAAATATTGTTTTTCTTTCTCATTCCAACCACATACTCAGAAACTGAGGAAATAACACAGATTGGGTCCACAGTGAGATGGAACCAGGTCAAATTTTTATTTACCTATTTATTGCCTGATTCCCACCAGCCTCCAATTTCACAGGTACACTGTTAGGATGTTTTAGATCCACAAGAATTATGTAAGCTCAGACACAGCACTTAAAATCCCTCAAAGCTAGATTTTCCCTTTCTCCAGTGCACAGTGTCCCCAGTAAATGTTCACAGGATTCTTTAAGGAAGGTAAAAAGAGACAGTTTATGTTCTTATGATGTCTTTTCAGTCCTTCTCCATGGATTCTATGCCTTCTCTTCAAGATGCTTAGGATCTGGAAATTAACTCT
Organism: Hylobates moloch; assembly: GCF_009828535.3. Classification (NCBI taxonomy): domain Eukaryota; kingdom Metazoa; phylum Chordata; class Mammalia; order Primates; family Hylobatidae; genus Hylobates; species Hylobates moloch. The sequence continues at coordinate 71,931,269 of NW_026652289.1, forward strand.
GGAGACAGCTGAGAGGCTGTCTCTCACTGCCCACTGAACCCAGACAGAGTTCTTTTGATTATTCCATTAAGTAGGACTGTAGTTCATATATGTCAGTCTAATGCACCCCACCATAAATTGCTTACTGCCCCAAGCATTAAACCATTTTGAGTACTACATGGGCCCTACCACACATAATGGAATTATGTTCACCTTGTCTCTGACAACTAAATGTTTCTACTCTGCCTCTGCTACCTGGAGTCTCATTATCTCCACTGAAATCAGGGAGACCATTTTAATGGCATCATTTCCCACCATTATCTCCAGCCCACAAAAGGAAGATGTTCACTACAATGCTTTCCAAGTGCTCCCTCATCAGTTTCTCAGTGAAGGGGGTATGTTCTGGATTCTCGTGGGGGACAGAATCCAGAGGGCCTAGATGAGCTGGTTGCATGAAACAAATCCACTTCAACATCTTTATCTCTCTAAGTCTATGGATCATTTCCTCTATACCATGCCAAGGAATTCCTGATATCTCAGCTTCATTCAGAAGAATCCATAGCTGAGTTCAGGTTATAATTAACCAACTAAGCCATCAATTAGACCCATTCTCAGTTGCCCAAGCTAGCATATCAAATCTACATTATCTGGTATGTGTACCCGAGTCAATAAATTTAGCCTGATCTACAATTAAGTTCCTTCTTTCTGGTCTAGGAATTCCTCAGAAACCATTTCCATTTATATTTCCCAGGTTTTTTTTGCCATTATATAGTCTTATAATTTTTCAGGCACGCAAGCCTTCTCCCCCTGGGTTTGACTGTAATTGGCTCTCTGGGCACGTTGGGATCTGACTCTCTGATGATGGGTCTGGAGGCGGTGAAGGGTGGTAGGGGTCGGGCACAAAGAGAATTGGAATCCCCGTGCATGTATATTTTAGGTGAGGTCAATACAGGGTATCCAAGCAAGGCAGGATCAGCTTCACCTGCCTTTATAGGAGGGGCTGCTTCTGCTGAAATGGGAGGGCCAGTGAAATTTTGAGGTTTGACTATTTAGAATTACCCAACTCTTCCCAAATATTGTTATTCAATTTTTTAAAAAATTGTTTATTTTTTTAGAGACAGGGTCTTGCTCCATCACCCAGGCTGGAGTGCAGTGGTGCGATCATAGTTCACTGCAGCCTTAAATCACTCGGCTCAAGTGATCCTTTCACCACAGCCTCCTGAGTAGCTAGGACAACAGGTGTGTGCTAGTGTGCTACCATGCCCGGTTAGTTTTTTAATTTTTTATAGAGATGCAGTCTCACTTTGTTGTCCAGTCTGGTCTACAATCCTTGACCTCAAGCAATCCTCCTGCCTTGGCCTCCCAAAGTATTGGGATTATAGGTGTGAACCACTGCACTCAGCCTGCTATTCAATTTTGAGGAGTCCTACGTTTTCCCAGTTAATGCCTGAAATTAACTTATGGACTAATTCAGTGACCTGCAATATCAAACTCTGCATCTGATTTTCAGCTATATGTACCTGCAGCTACAGAAGATATGAGGACTTTTAGGATTGTCACAGAAAATTAACAATCTTCTGATAATACCTTGAGCTAAGAATTTAAAGCCCTGAGACTATTGTTTTCTTTCTTTAAACTCTTCAGTGAAGTTGAAGCAGCCAAGCCATCTCAGAGCTCTGAATTCTGCATGATAATCATAACGCAGTATGGCCCTACCTCTTGGTCTGCTTTCAATGGGCCACTTTATTTTAGTTGACCACCAGTGGTCATTTAAGTAACATTGCCACAGAATTTTGTGGTCTATTATTAGTTGTATTAGTTTGGCAGGGCTGCCATAAGAAAATATCAGAAACTGGGTAGCTTGAACAACAGAAATTTATTTTCTCATAATTCTGGAGGCTAGAAGTCAAAGATCAAGGTGTCAGAAAGTTGAGTTTCTTGTGAGGCCTATTTCCTGGGCTTGCAGATGGCTGCCTTAACACTGTGTCTTCACGTGGTTGTCCCTCTGTGCCTGCATCTGTGTCCTAATCTCCTCTTCTTACAAGGGCACCCAGGTATAATGGATTACAGCCTACCCTAATCATCCCATTTTAACTTATTTACTGCTTTAAAGATCCTATCTCAAAATATAGTCACATTCTGAGGTACTAGAGGTTAGGGCTCAACACCTGAATTTTGGGATAACACAATTCAGCCTGTAACAATAGTATCCCAACCTCTATTGGTAAATATGTCCTCACTGCCTCCAAATCCAGCTAGGTCAGCCAGCCAATCTCATATTCCCATCCTTGAGAGCTGCTGCTTATATTCACTTATAATACCAACTACTTTATCAACCAAGACTCAACTGTAGAAAACAAAAACAACTCTGGCTATTTTAAGCAGAAAATAAATGACTTCATATGAATAATTTGTTGCTTACATCACGGGAAGGGTTGAGGTAGTAGGTTCCAGGCTGCACGTCCAGGAATGACCCCTAGAACAATACTGTGTAACTGTATGGCCAACTGACCTTCTATCTTAGCTAGAATCAGGAATTCGAGTTATCAGAAGTCACTATGACAACTGCTGGGCTCTAGGATCATGCCACCTTAGCTATAATTCAGAGATGAGTAAATCATGGCCTTAACTAATGGCCTTAGAGCCATTCTACAGGTGCCAAATCCATATAAGCAAAATGGGGAACTCAGTTCTGAAATCAAGGTTTTTTTAAGTGCATCTGATTGGTGGAAACTGAATTACATCAGAACCTGTAGCTACAAGGGAGTCTGGGAAATGAAGAAATGTAGTTTTTAGCTTTCCAGTTACTACAGTAGCCAAAGGCCCTCTAGAAATAAGTCAGTACAGAAGCAGAATTAATACCATATTTACCATACCAAGTTAATTATCACCTAGACCCTAAAACATGGCAAAGACAGCACGGAAAGAGAAAATTACAGATTAACTTACTTATGAACGCAAGTGTAAAAATTGTGAAGGCTGTACTATCCTTCAGGATAGTAGAAAATAACATATTGTGGCCAGGAGGTTATACGCATGCATTGATCCAATTGCCAAACTGCAAAAGCCTTGAGAAACAGTCTCTTTTAAGTTCTTATTTAGGACAGGCATGGTGGTTCATGCCAATAACCCCAACACTTTGGGAGGAAGAGGAGGGAGAATCATTTGAGGCCAGGAGTTTAATACCAGCTGGGGCAACACAGCAAGACTCTGTCTCTATTAAAAGAGCAAAATTAAATTTAAAAAATTATGTTTACTAAGCTATTGGCATATAGCGTGGCTCAGTGAATAGATATATTTTAAACTTTTGATGATTCTAACATAACTGAATTAATTTCTCATTATAATGTGTTGACCTTTTATAAGATTTTCATGGAAAAAATCATCTACATAAAACTACAGTAATGATATAGTAAAAATGAAAGCATCTGGCATAATCTGATATTCCTTTAGTGAAATAATATGAAAATATAATGGAAACCAACTGGTAAAACTGAGTTGAAATATTACTGGAAAGTGTTATGAGAACAGATGAAAGTTTTGCAGGTACTTGAAAATGCTTTAGTCCCCAAAGATTGTTTTTCACCTAGACACTGATTATTAATTTACCTTGACACTAAGTAAAATTACATGTTAGACTTCTGAGAATAACCTTAATTAAGTCCGTCCAACGGTATAAATTAGTGTAAGCATGGGAGTTTGGCTAGCGTATTAGATCTCTGGAGCCCTGCTGCTAATCTGAGTGAGTAATAAGTAGCTTTCCTTCTACTTGCTCCCATAGTCTGGCTAATAAAACCACTTTCTTTGTGAGAAGGAGAGCAGGGATCAAAGTTCTGCTTCTCCCTGTTAAGTAAGTCCTGATGAATCAAATGGTGGAAGAAGAAAAAACAGAATGGATAATAAGGAAAATGGATAGACTTATCCCCAAATAACTGAATACATTAAAAGTAATGGCAAAAACCACAATTACTTTTGCACCAACCTAAATGACTATAGTTTTGAGCAGCCAAAATAAGAAGTGCACATAACAAAATTTATTACTCAAGATATGATAAAAGAATATATCAAGCATGTCTCTAAAATACCTTGCTCCTTGGCTTACCTTACAGTGCTTGGCTTGCTTGTGAGGACATCAGGAACTTCAAACCTGGGTTTTAGAGGAGTCTCTTCATTAATTTTAAGCCTGAAAATGTTTCCTTCTATACCATAAATTTCAGCCAGGAGAGGAACCTGGAAACAGATACAAGAGATTACCTTCAACAGGTTACCCAAGTGATGGCCAATTTTGCACCAATTACAATAATTAGGAAAGTATTTGTTTCAATTATGATAGGCCAAGCAAATTGGAGAACAATGGTGATTAAAGAAAAAAAGCTCCCCGGTTTATGTATGTACTTGCTTGGCTATAGCTATAGTAGCAACAAGAAATATCTTCTATGTGTTCTGTGGCTAGGTGAACATACAATTGTCCAAACCAGTATCTTCAGAGTGAAAGGAGTCTCTATTAATAATTACACTGAAAGACAGGCATAAACTGAAACTTGCCTTGGAAGATTGGGACATGTGGCTACTGTATCTATGATAAACTACAGACACGTTAAGAATAAGAGTTTGAGTGTTAAAAGCAGAGTAACTAGATTCCAGCTGGATGAAAGATGAAGGGTGGCGGGCTACAGAAGAGAAAAGAGTACAGAATAAAATGATCATTGGAGTTCTCTAGTGGTGGATGAAAGGAGGCTTGGTGCACTAAAATCAAACTGGAATTGATTTGTTCACAGCTGGGAAAATAGACCTGGGGAACTTTTACAAGAGGCTGGGGAACATAAGTAAAATTCTGCCTACCATGGGACACGAAAACAATGTAGAACCATGAAGATAATAGAGAATTTGAAAAATAAAACACAGAACAAGAAGCTCTAGGAGAATAGAAATGACAGGACTCAGGCTACAAAATGAGCACCTAGAAAAATATTTTAAGACCATGGTTTTCAACTGGTGGGCCAAGCCGCACTAGTCAATTGCAATTTCTTCATGAAGTATGACGCCAAATTTTGGTTACTGCTGGGTGCCTGTGTTATTACTATTATGTCTGTTAAATGACAGCTAAACTTGGTAAGTTGTGTGACATAGCTTAGAATGGGTACAATGTGGTGCAAGTAAAAGATAAGAAATATGGAGAATACCAAGCCAGCACCAAAAATGTGATGTTACTGGAACTTTGCCTCTTGCAAATACAGGGAAGCAATCAGGGCAGTTAAACTGTAACATGACACTAAACAGTGAACAAATAAACAGTGCTGTGGCTGTGGATTCTTTTCTAGATATTCTAAGGCAGGGTTATGATGCAATAGTGATCATACTGTAATTACTGCTTGCATGTTTAATGTTCTTTTATGTATTTAAACTACTTTTAGTGTACAATCAAAATTTTAACATTTGGAAATATGTCCAAGTACAAACTTCAAATTGTTAGATTATGTATTCTCTCACTATTTAAATGTATATTTCCATTGCTCTCTCAAATTCCATTCAATTAACATTTATTTGGCATCTATTATTGCAATGATTGAACTTTTGGGGAGGCTGAAATTTGGAGGAGATAAAAGAGATGCAAAGCTAACGCAGAGCATTCTGTGATAAGTTTTAAAACAGAAAGGCAAGAGATTAAGGAAGGGGGTTATTAATGATGACCATAGGGTTAGAAGTTCTGGACATTTCTCTGGAGGAATAGAGATTTAAGCAGGGCCTTCAGGAATTAGTAAGACTTTGAGTAGGTAAAAATCGGCAAGAACTTCCTAAGCAGGGGGCATATAGGTGGTCTGCCTATATATGATTAACAATTTACATCTAGTTATTCACTTGGTTTGTCCCATTTTTAGTAAAACAGCTTTCTCTACAAAAAAAAAAAAAAAAACACTAATTTTTGTTTAAACCAAAGACTGAGCTGTATGTTCTGTTCTTGAGGCTGCAGCCCAGGGGAGAAAAAAGAGAGAACAACCCTGTTTTCACTATAATGACTTCATGTATAAATCAGAGTTAATCCTCATTTTAATTTTAATTTAGCAAACTAATTTTAGCAAAAATCGCTCTGAAATTTAGCAATATTTAGAGTCGTTCTTTCTTTAAATTTATGTATTTATTTATTTTGAGATGGAGTCTTGCTTTGTCACCCAGGCTGGAGTGCAGTGGTGCAATCTTGGCTTACTGCAACCTCCGCCTCCTAGGTTCAAGTGATTCTTGTGCCTCAGCCTCCTGAGTAGCTGGAATTACAGGTGCGTGCCACCACACCAGGATAATTTTTGTATTTTTAATAGAGACGGGGTTTCACCACGTTGACCGGCCTGGTCTCAAACTCCTGACCTTAAGTGATCCTCCTGCCTCAGCCTCCCAAAGTGCTGGGATTACAGGTGTGAGCCACTGTGCCTTATCTCTTATTATCACCAACATAGCTTTCTTGGTCCAGGCACTACTTTCCTTAGACCTTAGTATGCGTTTCCTCCTATGATCTGGGCTCATGTGTTTTTTTTTTCTCTTATTAACTTTTTTTTTCTTTTTAAATATCAGCAGACTCCCAGAAGTCCAATAAGTAAAGCCACTTGGGTTAAAGACACTGGGGAATGGCTCAGTGTCCCACCTTAGAGTCCCCTGCCTTCCCTGTATTGAGTCCTAAGTCACCTCTGTCGAAACCTCAGGGCTCTGTGGATGACAGTTTAAAAGCCACTTCCCTGAGGCTTAACTGCCAGTTCTTTTCCAATCCTTCCACCACTTCCTTGCTCTTTCAAAAAGCCTGGACATGACTGTTATATTCTTCTACCTAAAATAGTAAACATTTGTAGATATTCCTTTCCTATTTGCTAGGACCTGCTGGATATTTATAAATAAAATAATATACAAATAAACTATCAAATCTCTTCCTCCTGTTAGTGATGATTGGAAATGACAATGAAAAAATACATTAAGAAGTTACAGATGTTGGACTGCTTAAATTAAGAATCTAGTATTAATCCTTAGATAATATAAGTAGTTACACTCAATTGCAGCCAGATCAATTTATGTAAAATGAACATACATCTAATAATTTTAAATGGATAGTTAATATGAGATGAGAGAGCATGCGTTTTGCTCCCTTAGAAGTATTTAAGACATGCCAGCGGGTGGTACATGCATATAGCCCCAGCTACACAGTGGGGCTGAGGCAAGAGGATTGCTTGAGCCTAGTAGTTTGAGGTTACACAGTGTGCCATGACTGCACCTATGAGTAACCACTGCACTCCAGCCTGAGCAACACAGTGAGACCCCATCTCTTTAAAAAATTTAAAATGTGTTAATATCCAATTACACAGAGAAGCTGAGATAAATCCTCAGAGAAAAGATTAAATTTTGGAGGTTCATTTTAGTACTACAAGCCTCTACTCAGTTTTTCATATACCTTTACTTAGAAGCCCACCTCTCAGTCTGGGAAAAAGAGTATTAATTCTCTTTTCCTGTCTTATTTCTCCCTTACTAAATAAAAACAATTAAAACTTGGGGGTTTGTTATCCACAAATCTAGTCTTTTTAATGGCCATATAGGCTAAAATACCAGATATTTTGTAAACATCATGGTGGTAGAAATAGCTTTGTCTATGTCTTCAAGCATAGTATTGATCACAATTACATTAAAACAAAAACTTTTTATTCGCCCAGAACTGGGAATCACAATTAGTAAAGACCGTAATAGAATTAACAAACAGCCCTAGAACACATATTTGAATTTGCAGTGGGTGTTAAGTAGGAAAATTATGACTCCATCGACTCCTCCTTGGTAGGTTGATCTTGCTTTTCCTGAGGCACCAGGACTCTTCACTATTATGTAAAGAACTGTTAACCTAAAAGACACAGAACAGTGAGCGACCACCTCTACTAGCTGTGATCAAGACCTCCTGGGATCCAGGGAATGGTCTAATAGTTCATTAAATTGCTGTAGGACACTAATCGTCCCTTCCACAGTTGCAGCCAGTTGGTTTACTGCAAGCACTGATTTTCTACAAAGAATACTGGCAACCTCATGCTGGGCAGTGGCCTGTTCCCCAAGGACAACTGGCCTGTCCAGGTGTGCTTCTGATTGTCTGGCCAGTTCCCAAATTAGCTGCCCGTTCCTGGCCATTTCTGCAGACACAGTACTGGCTAACAAGTGGTAGTTGTGCCTTGTCTGCTGAGAAGGTGGCTGGTTGGGCAAAGCCTCATTTTCATTAGGCTTAGATGAAGAGGCAAGGGGTAAGTAACTTCATAGAGGTGCTCAGAGATATTCCTGCATTCTTGGAGAAGCTGCTGGAAGTGTTGTCTCTGGTGAAACCTTGCAAACAGGCTGCAAAAGAAAATAAACGTGTTGCCAAATGGTCACCTATATCATGAGAAAGCATCATAATTAGCAATATAAAGTAGATTGCTCCAGACATCCTTGCTAGCAATGCTATTTAAGCTAGACTCACAAGACGGCATACATTTTCCTTTGCCTAGATCATAAGACTAGATCTCTCTTTCTCAATCCAGACCAAATTTTCACCGAAGATAGAAAACTGATAGTAATAGGAAAAAACAACTGAGTTCTACAAAAGCAGTCAACACACTTTCCTGATCACTTCTTTTTATTTCCTGGAAACTTCTTTACTAAATATCTACTGGATTATTCTGTCATCAGGAATAAGCACAACACTATATTAGGACCCTATGTGAGAAAACTTATGCATCTGAACCTGCAACCAGCTTTTTTCCAAAGCCTAGATGTTCCGACCTTGCGACAACACACAGGTCAACATTCCAGCTTGTTTTGGAACAGATCTAGGTCCTGGAACATCATGTTTGCTATGGACTGAATGGCGTCTTCCCAAAATTTGCTATGAAAGCCCTAACCCACAATATGATGGTATTCAGAGATGAAGCCCTTGGGAGGTAATTAGGTTTAGATGAGGTCACGAGGTTGAGGAAGTCCTCAGGAATGGATTAGTGCCCTTATAAGAAAAGACCAGAGAGCTTGTGTACACACTCTCTCTCCACTATGTGAGGGCACAAGAAGACGGCAGCCATCTACAAACCAAGAAGAGAGCCCTCACCAGACAGTGAAGCTGCTAGCACCTTGATCTTGGAATTTACAGCCTTCAGAACTGCGAGAAATAAACATCTGTTGTGTAAGCTGCCCAGCCTGTGATATTTGGTTATGGCAGCCTAACCCAATGTTGAATGAAGCTTGGTTCTGCTTCCTGGTTGTTTATCAAGGAGCAGATTGGGGAAGGGAATTGAGAGGGAGAAATTCAAAAATTAACAAACCTTGACAACTCCAAAGTTACTGCTTTAAGGGTTTTAAAGGTTTAGGGGCAGGCAGGCACCAAGACTGTTGGATTTGTCAGAATCTGCCTGATCAGTGTAATTTGAGAACTGCAGCTGTGAGCTGAATATGATCCTCTTAGACTCTGGGCTGTCCCTCTCAACCTGAAATAAAAAGCTACCATTCTGAATAAGTGGATGTATGCAGCTTATTTTAAAACTTCAGATCACACTGATACCATATCTTAATGTGCAATCTCCTTGAAACACCCATCTTATCCCAGAAACCATTTTTAATAGAAGTTATTTGTTATTAAAAAAAATTTTTTTTGAGACAGAGTCTCACTGTGTTGCCCAGGCTACAGTGCAGTGGCACAATCTTGGCTCACTGCAACCTCTGACTCCCAGGTTCAAGCAATTCTCCTACCTCAGCCTCCTGAGTAGCTGGGACTACAGGCACGCACCACCACACCCAGCTAATTTTTGTATTTTTTTTTTTGAGAAGCGATTCTCCTGCCTCAGCCTCCTCAGTAGCTGGGACTACAGGCACATGCCACCATGCCTGGCTAATATTTGTATTTTTAGTAAAGATGGGTTTTACCATGTTGGTCAGGCTGGTCTTGAACTCCTGACCTCATGATCTGGCCACCTCAGCCTCCCAAAGTGCTGGGATTACAGGTGTGAGCCACCGCACTCGGCCTTATTTTTTTATTTTTAGTAGAGATGGGGTTTCACCATGTTGGTCAGTCTGGTCTCAAACCCCTGACCTCAGGAGATCCATCTGCCTGGGCCTCCCAAAGTGCTGGGATTATAGGCATGAGCCACTGCACCTGACCTAAACAGGAATTTAAAAGAGACCGTTTTTTCAAGACTTTTGCAGTTTGGCAATTTAATCAATGTATATGTATAACCTCTCAGTCACCATACATTATTTTCTACTATCCTGAAGGATTCACTTTATTAGTACAGCCTTCACAATTTTTAAATTTATGTTCATAAGTAAGTTAATCTGTAATTTTCTTTTTCCATGCTGTCTTTGTCATATTTTAGGTCAATTTTTTTTGGACAGTGTCTCACTGTGTTGCCCAGGCTGCAGTGCAGTGGCACAATCTTGGCTCACTGCAACCTCTGCCTCCCAGGGTCAAGTGATTCTCATGTCTCAGCCTTTGGAGTAGCTGGGATTACAGGCATGCATCACCCTGCCTGGCTAATTTTGGTATTTTTAGTAGAGATGGGGTTTTGCCACGCTGGCCATAGCTGGTCTCAAACTCTTGGCCTCAAGTGATCTGCCTGCTTTGGCCTCCCAAATTGCTGGGATTACAGGCGTGAGCCACCACACTTGGCCTAATAAAGGCTCTTTCACTATGCAATGAGCTGCATATAAGATGCAGGCAACATTAGTGATCACCATCACCTTTGTTGTCCCTAACAGACTGACAGAGGGCATGAAATCTTATGTACTTACTAGTCATCTCAACACCACATGGCAAGGAGGACATTAAAATGGAGTTCAGTGCAGAATTTCAGGGTGATCTCCTGAAATATATATTTGCATACATTTGTCTGAGATCAGGGCATGCAGATTCCATATGTGGTTCCGATATTTCTAATACCTGAGCATGGAGTTTGTTCCAAGAGGTCCTCAAAGTTCTCAGTCTTGGGAGATACGTTGCTGATGTCCCAGGTAATTTTTCCTTGTTTATCAGGCTCCTCAGCTTCCTTCTGAGCCAGGTACTGCCTTGTGCTGGGATCCTGTGTCTCCTCCTGGACTGTGGTTTCTTTGCCTTTGAAGGCATCCAGAGTTGTTGGGCTCTGGTCCTGGCACCTGACCTGAACAGCACTATCCCTCACTTTTTCAGGATCCGAAAAGAGAAACTGATCTACAGTAATGTAAAACGGCATATGTGGGTGTCCACCGCAAACTGCTATCACGCTGTGTTGAGAATTTTCATTTTGGCTCACCACTGACATTCAAAGTGATTTTGCCTCATTTACTTTACCTCAGCACGTCTTCATGGCCAGGTGCTCAATATACTAAGCATCCTCAAGAATGGATAGGGATTCTTGCTCTGACTATGGACAACTACAACTCTCTCAGGTTAGACACAATGGAAATAGGAAAGAAAATGAGACAATGACAAGAAAAATGTGACAGAAAGGTTCTTGACATCTGGTCAAGGCCTAAAGACTCCTGGAAGGCCTCTGATGGACTTGATGCATTTCCTGGAGCCAACTGCTTCTGCTGACCCTGAATAGAGGGGTTTGGCCGGGTGTCAGGCTATTAGACCACATGCAAACAGTGGTTGGCTCTCCAGGAAGGAAATTAGTGCTGCACCATTTTTTTCCCCATGAACAGCTACCAAACTAGGCTACAAAAGGATATATAAAAAACATATATAAATAAGAATATAAAGGGAGACCTGAATCAGCATTAGAGGACCTATGGCTTTGGGGGTACCATGAGCTGAGAACTCAAATGTATCAAAGATACTAGGCAAGGAGGAAAATTACTCCAGAAAAATGGGTGGTGTAAGAATCAGCACTAGATTTTGGAGAAAGGCTAACTGCCCCATCTGTGCAGCTAAGAGAGACGAGCTAAATGTACTGCCACAATAACTATGTTGTAGAAGTTGAGGACAGGGGATGCGGATAAAGAACACAGAACTGTTGATATGATTCTAGCTCATATTTTGAATTTGGGCAAGAAAGCTATGGAAGAAGACTCCATATGACTAAAATCTCTAAAACTCCATAATGAAGGTAGTTTTCCTCACTGTACAATTGTTCTTTCTGTCTGGGAATAAAGTTTGGACCCATTTCTAAATTAAAGACCTTACAATTATTATGGAGAACCCACCAATATCAGTACAGCGCTGCAGGGCAGGAACTATGATAGTCACATAGTTCACAGCTTTGCCATGAACATCAGCTTCCCAGAACTGGAACTTGTTAGTGAGTTGGTGCAGATATTATCCAAGCAGTTACGGGACCCAGAGCTAATGGCCTTAACTGTCTTTCAGTGATATGAATTACCAGTTAACTCAGATTGGCCTCAGAGGCCTTAGAAACTTAGGATGCCTTTAGAATGCAGGGAGGATCTGAAAGTGAGGGTCAGGTTGAGGGCATCAGGTAGTAGTGCACAGTCACACTTCCTAGCACAGCCCACAGTGCTTCCTCTATGACTGGCCCATCTAAAGTAACATGACAACTTCACGGGTGAGATAAAGCACTTAAGATATACTTCCCTAACCCTCTCACTAGGCAAAAACTATGGTAACCTCTAGTGAAGCAGCTCAGGTGAGCGAACATTTGTTACTTGGGTTTTCAACTGCATAGTCCTTTCGCCTGTCCCCTGTTCTCCCTGGCCCACCTGCATTTTGAGATTTGGACATACCCTGAATTTGTACCTTGCTCAGGCTACACATGCAACTGGGCATTGTGTAATAGTGTTAGAAAGCACATGGGTGATGGCATCTGACAGATGCAGGAGAAAATTTTGGTTACTAAATGTAAGACTTTGGGCAAGTGATTTTCTAGACTTCATTTTCCTCATCTGAAATTAGGATAATATAATGTAACTCTTAGATGTGTTAAAGACTAAACAAAAGGAAATAACATTTGTAAGACATTTAGGAAAACACCTGATACAAAGATGACATTCATTTTCTTTCTTTCTTTGTTCTTTTTTGAGGGAGGATCTTGCTGTGTCACCCAGGCTGAAGTGCAGCGGCACAATCATGGCTCACTGCAGCCTCGACCTCCCAGGCTCAAGAGATCCTCCCACCTCAGCCTCCTGAGTAGCTGGGACTACAGGCATGCATCACTGTGCCTGGATAATTTTTTGTACTTTTTGTAGAGATGGGTTTTCGCCATGTTACCTGGGCTGGTCTCGAACTCCTGGGCTCGAGCAATCTGCCCGCTTCTGCCTCCCAGAGTGCTGGGATTACAGGTGTGAGCCACTAATCACTAAAAGGCTGATATTCCTTTTCTAACGAGGTTTATTTTTGAAGCATACACAACTTTAATTGGCTTTTGTGGAAATTTACTTCATTCAGCCCCAATAAATAAAGAAACAAATTATTTTCTATGGAAAACACTTCCATCTCACCTTACTCGCTTCATTGATGATTTGGAACCTGGTGCTGTCTTCATCTGTTGTGACTGAGTCCAGTAATGCCTGATAGGTGGACTTCTTGGAAAGCCACTGTTTCTGACGCCTATAGATACAGAGTATGCAGATGCTTGATAATTATTTGTGATTGTCAGTATCCAAAAGACTGTATTATCACGTGGAAGTCATTAAAATTCACTATGATATTCAGTGAATTTCAGGGCACAAATAGTACTATAATAAAGTGCTAATCAGGAACTTTATTATTAGAATGCTAATAAGATGAGTATTAGTAAGAATACTAATACAATTGATTATTAGAACATTGCTCAAAGGATGACATCTTATCTCCTTCCTTGAGATGGTGGGGCAATTTTCATAGATGACGTTTGTGAGCTTGTTAATTTCCCTCCCTCTTTCCATAAAATGGACTTTAATAGTAACTAAATAATTTCTAGTGGATATTAAATATAATCTAGTGGTTTAACAAGGTTACCAGGCATTCACTGTAGACTTCCCTCTAGATACCTGTTCAGAATTAACATAATACGCTTTTCTTCCTATTAAACAGAGAGTGAATACGTTAGAAAGCTATACTGTATAACACAATTTTTGATGATTTCAGTTTCAAGATCAGATAGACTTTTTTTTTTTTTCCGAATGAAGACTATGGCTGGGCATGGTGGCTCACGCCTGTAATCTCAGTACTTTGGGAGGCCAAGGCGGACGGATCATCTGAGGTCAGGAGTTCAAGACCAACCTGACCAACATGGTGAAACCCCGTCTCTACTAAAAATACAAAAAATTAGCTGGGCGTGGTGGTGCATGCCTGTAATCCCAGCTACTTGGGAGGCTGAGGCAGG
>NW_026652289.1:72606527-72726365 GCF_009828535.3 Hylobates moloch
TCTGGGAAGTGAGGAGCGCCTCTGCCCGGCCGCCCATCGTCTGGGAAGTGAGGAGCGCCTCTGCCCGGCCACCTATCGTCTGGGAAGAAGTGAGGAGCGTCTCTGCCTGGCCACCCCGTCTGGGAAGTGAGGAGCGCCTCTGCCCGGCCGCTCCGTCTCGGAGGTCTACCACGGAGGCCAGAAGCAATGTGGGGGCTGGACGTGGTGGCTCACGCCTGTGGTCCCGGCACTCTGGGGGGCGAGGCGGGTTGATCACTTCGGGCTAGGAGTTCGAGACCAGTCTGGCCAACATGGCGAAACATGAAAAATACAACAGACAAACTAACCAACCAACTCAGTGACAACAAAACAGGTCTACCCTGGAGTCATACTCTAATTTTTTCTATTTTCCTCCCTTTCTGATCCTTTATCCCACTTTCTTTTTCTTCCTCTTCCTTCTCCCTCTTCTTTGTCAAATAGAGGATTGAGTTATTATCACTGATCCATATAAAGTCCCTCTCTCATTTATTTTAACTCCCACCCCCATTTCTATTCCCCGACTTCCCATGTGCAACCTTCCTAATATGTTTGATACGCATCTTTTTGTTTGTATGTATTATTAGAAAATGTTTATTGTTTTTGTGTGCAAAAAAAATTAATAATAAAAAAAAGCAAAAAAAATAAAAATAAAAAACTATGACACACAAAGGCTGGGCACAGTGGCTCACGCCTGTAATCCCAGCACTTTGGGAGGCTGAGGCGGGCGATCACCTGAGGTCGGGAGTTTGAGACCAGCCTGGCCAACGTGGTGAAATCCTGTCTCTACTAAAAATACAAAAAGTTAGCTGGGTGTGCTGGCATGCACCTGTAATCCCAGCTACTTGGGGGAGGCTGAGGCAGGAGAATGGCGTGAACCCAGGAGGCGGAGCTTGCAGTGAGCCAAGATCACGCCACTGCACTCCAGCCTGGGCAACAGAGCGAGACTCTATCTCAAAAAAAAAAAAAAAAAAAATTTAGTCTGGCATGGTCAAGAGGTTGAGATGGGAGAATTGCTTGAGCCCAGGAGTTGGAGGCTACAGTGAGCTTCGATCACCCCACTGCACTCCAGCCTGGGCCACAGAGCGAGACTCCGTCTCAAAAAAAATAAATAAATAAACTCAAGTAGTAGATGAGGTATTTGCAGGAAAATAAAATAATAAAGTATAGTGTAGTAAATGCATATTCCAGTAACACAGCTTATTATGAACTATGCAATATATGTGTATCCACTATATATTATGTACTATATGTTATTGCAGTATCATCTAGTACTGAATTTTATAAAATGTTTTAACTATTATATACTATATGTAATTGTACCTGCTATATATATATATATATATATATGTCTCCCAGGCTGGAGTGCAGTGGCGCGATCTCGGCTCACTGCAAGCTCCGCCTCCTGGGTTCATGCCATTCTCCTGCCTCAGCCTCCCGAGTAGCTGGGACTACAGGCGCCCGCCACCGCGCCCGGCTAATTTTTTGTATTTTTTTTTAGTAGAGACGGGGTTTCACCGTGGTCTCGATCTCCTGACCTCGTGATCCGCCCGCCTCGGCCTCCCAAAGTGCTGGGATTACAAGCGTGAGCCACCGCACCCGGCCAGTACCTGCTATATTTTTATACAACTGGCAGCACAGGTTTGTTTACACCAGTATCACCATAAACAAGAGTAAATGCATTGTGCCACAACGTTAAAACAGCTACCCTATCACTATGCAACAGAAATTTTTCAGCTCCATTATAATCTTATGGGACCATCATAGTATACACAGTCCATCATTGACGAAAATATCATTATGTGGCACATGACTGTATTTGTAGCTGGAATTTAGTCTTAATGTAGTCCTTCTTTTTTCTGAGACACCCACTCTGTCACCCAGGCTGGAGTGCAGTGACACGATCATGGCTCCCTGCAGCCTTGACCTTCAGGCTCAGGCAATCGACTCACCTCAGCCTCCCAAGTACCTGGGCCCACAGGCATGTGCCATCGTACTCAGCTAATTTTTTAAAATTTTTTATAGGACTGGGGGGTCTCACTATGTTACCCGGGCTGGTCTCAAACTCCCACCTCAGCCTCCCAAAGTGCTTACTGGCGCGAGCCACCGTGCCCAGCCTTATTGTGTGTGTGTGTGTGTGTGTGTGTGTGTGTGTTTGGTGTTTGTCTAGTATCTCATCTCCACACTTTAATTTCCACTCTTACTTATTTATTTATTTGAGACAGAGTCTTTCTCTGTTGCCCAGGCTGGAGTGCAGTGGTGCAATCTTGACTCACTGTGACCTCCACCTCCTGGGTTCAAGCAATTCTCCTGCCTCAGCCTCCCAAATAGCTGGGACTACAGGTGCACGCCACCACACCTGGCCAATTTTTGTATTTTTAGTAGAGATGGGGGTTTTGCCATGTTGGCCAGGCTGGTCTCGGACTCCTGACCTTAAGTGATCCACCCGCCTCAGCCTCCCAAAGTGCTGGGATTACAGACATGAGCCACCATACCCAGCCAATTTCCACTCTTAATTATAAACTTCAGGCCTGATTACCTCACCTCTGGACTATGTCATCCTAATAATCTCCTAAGTGTTCTTACTTCAAACTATTCTCATCACCACTGCAAAATCAAATATTTTTCAAAGTACTATTTTTTCATTAACACTCATTAACACTCTCCTGCTCAAAAACCTTCAAGGGACAAGATAAAAATACCTGCTCCTTAGCCTGAAGCTCGAGGTCCCAATAGTGGGACCATAACCCTCCCTCCCTCTCTTTAACTTCATGGTCTATCATACTCCTAAACAAAACCTCATTCTAACCAAATGCTCCCTGAACATAGATTATATGCATTTACCATCATTTGGCCTTAGCTTACAATACTCATCCCTCTATCTCACCAAACAATCTTCATACCCAGCAACTCCTCTAAATCAGCATTTCTCCTGCAAATAAAGTTCTACCTCAGTAAGGGGAAGGAAAGGAGAAGGATGTCTCCTGAGGAAGTAACATGAGCAAAGGCACAGAAGATAAAACGTGTATATGATATTCACACATACACACACATACATAAACATACACAAATATTTAGTGTCCCATGACTGAGCACAGAGGCATAATGAGATGATAGGAGATAAAGCCATTCAGCAGGAAGATTAAGAGTCATGTGACCCTATGCAAATCATTTAACCTCTCTGGGCTTTAGTTTCCTCATTTGCAAAATGAAATAACAGTGTCCATGGCATAGGGTTGTGGCAGTTTATTAATTCACTCAGCAAACATTATTGAGCACTTACTTTGTGCTTGCTAGGTGCTACAAAAACAACAGCAAACAGGACAAAAATCCCTGTCCTCATGGTACTCAAATTTTAGTAGGGGAAACATCAAACAAGGAAAATAAATAAATACATGATGTAATATGGTATGTTATATACTGTGATGCTACAGAAAAAAATAAAGCAGGGAAGAGAGATGGGGAAGAAATCAAAATCGGAATCAAGGCATTCAAATCAAAATCTGAATTGAGGGAACAAGCTATGCAGTATTCCAGACAGAGGAAACCAGAAATGAAAGGGTATATGCCCAGCATGAACAAGGAAAAGCAAGGAGATGAAGAAGGTGGAGCAGAGATTAAGGAAGGGAGTGTTAAGAGATAAGGTCAGAGAAGTAAGAGGGGACCAGCTGACACACAACCTTAAAGGCCGTTGTAAGGATTTTAGCTTTTATTTTGCCAGAAATAGGAAGTCACTGTAAAACTGTAAACAACTTTACCGTTTTGAGCAGAGGAATGATATGACTGGACTTTAACAGCATCAGCATCTCCGATCTGACAGCTTCTCTCCGGCTGCCATATTAAGAATATATCACAGGCCGGGCACAGCGGCTCACACCTGTAATCCCAGCACTTTGGGAAGCCAAAGTGGGTGGATCACTTGAGTTCAGGAGTTCCAGACCAGCCTGGGCAACATGGCAAAAAGCCATCTCTACTAAAAATACAAAAATTAGCCAGGTATGGTGGCTCAATCTCAATTCAGATTTTGATATCTTCCCCATCTCTCTTCCCTGCTTTATTTTTTTCTGTAACATCACAGTTACATTGGTCCCAGCTACTAGGGAGGCTGAGGTGGGAGGATCACTTGAGCCCAGGAGGCAGAGGTTGCTGTGAGCCAAGATTGCACCGCTGCACTCCAGCCTGCGCAACAGAGCAAGACTCTGTCTCAAAAAAAAAAAAAAAAAAAAAAAAATACCGTAGGAAGGCAAGGTTAGGAAGAAGAGACCACTTAGGAGATTAAATAATGATCCTTAACACAATGCCTGGCATACAGTAATCTTCCCTTAACAGGTGGCTACCAGGCTGGGCGTGGTGGCTCACGCCTGTAATCCTAACACTTTGGGAGGCCAAGGCGGGGGGATCACAAGGTCAGGAGATCAAGACCATCTTGGCTAACACAGTGAAACCCCATCTCCACTAAAAATACAAAAATTAGCCAGACATGGTGGCATGCACCTGTAGTCTCAGCTACTTGGGAGGCTGAGGCAGGAGAATCGCTTGAACCTGGGAGGCAGAGGTTGCAGTGAGCTGAGATCACGTCATTGCACTCCAGCCTGGGTGACAGAGCAAGACTCCTTCTCAAAAAAAAAAAAAAAAAAAAAGGTGGCTACCATATTGATTTTTGGTGACTGACTTGAGTGTTCAGCCCCCTTCAGTAACATAGAGAACTACCTTGCAGGGAAATAAATCAAAATGGTAGTGACCCTTGACTCTGTCTTCTCTGGGTTCTGATATAAGCAGCAAAACAGAGAAATGAAGGAAAAGTAAATTCTAGAGCCATGATGACTGAAATTTTCAACAATATTCTAAACTTTGTCAGTAAATACCTCAAACAAGAAAAACATATCAAACTGTGAAATTTCATGTGTCTCCTCTGTGAACATATTTAAAGCAAACAATATAAAATATGTATATTTTTAAAAAGGCTAAGATGGGAGATGATAGATAGTAGTAAAAACAAAATCCTAAATTACAACTTAAGAACTGACTTCTGGCCAGGTACAGTGGCTCACACCTGTAATCCCAGCACTTTGGGAGGCCGAGGCGTGCGGATCATGAGGTCAGGAGATCAAGACCATCTTGGCTAACATGGTGAAACCCCATCTCTACTAAAAATACAAAAAATGGCCGGGCACGGTGGCTCACGCCTGTAATCCTAGCACTTTGGGAGGCCGAGGCAGGTGGATCACGAGGTCAGGAGATCGAGACCATCCTTGCTAACATGGTGAAACCCCGTCTCTACTAAAAATACAAAAAATTAGCTGGGCATGGTGGCGGACACCTGTAGTCCCAGCTACTCGGAAGGCTGAGGCAGGAGAATGGCGTGAACCCGGGAGGCGGAGCTTGCAGTGAGCCAAGATCGCGCCACTGCACTCTGGCCTGGGCGAAACAGCAAGACTCTGTCTCAAAAAAAAAAAAAATACAAAAAATTAGCCGGGCGTGGTGGTGGGCACCTGTAGTCCCAGCTACTCGGAGAGGCTGAGGCAGGAGAATGGCGTGAACCCGGGAAGGCAGAGCTTGCAGTGAGCCAAGATCGTGCCACTGCACTCCAGCTGGGGTGACAGAGTAAGACTCTGTCTCAAAAAAAAAAAAGAAAAAAGAAAAAAAAGAACTGACGTCTTATTTGTCACTAACACATTATACTAGTTTGGAAGAAAGGCTTATATCCCCAGGACCTGTTCCCTACCACAGAACAAGTTTGTCACAGAAAACCTGCCTTAGGCTCTTGAAGAATAACTACTAGGTAAAAAAAATGCATTACATAATCCATCTCTCTTCATAAATGTCCCACAACTCATTTAATCTAAGGCAAAATTTGTTATATGTCCTCCCATTTCCTTACTGATAGCTACTATTTTTCCTTCATCTCAAGATAGAAAAAAAGTCATTTTGACTGGTTTCCATCATTCCAAACAGAGCCATGTTACGGCTTTTGTGGGCCTTGGGCACTTTTGCTTTATTGAGCTCCTTCCTGCACACAAAAAAAATATTTTAACTGTATTTTGGCCAGGTGCAGTGGCTCATGCCTATAATCCCAATACTGAGAGGCCAAGGCAGGAGGATCACTTGAGCCCAAGAGTTTGAAGCTACAGTGAGCTTGCAATCACGCCACTCTACCCCAGCTTGGGTGACGGAGCAAAACCCTTTCTGTAAAACTAAAAATAAAGCCTGGCCAACATGGTGAAACCCAATCTCTACTAAAAACACAAAAATTAGCTGGACGTGGTGGCATACCCCTGTAATCCCAGCTACTCGGGAGGCTGAGGTTGGAGAATTGCTTGAACCCGGGAGGCGGAGGCTGCAGTGAGATCGTGCCACTGCACTCCAGCCTGGGCAACAGAGTGAGACCCCGTCTCTAAATAAATAAATAAATAAATAAAATTTAATTGAAATTATATTTTTATGGCTGTATTGACATAAAAAGAAATATATGAAAATATTTTGTTTCACCTAATAGTTTTTTTCTTCTGATTTTACAAGAGACTAAAACATTATCATAGACCCCCTAAAAGTATCGTGGGCCACATACGCACTGTGCCTACTATGCTTAATGGATGGTTATCCTTGCTTCCAAAGCCAGTCACCAAATCTTGCTCACCTTTTAACAGCACTTGTATAATTACCTCCTTTCATATTTGGCTCAAACATTAGTCCAAGTCTCCTTGCCAGGAAAAGTATACTATAAACAATTTATTTGTAAAGATGATAAACTTAATATATTTCTGATTATTTTTCCAGCAGGGGGAAGAATTTAACAAGGCAGCTCACCTTTTCTCACCTGTTGGACAAAACACCAGGAAAATAGCCAGCTGAACTTAAGGCTGAAGTTAGGGGGCAAGGCAAGTGTATCTCATATAATCTTAGGCTCATCAAAAATAAAAACATTTCGGCCGGGCATGGTGGCTCATTCCTACAATCCCAGCACTTTGGGAGGTTCAGGCAGGCCTTGAGCTTGAGCCTGGGCACATAGCAAGACCCTGTCTCAATAAAAACAAAAAAATTACTGAGTTAGAAACTTTTTTAATTATTAAAAAAACAAAAACATTTAAACAAATAATTAATGACTTTTATGATTCCCTATTTCCCTTAAAGATGAAATAAAAGGTCTGTTCCTACCCGCATCTTTACTAATATGCCACTCAGAAGGCAGTGTCCTCAAAAAACAAAATTAAGGAGAATCGGAGGAAGTTAAGTATGCTTTTGCATAAAAATATAATCTGAAAAAAATCTGCTCTTTTCAAATATCCTATTTCAAATGACACCAATATTGATCTAATTATTTTAAATTTTTAGTGGCAATATAAAATGCTGGTTCCAAGAACACACTATTTAAAATAAAAGGGAAGTTATAACACTTTAAAAGAACTGAAAAGTAACCTGCAGTGTTAAAAAGCTTTCACTTGAAAAATATAAATACAGTTAGCTTGGAAAACATTGTGACTGACACTAACATACGCATAATCCTGGTAAGGGGTCACCTGGGTAGAGGAAGTTACACGTGTATTCTATTGTAACCTCCAACTCAGTGAATGCAAATGGGAACCAAATTCTCTATCTTTTTTTCTATTTTTTTATTTTTAATTTTATGGGTACATAGTAGGTGTATATAATATTTATGCAGTACATGAGGTATTTTGATACAGGCATGCAGTGCATAATAATCACATCATGGTAAATGGGGTATCCATAATCTCAAGCATTTATTATTTCCTTGTGTTACAAACATTCCAATTATACCAAATTCTTATGTGACTCCAAACCTCTATTTTAGGCTCAGGGCTACTGAAAGATCCTATTTCCATTCCTTAACCCTAAAAATCTCTAGTATCATTTCAAGTTATCCCAGACTTTGTCTCTGCAATCAAAATTTCACACCATAGGAACCCCACAGTACCAAAAGGTGGTTATGGACTGTCAAAACTACAGAAAGGCATTTTAGTGAGATGCCTCAGTAAGATGTTGATGATGATAACAGCAACAATTATATACAAAGCACTCTTTTTAGCACTTTATATTCTTTATCACATTAATATTCAAAACAAGCCTAAGGTAAGTACTACCATCTCCACTGTACTGATTAGAAAAAATGAGGAGAATTTAACTAACTTGTAAGACATACAGAGAAAGTGCTAAGAACCAAGAGAAGCCTCCAGACAGAGGGAGACAGGAAAAGACTGGTTTAAACAACGGATCAAGAGTCAAAGGCCGGGTGCGGTGGCTCCTACCTGTAATCCCAGCACTCTGGGAGGCCGAGACAGGCGAATCACGAGGTCAGGAGATCGAGACCATCCTGGCTAACATGGTGAAATCCCATCTCTACTAAAAATACAAAAAAATAGCCGGGCATGGTGGCGGGCGCCTATAGTCCCAGCTACTCGGGAGACTGAGGCAGGAGAATGGCGTGAACCTGGGAGGCGGAGCTTGCAGTGAGCTGAGATCGTGCCACTGCACTCACTCCAGCCTGGGCGACAGAGCAAGACTCCGTCTCAAAAAAAAAAAAATAAAGAGAATGGAGCCAGGCAGCACGTTGGCTCACTCCTGTAATCTCAGAACTTTGGAAGGCTGAGACGAGAAGATTGCTTGAGGCCAGGAGTTCGAGACCAGCCTGGGATAATAAGACCCCGTGTCTAAAAAAAAAAGAAAAAAAAAAGGATCAGAATAGCAAAAGATTTCTCAAAAGGAACATTGGAAGACAGAACCAAGGCTTTCAAACATTCTGAAGGAAAATGATTTCCAGGGTAGAATTCTATTATTCTATCTTCATGGATGGTGAAGATAGTGGGTCTATGATGGCAGTCATTACTACTAGGCCTGATGCAATAGACATCACTCTAGGTATTTTTTAATAATTTCAATTTTTGGCCAGGCACAGTGGCTCACACCTCTAATTCCAGCACTTTGGGAGCCCAAGGAGGGCAGATCACCTGAGGTTTGGAGTTCAAGACGAGCCTGACCAACACGGAGAAACCCCATCGCTACTAAAAATACAAAATTAGCTGGGGTGGTGGCACATGCCCGTAATCCCAGCTACTTGGGAGGCTGAGGCAGGAAAATCGCTTGAACCTGGGAGGCGGAGGTTGCAGTGAGCCGAGATGGCTCCATTGCACTCCAGCCTGGGCAACAAGAGCAAAACTCTGTCTCAAAAAAAAATTTGAATTTTTATTTTACATTTCAGGGTACATGTGCAGGTTTGCTACATGGGGATATTGTGTGATACTTAGGTTTGGGGTACAGATGATCCTGTCACTCAGGTAGTAAGCGTAATACCCAATAATTAGAGTTTTCAACCCTTGTCCTCCTCCCTCCCTACCCCCTCTGGTAGTGCCCAGTGTCTACTGTTGCCATCTTTATGTCCATGAGCACCTAATGTTTAGATCCCACTTATAAGTGAGAACATGTGGGCCAGGCGCAGTGGCTCACGCCTGTAATTTCAGCACTTTGGGAGGCCCAGGCAGGCAGATCACCTGAAGCCACGAGTTCGAGACCAGCCTGGCTAACATGGTGAAACCCTGTCTCTACTAAAAATACAAAAATTAGCTGGGCATGGTGGCGGGCGCCTGTAATCCCAGCTACTCGGGAGGCTGAGGCAGGAGAATTGCTTGAACCCGGGAGGCAGAGGTTGCAGTGAGCCAAGATCACTCCATTGCACTCCAGCCTGGGTGACAAGAGCAAAACTCCATCTCAAAAAAAAAAAAAAGAAAAAAAGAAGTGAGAACATGTGATATTTGGTTTTCTGTTTCTGTGTTCATTCACTTAGGAAAATGGCCTCCAGCTGCATCCATGTTGCTGCAAATGACATGATTTCATTCTTTTTTATGGCTGCATAGTATTCCATGGTGTATATGCACCACATTTTCTTTATCCAGTCCACTGCTGGTTGATTCCATTTCTTTGTTATTGTGAATAGTGCTGCAATGTACCTGTGTCTTTTTGGTAGAATGATTTTTCACTCTAGGTTTGATGTCTGCTTCTGTAAATAGTTTTATTGAAAGACAGCCATGTCCATTGATTTACATATTGTCTGTGACCACTTTTGTGATATAAAAGCACAGTCAAGTTGTTGACACACAGACCCTCCGGTCCACAAAGTCTAAATATTTACTATCTGGTCCTTTACAGAAAATGTTTGCCTTCCTGAAACACTGAGGAGAAAGAAAAAGGTTGACATCCCTTGGTCTATGATATCCCAGTGACATCCACGAGATATTACAGTGACATCCATGAGAAATGAATGGCTGATGGGAATAAGAATTTGGTTACAGTTTTGGAAAATTAGGGTAAAATTATAATGGCACATTTTCCTGGAAAAAATAGGTTTTCAATACTTTCTGAAGACACAGCCATGAGATCAGTTTCTGATTTTTACACAAGTACTTACTCTCCTGCAATTTCAGGAATTCTGAAGAAAACATCTAGAAAATGTATAGTCATCAGCCAGGCGCGGTGGCTCACGCCTGTAATCCCAGCAATTTGGGAGGCTGAAGCAGGCAGATCACCTGAGGTCAGGAGTTTGAGACCAGCCTGACCAACATGGAGAAACACCTATCTCTACTAAAAATACAAAATTAGTCAGGCATGGTGGCACATGCCGGAAATCCCAGCTACTCAGGAGGCTGAGGCAGGAGAATCACTTGGACCCGGGAGGCGGAGGTTGTGGTGAGCCAAGATCACACCATTGTACTCCAGCCTGCACAAGAGTGAAACTCCATCTCAAAAAAAAAAAAAAAGCCGGGCGCGGTGGCTCACGCCTGTAATCCCAGCACTTTGGGAGGCCAAGGCGGGCGGATCACGAGGTCAGGAGATCGAGACCATCCTGGCTAACACAGTGAAACCCTGTCTCTACTAAGAATACAAAAAATTAGCCGGGCGTGGTGGCGGGCACCTGTAGTCCCAGCTACTCTGGAGGCTGAGGCAGGAGAATGGCGTGAACCCCGGGGGGCCGGAGCCTGCAGTGAGCCGAGATCGCGCCACTGTACTCCAGCCTGGGCGACAGCGAGACTCTGTCTCAAAAAAAAAAAAAAAGAAAAAGAAAATGTATAGTCATCATTGAATTATTTGGAGAATATTACAAATTTTATAATACTTTATAAAATTTAAAATATATATTTTATAAAATGTGCAGACTTTGCACAAGCAGTAAGGACAGTTAAAAAAGAAGTTAGCAAAATATAAAATAAAATTAAAAATTAAATTTTTTAAAAATGTGTAGACTTTCAGCCGGGCACGGTGGCTCACGCCTGTAATCCCAGCACTTTGGGAGGCTGAGGCAGATGGATCACGAGGTCAGGAGATCGAGACCATCCTGGCTAACACGGTGATTCCCTGCCTCTACTAAAAATACAAAAAATCAGCCAGGCATGGTGGCGGGCGCCCCGGGAGGCGCAGCTTGCAGTAAGCAGAGATGGCACCACTGCCACTGCACTCCAGCCTGGGCGACAGAACAAGACTCCGTCTCAAAAAAAAAAAAAAAAAAAAAAAAACAACGGTGTAGACTTTCCAGAGGTTTCACTTCATTTATTCTCTGCCTACCCATCTTTTGAACATTTTGCTACTTATTAGTACCTCCAATGAAGAAGGGCAGGGAAAAACAAAAATACACAAAAGGCAAGCTAGCCAGTTCTGTTACATTACCAGGTAAATATTTACTGGGAAAAGAGTTGGAAGCTGTTATAATGTTTTAAATACCTATTTTAATATTGTAATATATAAGAAATGGATATCTGGTCTCTACCTCCAGTTCCTGGGATAAAACTCTTAAGATCTTTATAATTTCCTGAGTGATAGGAGCATCTGACACAGAGCCTTTAAATCCCTTAGAATTTCCTGGGTGACAGAAGCATATTTTATTCTAATAAGGCAACTTGCCGGGAGAACCCACCATGTGATTGGAAGGTTGAAACTGTGATTCCCACCTCCCTCCCAACTCCTGATAGTGAAGAGGAGCTGAAGGTTAAGCTGATCACCAATGGCCAATAATTTAATCAATCATGTTTACATCATAAAGCCTCTACAAAACCCTAAAAGGTCAGGGTTTGGAGAACTTTTGGGCTGCTGAACACAGGGAGGTGCCAGGAGTGTGGAGTGCCCAGGGAGGACACAGAAACTCCACACTCCTTCCTACAGACCTTGCCTTATGCATCTCTTCCATCTGGCTGCTCATCTGTATCCTGTATAATATTCTTTATAATAAATGGATAAACACAAATAAAGTGTTTCCCTGAGTTCTGTGAGCCACGCCTGCAAATTAACCAAACCCAAGGAGAAGGTTGTGGGAACCCCCAATTTATAGCCAGTTGGTCAACACAGGTCACAACCTGGGACATGCAATTGGCATGTGAAGTGGAGACAGTTTTGTGTGGTTGACCCCTTAACCTATAGGATCTGACACTATCGGCAGGTTGACAATGTTACAATTGAATTATAGGATATCCAATTGGTGTCTACTGGAGAACTGTTTGGTGTATAAGGAAAAATCCAACACACATCTGGTGTCAGAAGTGTTGAGTAGTATGTGAGATAGGAAAAAGCAGTTTGGTTTTTCCTATCTTTTACACCTACAAAGTAAGTTCAATATGACCCAACAATGGGACACATGTACAAGAAACCCTAAATTGAATGTGTGGTATCTAGATTCTGAGAGGAAGTAATTCCTCTATACGCTGGGCTGGATTGCTTAAATCTAGAAGAGTGTGTCCTGTTTTGGGTACAGTACTTAAAGAGGACCAGAGGTGGCTAACAATGGTGGTGAGAATATGCAAAAACCTTGCTGCACTAAAAAAAGGTTGGGGCTGGGCACAGTAGCTCATGCCTGTAATCCCAGCACTTTGGGAGGCCAAGGCAGGTGGATCACTTAAGGCCAGGGGTTCAAGACTAGCCTGGCCAACATGGCGAAATCGCATCTCTACAAAAAATACAGAAATTAGCCAGGCGTGGTGGCACATGCTTGTAGTTCCAGTTACTCAGGAAGCTGAGGCAGAAGGATCGCTTGAACCCGGAAGGCAGAGGTTGCAGTGAGGTGAGATCGAGCCACTGCACTCCAGCCTGGGAGACAAAGCAAAACTGTCTCAAAAAAAAAAAAAAAAAAAAAAATTAGGAAATTTCTTTTTTTGTTGTTTTGTTGTTTTTTTGTCTTTTTTTTGGAGACAGAGTTTAACTCTTGTTGCCCAGGAGTACAATGGTGCAATCTCAGCTCACTGCAACCTCTGCCTCCCGGGTTCAAGCGATTCTCCTGCCTCAGCCTCCCAAGTAGCTGGGGTAGGTCAGGCATGCGCCACCACACCCAGACAATTTTGTATTTTCAGTAGAGATGGTTTCACCATGTTGTTCAAGCTGGTCTCAAACTCCTGACCTCAGGTGATCCACCCGCCTCGGCCTCCCAAAGTTCTGGGATTACAGGCGTGAGCCACCACGCCCACTAGGAATTTCCTTTTACCTTTTGTTTTAATTTAATGTTAATAAGTATTACTATAACATTAAGGCCAACAAGGCCGGGCGCGGTGGCTCACGCTTGTAATCCCAGCACTTTGGGAGGCCGAGGCGGGCGGATCACGAGGTCAGGAGATCGAGACCACGGTGAAACCCCGTCTCTACTAAAAAAAATACAAAAAATTAGCCGGGCGTGGTGGCGGGCGCCTGTAGTCCCAGCTACTCGGAGAGGCTGAGGCAGGAGAATGGCGTGAACCCGGGAGGCGAAGCTTGCAGTGAGCCAAGATTGCGCCACTGCACTCCAGCCTGGGCGAAAAAAAAAAAAAAAAAAAAAAAAAAAAAAACATTAAGGCCAACAAAAAGAAATGTTTCCACATTCAATTCATGAAACAATAAACAAATATTTATTCAAAACTATCGTAAGCCAGGCACTGTTCTAAGACAGACAAAATCCAAGACCTCTAGGAGTTTACATTCTAACGAAGAACCTATAAAATAAATAAGCAAATAATAATATAATTTGTGATACCAACAATCTTACCACTGACAACTTTTTATTCCTCTTAATTTCCGTGTGTGTGTGTCTTTGTGTGTTTGTTTTTGAGACAGGGTTTCACTCTGTGTCTCAGCTGGAGTGCTGTGGCGCAATCACCGCTCACAGTAGAACCCATCTCTACCAAAAATTTTAAAATTTTTGAACCACCCGGCATGGTGGCTCACACCTTGGCCTCCCAAAGTACTGGGATTACAGGCCACCACAGCACTTTGGGAGGCCAAGGTAGGAGGATTATTTGAGCCCAGGAGTTCGAGACCAACCTGGGTAACACAGTGAGATGCCACCTCTATTAAAAATAAAATAAATTTAAAAGTATAAAAAATAAATAAAAATAAAACGTAACATTTTTTTTTAATTAGCGAGGGGTGGGGCCAGGTGCAGTGGCTCACTCCTGTAATCCCAGCACTTCGGGAGGCCGAGGCAGGCAGATCACCTGAGGTCGCGAGTTCGAGACGAGCCTGACCAACATGGAGAAACCCCATCTCTACTAAAAATACAAAATTAGCCAGGCATGGTGGCGCCTACCTATAATCCCAGCTACTCGGGAGGTTGAGGCAGGAGAATCCCTTGAACCCAGGAGGCAGAGGTTGTGGTGAGCCGAGATTGAGCCATTGCACTCCAGCTTGGGCAACAAGAGCAAAACTCTGTCTCAAAAAAACAAAATCCAAAAAAAAATTAGCCAGGGGTGCTGGGTGGCACAAAATCCCAGCTACTTGAGAGGCTGAAGCAGGAGGACGGCTTGGGCCTGGGAGGTCAAGGTTGCAGTGAGCTGTGCACACACCACTGCACTCCAGCATGGGCAACAGAGCAAGACCCTGTCTCAAATAAGAGAGAGATCTGAACACGACAAAAAAAGTATTTATTTTCATATTTGAATTATAAAAGTGGCTTTTTTTAGAAGATACATAAGCACAAACAATAATTTCTAATATGCCAATTATCACTATTAGCGTGTTGATATGCTTCTAGGTTTCTTTTTTTTAAATGGCAAGTGTTGGCTTTTTTAGCTCAGATACGTTTAGAAAAAAGATAATTGTATTTTTTTCACCAGAAAAGGAGAATCTAAAACAAATTCTGACTACCTTCAGACTGTAACATTGAGATGAGGTTTGAATAAGTCAGCCATACTAGGAAAAGTGTGGCAGGAGGAAAAGAGCGTGCTCAGCAGGGACAGAGGCACCCAGTAAGTGAGCAGGAATCCATAAACTACAGCCCTAAAGGCCATGTTCTGCCATTTGTTTTCATATGCCCCACAAGCTAAAAATGATTTTTTACATATTTTAATGGTTGAAAAAAATCAAGGTAACAAAATTTTATGACATGTAAAAATTATTATGAAAGGCCAGGTGCAGTGGATTACACCAGTAATCCCAGCACTTTGGGAGGCAGAGGAGGACGGATCACCTGAGGTCAGGAGTTTGACACCAGGCTGGCCAACGTAGTGAAACCTGCTCTCTACTAAAAATACAAAAAAAATTAGCTGAGTATGGCGGCGCACGCCTGTAGTCCCAGCTACTCGGGAGGCTGAGCCAGGAAAATCACTTGAACATGGGAGGTGGAAGGTGCAGTGAACCAAGATTGCACCACTGCACTCCAGCCTGGGCAACAGAGCGAGACATCATCTCAAAAAAAAAAAAAAAATTACATGAAATTCAAATTCAGTGTCTATATGTAAAGTTTCCTGAAACACAGCCATTTCATTTGTTTGTGTATTATTGTCTGTGGCTGCTTTTGTGCTGTTATCTAGCAAATGGGCTTGCTGCCATTATGCATTGAAGCCAATACTATGGCACCAGCTTTTTTTTGTTTTTCCCTATCTCCTACAGGAAGGAGGCACCAGCTTTTGAGAAAAGAAACGCTTTATTGCAAGGCAGACTAGTGAGGAAACAGCAGGCCCAGCTCAAATCTGTCTCCCTGATTTGGAGTCTGGGACAAGTTTTAAGAGGTTGGAGGGCAAGGGAAAAGATTTGGAAATGTTGGCTTGCCAAGGTCCGATTGGAGGGCTTCAAACTTAACCATTTCGGTAAGGTATGTTGAGGCAAATTTTAGCCCTGGATCTTTACGGCCAATGGACCCGTTGCTTCTGAAAAGGTTCCAGCATTCAAGTTCTGGTCATGTCTCAGACTTCTTGGTTCTGCTGGGGGAGAAGAGGAGGGATGTTGGTTCTGGGTGCTGTTAGAGATCAAAGCTTTTTCTATTGTGCATGCCCAGGCTACATGACTTGCAATCTTGGCCCTTTTATATCTACAAAGTAACCTGACATTCTGTTATCAACAGAGTAGACACTCTCTGGGCTGGTCCTGCAGTTTACTACCACAACAGAATTGAGTAGTACTTAAAAGAAACGCTAAGGCCCATAAATTAAAATATTTACTATCTAGTCCTTTACAGAAAACATTTGCCAACCCCTCATCTAGAGGCCTGAAAGTAGTACACACATGTAATATGGATAAAACAAGTTGTGTATGAGGGAGACATATGGCGTGAGATAACCTATGAGGTACTGAGCTTTATGTGTCAAGCTAAGTAAGGAATCTGAACTTGTCTCAACTTGATTCCATTTACTATGCAAAGCCAGTAAAGAATTTTATTGAGAGTACTTTGATCAGATAAACCTATGTAAAGACAATTATCTTTTTTCTAAATGTATCTGAGCTAAAAAAAAAAAAAAAAACAAACACTTTCCATTTAAAAAAAAAGAAACCTAGAACCATATCAACACGCTAACAGTGATAGTTGGCATATTAGAAATTATTATTTGTGCTTATGTATTTATCTTCTCAAAAAAAAAGCCACTTTTATAATTCAAATATGAAAATACGTACTTTTTTTTTTCTGTTCAGTTGGTTGCCTTTAATGAAAATACATACTTTTAAATTCACATTCATATACACATACAAAATTTGTTCTCCAGGTTCTCTTTCTCCCCCTCCACCTCTTTAAGTGGAAAAGACAAAGTATGCGGAGGAGGAACCTACACATAGCAAAAAAATGAAAGTGTGCCTCTGTCACACTTGTAAAGGATAAATGACATTCCACCATTTCAAATTATGTATTTTATTTTTTATTTTTCATTTTTATGTTTTCATAGAGATGGGGGCTCACTATGTTGCCCAGGTTGGTCTCGAACTCCTGGCCTCAAGCAATCCTCCTTCCTTGGCCTCCCAAAGTGCTGGGATTACAGGTGCGGGCCTATGTACTTTCTTTATAGACATGAAAGAATAAAATGCTTGGATGCAACATTGTGGCAGAGAACTCTTCTTATATATGGCTTTTATCATATCAAACAAAGAGCTAAATCAATATCTTATTGAAACTAGAAATGTTAAAGGATAAGAGAAAATGCAGAACTTCAAGTCAACTTAAAATGTTGAAAACTGATATAAGACTGCATATAACCCTGAGAATATAATTATGGGCTTAAGAAATGCAGTCCCTGCCGGGCGCGGTGGCTCACGCTTGTAATCCCAGCACTTTGGGAGGCCGAGGCGGGCGGATCACGAGGTCAGGAGATCGAGACCACGGTGAAACCCCGTCTCTACCAAAAATACAAAAAATTAGCCGGGCGTGGTGGCGGGCGCCTGTAGTCCCAGCTACTCGGAGAGGCTGAGGCAGGAGAATGGCGTGAGCCCGGGAGGCGGAGGTTGCAGTGAGCCGAGATCGCGCCACTGCACTCCAGCCTGGGCGACAGAGCAAGACTCCGTCTCAAAAAAAAAAAAAAAAAAAAAAAAGAAATGCAGTCCCTGATTTATACTACAGTACTTTGCACTTACTGATATATTGCTTGTTAAGATTAAATCCCTTCCTATGTTTCAGTTCCTCAACTAAATTGTCAGGGCCTCATATGCAGAAAACCATGCCTTTTATTTCTTTTGTGTGTCCCCTACACTGCACCTCATACAATACCCATATATGGCAGGTACTCAATACATGCTTATGATTGAATGACAAAATAATCAACCCTACTTTGGACTCACAGGCTGAAAAATCTTCACACCTACAATTCACACCAGTAAGCCTCCTTCTATCCAACAATTTAAAGGACATTCCTGGGGTGAGTACTGCTGATTCTACTGGATTTATTACATTAGGTTCCATCTCCAGCAAAGAGCTCAAAGTACACTCCAGCAAAGAGCTCAAAGTGTACTGTTAAAATAGAATTCCCAACTACTGAGAAGGTGGGTGGAAAAGTGGGCAAGTGAAGGAAAAATCTATTATAATAGCCTGCCTCCAAAGAATAAGCATTATTCAGCCCTAGAGAATAAAACATTCCTAATATGTCTCTGAACTAAGACTCCTAACTGACACTTCACTAAACTTTGTACTGGCTAAATTATGCCACAATGAATATCACTAAAACCAACAACTTGACATAATAAAAAGATCCTAAAAATCTCAGCTAATAATCCATATGATCATGTATTGTAAGATCTAGTTTTTAATTACTTACTCTTTGGCCAAAGCAAAACTTTTAAACTTTTTCAATGCATTATGATTAAGCATCTACTACATGGAAAGCACTGCGGAAACAAATGAATTTTTTTAAAAGCCAAAATACCAACTGATTTTGTATTTTGCTATAAATTGAAGTATAAGCAACAGCACTGAGGAAGTACCATGCAGTGAAGGGGTCAATTTTATCCGTCGAAATTGGGGAAAATTACATAGCCAATTTAAGGTGGACATTGAAGACTGAGTAGGAGTTTGAGGCAGGGCAGCAGGAGGAGAAAGAGTATTCCAGGCCAACAGGGGGTTATAAAGGAGCCAAGCACATTGGGCACGGTAGGTGTGATAAAAGAGGAGAAAAGATAAAAAGGAGTGAGATAACGTAGAGTACTCAGACAATGAAAGCTCTGGTATGCTAAGCTAAGAAGTCTGGGGGTTTATGTCCTCAAACAATGGAGAGAAAGTAGAAATCCTCAGGCAGGAAAGTGACAAAAACATGAGGATTCAAGTAACAGGAAGAGCCTAGTAACATTATAATCATCTCAAAGGCATTATTCAGTGTTATATTATTTACATGTTGCTCATTCAATTTGGTCCTGATACCAATACAAAAGAAATTAAAGTATATATTAAAATATATTCCCCTCCATGATGTCAGTAGTCTCAGGGCTCAGTCATTGGCCCTCTTCTTTACTCCCTAGCTGACCTAACCAGTTACGTTTTTGTTTTTAGTTTTTAGTTTTGTTTTTTTTGAGACAGGATCTCCATCTGTTGCCCAGGCTGGAGTGCAGTGGCATGATCATGGCTCACTGTAGCCTCAACCACCCAGGCTGAAGTAATCCTCCCACATCAGCTTCCCAAGTAGCTGGGGCCACAGGCACACCACCACACCCAGCTAATTTTTTTTTCTTTATAGAGACAAGGTCTCACTATGTTGCCGAGGCTGGCAGTTCTACATGTTTAAACACCATCAATGTATCGATGATATCCCAAAGGTATATTCACAACCCTGATCTTGACCCTAGGCTCTAGAATTTAAGAGTCAACTGCCTACTCAATGGCTATTCCTGGATATCTAGCAGGCATCTCAAGCTCCAAACATCTAAACACTTCATCCAAACTAGCTCCTTCCTGTTTCCCATCTCTGTAAATGGCACCAGTCGCTCCAGCTAAAACCCTTGTAATCGTCTTTGATTACTCTCTTTCCCTCATCTCCCACAGCTAATCTATCAGCAAATCCTGTTGGTTCTACCTTGAAAACATGCCCTGAATTCAACCACTTCTCACTGCCTCTATCTCTATCTACCTCACTAGTCCAAGCTACTGTACCTCACACCACTCCAATGGCTTTTTTTTTTTTTTTTTTGAGATGGAGTCTTGCTCAGTTGCCCAGGCTGGAGTGCAGTGGCACTTTTTCAATGCATTATGATTAAGCATAAGTAGCTGCGACTACAGGCGCCCGCCACCACACCCGGCTAATTTTTTTTGTATTTTTAGTAGAGACGGAGTTTCACCATGTTAGCCAGGATGGTCTCGATCTCCTGACCTCGTGATCCACCTGCCTCGGCCTCCCAAAGTGCTGGGATTACAGGCGTGAGCCACCGTGCCTGGCCTCCAACGGCTTCTTAATTGCCCCTGCAGCAAAGCGATGTTTTGAAAACATAAATTAGGTATCATTTTTCTGCACAAAACTGTCCAATGAATACCATCAGTTAGAATAAAATCCAAAAACCTTATGGCCTACAAGGCTCTACACAATCTGAGCCCTGCCAATTCTCAATCTCATTTCCTACCACCATGCACCACCACCACCACTTCATATCCCAGCACTCTCCCAACTCTGGCACACTAGTCTTCTTGTAATTCCTTGAAAATCCCCAAACTGACTTTTGACACAAAGTCTTTGCATTACTATGCCCACCACTTCCAATTCTCCACATTTTGGTGTGTCTTACTCTTTATCATTCAGGTCGTGTTATGTTCAAATGTTACTTCAGAGAAGCCTTGCCTGGCAACCCATCTAAAAGAACCACCAAACCCACCCCCACCACTCTCTATCTCTTGTATTGTTTTCTTCATAGCTTTTTTTTTTTTGGATACAGAGTCTTGCTCTGTCACCCAGGCTGGAGTGCAGTGGCACGATCTCAGCTCACTGCAACCTCCCGGGTTCAAGCGATTCTCATGCCTCAGCCTCCCAAATAGCTAGGACTACAGGCGTGCACCACCACACCCAGCTAATTTTTTGTATTTTTTAGTAGAGCCAGGGTTTCACCATGTTGGCCAGGCTGGTCTTAAACTGACCTCAGGTGATCCACCTGCCTCGGCCTGCCAAAGTGCTGGGATTACAGGCATGAGCCACCACGCCTGGCCCTGAAATCATCTTTCTTTATTAGCTCATTGTCTACCAAAATATAATTTCCATGAGGGCATAGACTTTGGCCTGTTCACTGTTCAATCCTTAGCACCTGGCACGCAGTAGGGCTCATTAATTATTTGTTGTTGAATTGTGAGATTTTACCTAATTGATCTAAACTATCCTATTTGTATTTTCATCCTATTATGAATAATTGAATAATTCCTTTCCTACCTTTGAATTGAGATCCAATTCTTGATTACCAGAATGTTCTTCTTAGAACAGAGTCCTAAAACAGCTTAAAGACTGTTAAAATAAGCTATATGGTAATAATGCCTTTAATTCCTTTCTACAATTAGCCCTTCAGGCAACTTCGTCATTATTTTTCCTTGATTATAACATCCATTATCCTTTTCCTGTATTATTAGGCTTGTCAATGTATTACTTATTATAAATGCTACCAGTAGACATGTGTAGAATATCAACAAATATTTACTTTTATATTGCAAGTAACAAATTTTCTTAATATTAGCTATAGAAAAGCAAACATTTAAAAACCAAACTGACAGCCAAGTGATCAAGGTCACATCAATAGTGACAATCATGTTGATACTAAGTACTCTAATCCCAGTCTAATGATGAAAAAAGCATCAAATCCCAATTGAGTAACATGCTACAAAAAACCTGACTGGTATTCCTCAAAAGTGTCAAGGTCATCAAAAATAAAGAAAGCGTGAGAAACTATCATAGCCAAGAGGATCCTAAGGAGACATGACTACAAAAAGTACTGTGTTATCTTGGATGGAATACTGGAACAGAAAAGGGACATTAGATAAAAAGGAAATCTAAAAAAACTATGGACTTTTGTTAACAATAATGTATCATTATTGGTTCCTTAATTATAATAGGCTGGGGGTAGTGGCTCACACCCGTAATCCCAGCAATTTGGGAGGCCAAGGAGAGCGGATCGCTTGAGCTCAGGAGACCAACCTGGGAAACATGATGAAACTCCATCTCTACCAAAAATACAAAAAAATTAGCTGGACATGGTGGCGCATGCCTGTAATCCCAGCTACTTGGGTGGCTGAGACACGAGAATCACCTGTTATTCCAGCTACTCAGAAGGCTGAAGTAGGAGGATCACTTGAACCCAGGAGGTAGAGGCTGCAGTAAGCAGAGATAGTGCCATTTGCTCTCCAGCCTGGGTGACAGAGAGAGACTCCATCTCAAAAACTAAAATAAAATAAATTATTTTCATTATAGTAAATATACTACACTAACATAAGATTTTAATAATGGGAAAAGCTGGAAGGCAAGCTAGGTATATGAAAACTCTCTCTGTAGTCTGCAATTTTTCTATAAATCTAAAACTTTAAAAAAATTTTTTTTTAGGCCAGGCACAGTGGCTCACGCCTGTGATCCCAGCACTTTGGGAAGCCAAGGCGGGTGGATCACCTGAGGTCAGGAGTTCAAGACCAGCCTGATCAACGTGGAGAAAGCCTGTTTCTACTAAAAATACAAAAATTAGCCAGGCATGGTGGCGCATGCCTGTAATCCTAGCTACTCGGGAGGCTGAGGCAGGAGAATCACTTGAACCCGGGAGGCAGAGATTGCAGTGAGCTGAGACAGCGCCATTGCACTCTAGCCTGGGCAACAAGAGTAAAACTCCATCTAAAAAAAAAAAAAAAAGTTTTTTTAGAGTCAAGTGTGCAGCTGCAGTCGCAGCTACTTGGGAGGCTAAGGCAAGAAGATCCCTTGAGCCCAGTAGTTTGAGACCAGCCTGTGCAACATGGAAAGACCACTTGCCAAAAAAAAAGAGGAAAATAGTTTTTTCTAACCCAATTCATCCAAAATCCTACTGCTTAAAAAAACTCACCATTAGCTTACATTTGATATTTATCTTTTTAGACTTCTATGTACAGTAATTCTCCTCTTATCCCCACAGGATACATTCCAAGATCCCCCAGTGTATGTCTAAGACCTAGGAAAGTATTGAACCGTATACACAGTGTTTTATCCTATACTTACATACTTACCTATAATAAAGTTTAATTTATAAATTAGGCACAGTGAGAGATTAGTAACTAAAATATAACAATATACTATAATAAAAGTTATGTAAATGTGGTCTCTCAAAATATTTTCAGACCACAGTTGACGGCAGATAACTGAAACTGAAACCATGGATAAGGGAGAAGTACTATAAAGGGATATATACAGGTATATTTCTACAAAAATGTGATCACATAATTTTGTAACCTGCTTTGTTCACTTATCACATGCTTTCCAAGTCATTAATAGAGATCTGTATCATGTTTACCAGGTACAAAGTACTGCCCTCTATAAAGGCACCGTATTTATTTCTTTATTTTTATTTTTATTTTTATTTATTTATTTTTTGGGACAGACACTCTGTCGCCCAGGCTGGAGTGCAGTGGCATAATCATGGCTCACTGTAGCCTTGACCTTCTGGGTTCAAGTGATTCTCCTGCCTCAGCCTCCTGAGTAGCTAGGACTACAGGCATGTGCCACCACACCAAGCTGATTTTTGTATTTTTTGGTAGAGACGAGGTTTTGCCGTGTTGACCAAGCTGGTCTCAAACACTTTCTCCATGGAACAAGTGTTTAGTGTGTGCCTGCTGAGTGACTTTGTAAAGATTCAAAAAAAAAAAAAAAAACTCTTGGCCTCAAGGAATCCTCCTGCATCAGCCTTGTTCATTTTTTTTTTTCTCACAATTTGCCAGGCTTTGCTGATTACTGGATCTCCTAAACCTAAAAAAACTGGCTGGCACATAGTAAACACTCAATAAATATAAATGAATACTAAATAAATAAATTTGTCTTTTAACTTTATCGTGTTTCTGCCAACTAGACAGATGTTTTTTGTAATAACTGTATCAATCTTTGTCATCTTTGTCTTTATGGATTCGCCTTGGCAGTCATGCTTAGTAGAACAGCTCTTTTCTCTTTTGTTGAGCCTTGGTCTCACTCTGTTGGCCAGTCTGGAGTGCAGTGACACGTCACAGCTCACTGCAGCCTTGACCTCCTGAGGTCAAGTGATCTTCCCATCTCAGCCTTCTGAGTAGCTGTGACAACAGGGACATGCCACCACACCAAGCTAATTCTGAATTTTTTTTGTAGAGATGGGGTCTCACTCTGTTACCCAGACTGGTCTTGAATTCCTGGGTTTCAGAAATCCTCCCACCTGGGCCTCCCAAAGTGCTGGGATTATAGACATGAGCCACTTGCCTGGCCTCATCCTATTTCAAGACTGGAAAACTGTTTTCCCAGTTTTTTAAAGTGGTCATTTTCTGATTTCACGTTTTATATTTTAATATTTAATTTGGGCCAGGAGCGGTGGCTCACTCCTGTAATCCCAGCACTTTAGGAGGCCGAGATGGGAGGAAAACCTGAGGTGAGGAGTTCCAGACCAGCCTGGCCAACATGGTGAAACCCCATCTCTATTAAAAATACAAAAATTATCAGCCGGGTGCGGTGGCTCACGCCTGTAATCCAAGCACTTTGGGAGGCCGAGGCAAGCGGATCATGAGGTCAGGAGTTCGAGACCAGCCGGGCCAATATAGTGAAACCCCATCTCTACTAAAAATACAAAAATTAGCTAGGTGTGGTGGCAGGCATAGTCTGCCTGTAGTCCCAGCTACCTGGACCCTATCTCTATTAAAAATACAAAAATTAGCTAGGTGTGGTGGCAGTGGCGTAGTCTGCCTGTAGTCCCAACTACTTGAGAGGCTGAGGCAGAAGAATCACTTGAACCTGGGATGCGGAGGTTGCAGTGAGCTGCGATCGCACCACTGTGCTCCAGCCTGGGCGACAGAGCGAGACTCCATCTCAAAAAATAAAATTAAAAAAAAAATACAAAAATTACCTGGGTGTGGTGGCCTGCACCTATAATCCCAGCTACTTGGGAGGCTGAGGCAGGAGAACTGCTTGAATCCAGGAAGCAGAGGTTGCAGTGAGCCGAGATCATGCAACTGCACTCCAGCCTGGGCCACAGAGTGAGACCCTCAAAAAAAAAAATTTAATTTGGCTGGGCTCGGTGGCTCATGCTTATAATCCCAGCACTTCAGAAGGCCAAGGCTGGAGGATTACTTGAGGTCAGGAATTCCAGACCAGCATGGCCAACACGGTGAAACCCCGTCTCAACTAAAATTACAAAAATTAGCCGGGTGTAGTGGCAGACTCCCGTAATCCCAGCTACTCGGGAGTCTGAGGCAGGAGAATTGCTTGAACCCAGGAGGCAGAGGTTGTGGTGAGCACCACTGCACTCTAGCCTGGGGGACAAGCCCGAAACTCCCTCTCAAAAAAAAAATATATATATATAATTCACCTAGATTCTTTTTTTTTTTTTGAGACGGAGTTTCGCTCTTGTTGCCCAGGCTGGAGTGCAATGGCACGATCTCCGCTCACCGCAACCTCTGCCTCTCCGGTTCAAGCATCCCAAGTAGCTATGATTACAGATATGCACCACCACACTCGGCTAATTTTGTATTTTTAGTCAAGACGGGATTTCTCCATGTTGGGGAGGCTAGTCTCGAACTTCCAACCTCAGGTGATCTGCCAGCCTCAGCCTCCCAAAGTGCTGGGATTACAGGCGTGAGCCACCACGCCCGGCAAATTTATTTAAATTTTAAGGTATAAATCCCATTTTTTCTCGAAACAGTTGATTGTTCCAACATAATTTTGGAACCCCTTCCCTACTGATATAAAACACCACCTTTATAACACTAAATAACCTTGTATATTTCTAGATTATTCTGTTTCACTAATCTTGTGTTCCAGGGTTGCTACTCATATTTTGATTATCATAGCTTTATTTGTATATTCTCTAGTACAAGTCCTTTCCTCATTCTTCTCTTCCAAGAAGTTTCTTACTTTCTAGGTTTACTTTTTTTTTTTTTTTTTGAGACGGAGTCTGGCTCTGTCACCCAGGCTGGAGTGCAGTGGCGCAATCTCGGCTCACTGCAAGCTCCGCCTCCCGGGTTCACGCCATTCTCCTGCCTCAGCCTCTCCGAGTAGCTGGGACTACAGGCGCCCGCCACCACGCCAGGCTAATTTTTTTGTATTTTTAGTAGAGACGGGGTTTCACCGTGGTCTCGATCTCCTGACCTCGTGATCCGCCCGCCTCGGCCTCCCAAAGTGCTGGGATTACAAGCGTGAGCCACCGCGCCCAGCCTCTAGGTTTACTTTTTCAAATGAATTTTAAAACCATTTTGTCAAATTTTCAAAGGGAAATCTGGTTGGAATCATGTAAAACTGCCAGCCATATCTCTCTGTTGCTATTTTCCTCAGTGGTAAAATGGAGATAACAGTACTTACCTCGTAGGTTTGTTATGATAACTAAATGAATGAAATACAGTAGAAAGTATTTAGAACACCAAGCCAGAAAGATGTGAACTATTATAATTACTCAAAAGTGACAGCTATTACGATTGCTCAATAAATGTTTTCCAGATGTGTTCGCACAAAATTCGAAGACTCTTTTTAAGATAACTCAAAAGGTATTATAAAACATAAGCAGTGGTATGGAAAACATACAGTTTGCACTTTTCTTCACCAATGCCTTGACCTTTCTTTGGTGAAATGAAGAGCTAGAACTGGGAGGAGAGACCAAGAAAAATACCAAAGGCTGATGGGTACCAGGTCTCTAAAATTTTACAAAGATAGCCCACCAAGTGGAAACGAAGACTTCTAGGCCCTTCTAGTCAGCGTTGTGGGGCATCAGCATTTCCCTTTTAAATACTATTTCCCCATCTCTGCAGTTATGGCAGTAGTAGTTACTTTTTGATTTCCTCCCAGAAAATACATAGGGATTGGATGTCTAAAAGACAATATTTTTCAAATGAGGTCGTGGGCCCCCATAAAGTATAAAAGGGAATGATAAAGATGGACAGACATGCCCAGAATATTATAACAAATTACCTCCACCAGGTTTCCCACATCACTGTAATGATTGAGAGGGGAGTGGCTGTGGGGTTTTTTTTTGGGGGGGGGGCCGTTGTCTCATTATAATTGTTAAGAATTTGTTAAGTTTTTTTTATCTGCATGAAATTGAGGTGAGGAAGTCAGAGGCCGTATGAGGGACCTTAAAAGGTGATCTCCTCTACCGAGCTGAATGATAAATGGAAGCTGAGGGTGGTAAGATGAAACTAGCCAAAGGCCTGGACCCCAGACCTCCGAATTCCCAGATCTCGGCTCATCCCAATACACCACACAGCTTCTCACCGACGCTTGCCACGCTTCCATGTGGGAAGAGTAAAAACAGGCAATCCGACCCCAGCAAAGACGCTGGAAAACCACAGGCCGGCGCAGTCGAAGGCACGTGACCCGCCACGCCCCCCCCCCCCCCCCCCCCCCCTGCCCCGCGCCAGCAGCACGCGCTGCCAACCTCGTCATGTGACCTTCACGCGGCCCCAGCGCTCCCCCTGCTTGGCGACTCTTTCCAGCAGCCATTTTGCTGAGAACTTGTCGTCTGTGCTCACCGCGGAGCAGGACGCCACGAAAAGCCACGGCCAGAATTTACGGGCCGCACACGCGCTTCGAAAGACCGCTCACGCCGTCAGGGCCCGTTCGAACCTCACTGAACACGTCGCACCCCGGGGCACCGGGGAAAGCTGTGGGTGCGCCTCGGCCTGAGATTGGCTGTGGCGTCCACGTGACGCCTCAGCCCCCCCCCCCCCCCCCCCCCCCCCCCTCCCCCCCAACTCACAAAAACACCCAGACTCTTAACACTTCGCGCCAAGAACACGCCA
Organism: Hylobates moloch; assembly: GCF_009828535.3. NCBI lineage: Eukaryota > Metazoa > Chordata > Mammalia > Primates > Hylobatidae > Hylobates > Hylobates moloch. Next base: position 72,634,132 of record NW_026652289.1, read on the forward strand.
CCAGGGGCGTGAGGACGGGCGTAGCGCGTGGCAAGCAAGGCGCCTGCGCGTACCTGCCGGGGCCGACCGCAACCGACCCACGCGCCGCTCCGCTCGCGGGTCCCGGGAATCCTCGCGCTGCTGGACCACCCGGCTAGTCATTGGCTGCCAGTTCGGGTCACGTGCTGGTTGCAGGCCCGCCCCTGCCCGCTAATCACCTGGCACCGAGCTCGAAGCGGTGCCGAGTCGTTCGCACGCGGAGAGGGAGGGTAGTTAGAGGGCCATCCTTTTCTGCCGTTATGGATTTAAACCCATAAAGAGGAAACGAGAAACCAGAGGCTCAAAGCTAAGGAAGCTCGCACCTACCGGCTTAACTTCGCACGCCTCTCCAGGAGCCGGGAACCATCGCCCTTGGGCGCTCCCCGATGCACGCCGGGATACGCCTGGCGCCCCTCGGTGTGCTGCAGAGCATGCCGGGAAAGGCACCTCTCCCGATCTCCTGGCGCTCACCTCCCGGGCGTTCCTTTCGTGTCCCCTTGAAAGCCCGGTCCTTGGGCTTGGAATGAGACGGTTTGGGTAATTATGGGAGTGTGGCAAGGTATACCAGGCACTTTCAGCCCCTCCTCTCCCACTTGTTTGATCTGTGTGGTCTTGGGGAAACCGTTTAACTTTTCTCCACGGAGCAAGCGTTTAGTGTGTGCCTGCTGAGTGACTTTGTAAAGATTCAGAAAAAAAAAAAAAAAAAAAAAAACCACCAGCAAGGGTATTTGCCTACAAATGAACTGCCAGCCTTTCCTGGCCAGTGAAAAAGAATGCTAATTTAAATGCAACTTACCAGGAGCCCCACTTGAGAATGGAAATGGCACTTAGAATTTCCCTTGGGATAGAAGATGAGACCTTTCTTGCTAAACTTATTGCTACTGTTGGGGAAAGTAGGGGTGGTAAGAGCACGAGGCGTTTTAAAGGAGGCAGGGACATGTCTGTATCACAGTTACTGGTTCCACCTCGTACAAAATATGGTATATTGGAAACGAGAAAAAAAAAAAAAAAAAACACCGTCTCCTAACTCAGAAAAAGTGGTCATGCATCAGAACCAATTAACTTTGTAACATATTCACAAACTGCCCTTCAGGCCAAAACCTAATGTTTTACTCCCATGAAATCCCCACTTAAAACAATTCGCACCTTTTCTGCTTTGAACTCCATTCTTCAGCTTTGCCGGATTTTAGAACGATTTCATCAATTCTTAAAGAGATGATTAAGCTTGAAGAATCTGACTAGCGATGGTCAAGCTCAAGAGCTCCTATTTATAGATTAAAAATTAAATGTATTCATTTATAATGTGGTTATCAAGCCAAAATATAGTTTGGGGCACCCTTTTCTAATTTCAAAGTACTTCATAAGCCTAATTATCAGAAAATTATTCCCTGACTAGAAAATCAAAAGAAAGGGTATTAGATGATCATACGTAATAAAAAGCATTAAATTGCAGGCATATGATGTTACACTTGAAGTTTATAAAACATTCCAATATTCTTCATTATATATAATCCTTATAACAACTCAGAGAAAAGTGCTATACTAGTATTATCATTTTCTGAGTCAGTCTTGAGTGGGAATCTGGAAAAATGTATCTTAACACGTTCTCCAGGCAATTGTTATGCACAACTGGGTTTGGGACCTATTGGCTATAGTGGAAAGAACCCAAGGTTTGAAGTCAGACAGATCCATGTCAACTTGCAGCTCTTTTACTTCCTGCACTCTGATTGTGGTGAACAGGTTTTTGAACTTTTTTTTTTTTTTTCCTGAGACCGAGTCTCACTCTGTTGCCCAGGCTAGATTACAAAGGCGTGATCTCAGCTCACTGCAACCTCCATCTCCCAGGTTCAAGCGATTCTGGTGTCTCAGCCTCCTGAGTAGCTGGGATTATAGGCGCCTGCTACCATGCCTGGCAATTTTTGTATTTTTAGTAGAGATGGGGTTTCACCATATTGGCCAGGATGGTCTCGAACTCCCGACCTCAGGTGATCTGCCTGCCTAGGCTTTCCAAAATGCTGGGATTGCTGGCGTGAGCCACCACGCCCGCTGGTTTTTGAACTTTTTGATTTTCAGTTCCTTTAACTGCAAATTGAGGCCAGTTTGGATTGTCTTTGTTTTTTTTGTTTGTTTGTTTGTTTGTTTTTTAGACAGAGTCTCACTCTCTTGCCCAGGCTGGAGTGCAATGGTGCGATATCGTCTCACTGCAACCTCCGCCTCCCGGGTTCAAACAATTCTTCTGTCTCAGCCTCCTGAGTAGCTGGGATTACAGGCGCACACCACGTCGCCTGGCTAATTTTTGTATTTTTAGTAGAGACAGGGTTTCACCATGTTGGCCAGGCTGGTCTCAAACTCTTGACCTCGTGATCCACCCGCCTCGGCCTCCCAAAGTGCTGGGATTACAAGGGTGAGCCACTGTGCCTGGCGTGTGTGTGTGTGTGTGTGTGTGTGTGTGTGTGTGTGTTTTGAGATGGAGTTTCACTCTGGTTGCCCAGGCTGGAGTGCAATGGTGCAGTCACGGCTCTCTGCAACCTCCGAATCCCGGGTTCAAGGGATTCTCTTTTGTCAGCTTCCCAAGTAGTTGAGATTACAGGCGTGAGCCACCACGCCCGGCCTGGATTGTCTTTGGATTGTCATAATGATTCTCAGATCAAAATATTTAGAACACCTGTCATAATCCCTAATAAATAGGATGAACTCTGAATGTGAGTGCTAGTTAGTGGTAAGGTTGCATTCAAACTAGCACCCTGTACTCTGTGCAATACAGCACATTGTTGAATCTTTTTTTCTCTGCTATTCTGTTTCTCCCCTAGACAGTGCTAGAGGAACACTAACAGATTCGTGTACCACAGATCTTTTTTGGAATCCTTGGTGACTACTGCCCATCTGTTGGTATATATATTTACATTGTTTCCCACCTTCATTTCAGTTTTTTTTCTTAACATGTTAAAATGCTGAGCTGTAGACATTATTGCAGTAAAATAATGCTGATAGACGATTAGAGAGGGCACCTGTGCCTGAACTTCAAGGAGACTAAAAATTTTTATATAAATATCTCAAAGTAAAGACACCTCAAAACTCACTCTCCACTTATATAACAATATTTCAGATGCTCTCTTCCTGGCCTCCTTGCAGTGGTTCCATAGAACCTCTACTAGCTTCATCATTTACCCTTAAAAAAAGGAGGGATTCGCTTAGGCAGAACTTCCCATAAACATCTGAAACTCAGCATTTCCAAAGGCAAGCTAATTATCCATCCCTTCACCACCACACACAAGTACTACAGCATTCCTCTACATGGGCAATATCACCATCATTCCAGTAAGTTTGCCAGGCCACAAAACCTGTCTTACCCTCAGCTGACCCTTTTCATCTATTTTCCACATTCACTTGATCCCAGAGTTCTATTGCTTCCAACATTTGAATGTCTTTGTTTTTTTTTCCTTTTTCTTTTTTTTTTTTTTTTTTGAGGTGGAGTCTCACTCTTTCACCCAGGCTGGAGTGCAGTGGCATGATCTCAGCTCACTGCAACCTCCGCCTCATGCGTTCAAGCGGTTCTCTGCCTCAGCCTCCTGAACAGCTGGGATTGCAGGTGCCCACTACCACGCCTGGCTAATTTTTTTGTATTTTTAGTAGAGACCGGGTTTCACCATCTTGGCCAGGTTGGTATTGAACTCCTGACCTCGTGATCCACCCGCCTTGGCCTCCCAAAGTGCTGGGATTACAGGCGCGAGCCACCGCGCCCGGCAGCCTAAATGTCTTGTAAATTTAATACCCACTTTCCATTTCCTCCACCATTACACTAATTAAACGTTTATCTCTGTGAAACCCTACAAATATAGAAGTATTCCACTATAATGACAATAGCATGTTAAAGTTTATTTCAGAATACCAAATTGTATATGCAATGAGATATTATTCAGCCATAAAAAAGAAACCACTGCCATTTGCGACAATATAGATAAACCTGGGAGACATTAAGCTATGTGAAATAAGTCAAACACCATTAGGCCGGGTGCGGTGGCTCACACCTGTAATCCCTGCACTTTGGGAGGCCAAGGCAGGTGGATCACCTTAGGTCAGGAGTTCGAGACCAGCCTGGCCAATGTGGCGAAACCCTGTCTCTACTAAAAATACAAAAATTAGCCAGGCATGGTGGCCTGTAATCCCAGCTACTCAGGAGACTGAGGCATGAGAATCACTTGAACCTGGGAGGCGGAGGTTGAAGTGAACTAGGATCAAGCCACTGCACTCCAGCCACCTGGGCGACAGAGTGAGGCTCTGTCTTAAAAAAAAAAAAAAGAAAAGCCAGGCACGGTGGCTCACACCTGTAATCCCAGCACTTTGGGAGGCTGAGGCAGACTGATCACCTGAGGTCGGGAGTTGGAGACCAGTCCTGACCAATGTGGAGAAACCCCATCTCTACTAAAAATACAAAATTAGCCAGACATGGTGGTTCTTCAATCCCAGCTACTCGGGAGGCTGAGGCAGGAGAATTGCTTGAACCCAGGAGGCAGAGGTTCCAGTGAGCCAAGATCATGCCATTGCACTCCAGCCTGGGCAAGAGAGTGAAACTCCGTCTCAAAAATAAAAAAAACAGCCGGGTGCGGTGGCTCACGCCTGTAATCCCAGCACTTTGGGAGGCTGAGGCGGGCGAATCACGAGGTCAGGAGATCGAGACCATCCTGGCTAACACGGTGAAACCCTGTCTCTACTAAAAACACAAAAAAATTAGCCGGGCATGGTGGCAGGCGCCTGTAGTCCCAGCTACACAGGAGGCTGAGGCAGGAGAATGGCGTGAACCCGGGAGGCGGAGCTTGCAGTGAGCCGAGACCGAGCCACTGCACTCCAGCCTGGGCGACAGAGCAAGACTCCGTCTCAAAAAAAAAAAAAAATAAGTTTTATGAATGTGTATTTTACCACAGTTTTCAAATTAGAAAATAATCAATGAGATACCACTGCACTCCTATTAGAATGACTAAAATCCAAAATACTGCCAACACCAAATGCTGATGAGGATGTAGAGGAACAGGAACACTCAGTCATTACTAGTACAAAATCATACAGCCACTATGGAAGACAGTTTGGTAGTTTCTTATAAAGCTAAATGAAGTATAGTCCTACTATACTACCCAGCAATAACATTCCTAGGTATTAGGCCAGATGTAGTAGCTCATGCCTGTAAGCCCAATGCTTTGGAAGGCCAAGACAGGAGCCCACGTGATGGAGGTTAACAGTGAGCTATGATGGCAACACTATACTCCCACTTAGGCAACAAAGAGAGACTCTGTCTCTAAAAACAAAGAAAAAACACACAAAAACAAAAACATTCCTAGGTATTTACCCAAATGAGCTGAAAACATGTCTGCACAAAAACCTACACACAAATGTTTATAAAAGCTTTATTCATAATCAGCTGGGTATGGTGGCTCATACCTGTAATCCCAGCACTTTAGGAGGCCAAGGTGGGTGGATGGTTTGAGGTCAGGAGGTCAAGCCCAACCTGGGCAAAATGTCAAGATCTCATCTCTGAAAAAAGAAACGAATAAAAAAATTAGCCAGGTGTGGTGGTGCATGCCTGTAGTCCGAGCTACTTGGCAGGCTGAGGCGGGAGGATCACTTGAGCCCAGGAAGTTGAAGCTGCAGTTAGCTATCAGTGCACCACTGCACTCCAACATGGGTGACAGAGTGAGACCCTGTCTCAAAAAAACAATAAAAATAATTGTTACTTTTAAAAATAAAAATAAACTTTATAAAACACTGATAATTTCCAATGTATCAACTTTTTATTTTATGGTAAGTACTTATTGTCCCTTACCTAATAAAGCTTTGCCCATTCCAAAGTTGTACAAATTTTCTTCTATGTTTTTTGCATAATTTTTATTGTTTTCCGTTTTGCATTTAGGTCTACTATCCACCTCAAATTAATATCTGTAAAGGCTGGGCACAGTGGCTGACACCTGTAATCCCAGCACTTTGGGAGGCCAAGGCAGGCAGATCACAAGGTCAGGAGATCAAGACCATACTGGCTAACACGGTGAAACCCCGTCTCTACTAACAATACAAAAAATTAGCCAGGCATTGTGGCAGGCGCCTGTAGTCCCAGCTACTCAGGAGGCTGAGGCAGGAGAATGGCATGAACCTGGGAGGGGGACCTTGCAGTGAGCCGAGATGGCGCCACTGCACTCCAGCCTGGGGGATGGAGTGAGACTCCATCTCAAAAAAAAAAAAAATCTGTATATGGTGTGAGGTAGGGGTTGAGATTCATTTATTTCATAAGGATGTCAAGTTGATCCAACACTATTTGTTGAACATTATTTTCCCTCTTTGAAGTACCTCAACATCTGTATTAGTTGTCTGTTACTGTATAACAAATTACCTCTAAAATTTAGCAGCTTAAAACAACAAATACTTATTATCTCATTGTTTTTGTGGTTAAGGAATCTGGGCACAGCATACCTGGGTGCCAGTGGCTTACAGTGTCTCATGAGGGTCCAGTCAAGCTGTTGGCCAGGGTTGTAGTGTCAACTGAAGACTTGACTCAATGTGAGGGGAGTCTGCTTCCAAGCTCCTTTGTGCTTCTTGGCAGGCCTTGGTCCCCTGCCCCATAGGCCTCTCCACAGGCCTACCTCAGAACATGGTAGCTAGCTTTACTGATAGTAAATAATCCAAGAGAGAAACAGTTACCCCAAAATGTAAGCCATAGTCTCTTTTAAACCTAACTCTAGTAGTGACATCCTCTGACACGTATCAGCCCACACTCGAGAGATTACATATGGGTGTGAATACCTGGAGGTAGGAATCATGATATTCAATGACATGTAATCTCTACTGAGTGTGACCTGATAGATTAGGGTCCATCATTAAAGGCTGGTCCATCATAACATAACACCTTTGTCAAAAATCAATTGTCTATATATGTTTGGGTCTGTTTCTAGGTTGTATTCTGTTCAACTGACCTAATTATTTGTCCATTTACTACTGCTATGCTGCCTTGATTTCTGTAACTATAATATGTCTTGAGGTCAGTAGTATAGGTCCTTCAACTTATCTTTTTCAAAACTGTTTTGGCTATTCCAGGCTGCAATGCAGTGGCATGAACATGGCTCACTGCAGCCTGGAAGTGAGCCATGGCTCACTTGCAGCCTGAAGCAGTCCTTCCACCTCAGCCTCCCAAGTAGCTAGGGTTATGCACCACCACACCTGGCTAATTTTTAAAGTTTTTTTATAGAGACAGGAGTCTCACCATGTTGCCCAGGCTAGTCTCAAACTCCTAGGCTCAAGCAATCCTCCTGCCTTGACCTCCTAAATTGCTGAGATTACAGGCATGAGCCACTGCACCTGGCCCTTGCATTTTCATATAAATTTTATTTTATTTTATTTTTTTTTTTTTTTTTTTTTTGAGACGGAGTCTTGCTCTGTCGCCCAGGCTGGAGTGCAGTGGCGCAGTCTCGGCTCACTGCAAGCTCCGCCTCCCGGGTTCACGCCATTCTCCTGCCTCAGCCTCTCCGAGTAGCTGGGACTACAGGCGCCTGCCACTACGCCCGGCTAATTTTTTTGTATTTTTAGTAGAGACGGGGTCTCACCGTGGTCTCGATCTCCTGACCTCGTGATCCGCCCGCCTCGGCCTCCCAAAGTGCTGGGATTACAAGCGTGAGCCACCGCGCCCGGCCTCATATAAATTTTAGAACTGGCTCATCAACTTCTATGAAAATCCTGCTAGGATTTTTAGTGGAATGGCATTGGATCTATAGATCAATTCATGAATAATTAATATTTTAATATTGAGACTTCTGATTCATTAACATGTAGTCACAATACATACATCTAACAAAGGACAAAAATCCACAATATATTAAGAACCCTGTAATAGGCCGGGTGTGGTTGCTCACACCTGTAATCCCAGCAATTTGAGAGGCCGAGGCGGGTGGACACTTGAGGTCAGGAGTTCGAGACCAGCCTGGCCAACATGGCAAAATCCTGTCTCTACTAAAAATACAGGAAAATGGCCGGGCGCAGTGGCTCACGCCTATAATCCCAGCACTTTGGGAGGCCGAGGCAGGTGGATCTCCTGAGGTCAGGAGTTCAAGACCAGTCTGGCCAACCTGGTGAAACCCGGTCTCTACTAAAAATACAAAAATTAACCGGGTAGGCCGGGCGCGGTGGCTCACGCTTGTAATCCCAGCACTTTGGGAGGCCGAGGCGGGCGGATCAGGAGATCCGCGGTCAGGAGATCGAGACCACAGTGAAACCCCATCTCTACTAAAAAATACAAAAAATTAGCCGGGCGTGCTGGTGGGCGCCTGTAGTCCCAGCTACTCGGAGAGGCTGAGGCAGGAGAATGGCGTGAACCCAGGAGGCGAAGCTTGCAGTGAGCCGAGATTGCGCCACTGCACTCCAGCCTGGGCGACAGAGCGAGACTCCGTCTCAAAAAAAAAAAAAGAAAAATTAACCGGGCGTGGCGGCAGTCACCTCTAATCCCAGCTACTCTGGAGGCTGAGGCAGGAGAATCGCTTGAACCCGGGAGGCAGAGGTTGCAGTGAGCCAAGATCGCGCCATTGCACTCCAGCCTGGGGGACAAGAGTGAGACTTCCTCTCAAAAAAAAAAAAAAGAAAAAAAGAAAAAAAACAAGAAAAAACTAGCCGGGCGTGGTGGCAGGAGCCTGTAATCCCAGTTACAACGGAGGCTGAGCAGGAAAATCACTCAAACCCGGGAGGCAGAGGTTGCAATGATCTGAGATCGTGCCACTACACTCCAGCCTGGGCGACAGTGAGACTCTGTCTCAAAAAAAAACAAAACAAACAAACAAAAAACCCTGTAATAATAATAATAAAACAGAAATCCAATTTTTTTTTTTTTTTTTTTTTTGGAGACAGGGTCTCACTCTTGTCACCCAGGCTGGAGGGCAGTTGCAAGATCACAGCTCCTTAGCTCACTGCAGCCTCAACCTCCTGGGCTCAAGTAATCCTCCCAGCTCAGCCTCCCACTTACTCCCTAGTAAGTGGGACTACAGGCATGCAGCACCACCCCTGGCTAATTTTTTGTATTTTTTGTAGAGATGGGGTTTGGCCATGTTGCCCAGGCTGGCCAATATATTTTTCTCATTTTTTTTTTTCTTTTTTTCAGACGGATTCTTGCTCTGTCACCCAGGCTGGAGTGCAGTGGCGCAATCTCGGCTTACTGCAACCTCTGCTTCCCAGATTCAAGAGGTTCTCCTGCCTCAGCCTCCCGAGTAGCTGTGATTACAGGCTCCTGCTACCACGCCCAGCTAATTTTTGTATTTTTAGTAGAGACGAGGGTTTCACCTTGTTGGTCAGGCTGCTCTCAAACTCCTGCCTTCAGGGTGATCCACCTGCCTCTGCTTCCCAAAGTTCTGGGATTACAGGCATGAGCCACCACACCCAGCCTACAGGCCTTTTTTTCTTTTTCTTTTTCTTTTTCTTTTTTTTTTTTTTTCAGATGGAGTCTCGCTCTGTCACCCATGCTGGAGTGCAGTGGTGCGATCTAAGCTCACTGCAACCTCCACCTCCTGGGTTCAAGAGATTCTCCTGCCCCAGCCTCCCAAGTAGCTGGGACTACAGGCACGTGCCACCACACCTGGCTAATTTTTTGTATTTTTAGTAGAGACAGGGTTTTACCATGTTAGCCAGGATGGTTTCGATCTCCTGACCTGATGATCCACCTGCCTCGGCCTCCCAAAGTTCTGAGATTACGGGCATGAGTCACCGCGCCCGGCCCCCTTTTTTTCTTATTGTATATTTTGCTCTACGAATTCAGAGAAACTTCTCTAGTAACAAACTATAGAAATGATTCTTGAAAGTATAGTCTTGGCCAATATATTTTTTTAAAGAATTCAGTTGGCTTTATTGCAGTGTTTGTTTGTTTGTTTGTTTTTTGAGAGACGGAGTTTCGCTCTTGTTGCCCAGGCTGGAGTGCAATGGCATGATCTCAGCTCACCGCAACCTCCACCTCCCAGGTTCAAGTGATTCTCCTGCCTCAGCCTCCCTAGTAGCTGGGATTACAGGCATGTGCCACCACGCCAGGCTAATTTTATATTTTTAGTAGAGACAGGGTTTCTCCATATTGGTCAGGCTGGTCTCGAACTCCTGATCTCAGGTGATCCACCCGCCTCGGCCTCCCAAAGTGCTGGGATTACAGGCATGAGCCACCACGCCCGGCCTATTGCAGTTCTAGAATCAGACAATAATTCATTCCATAAAACAGAAAGTGTTCAATGGCCAATATTTTTTAAATGAGTAAACGAACTGACATTTTACCAAAGAAAATCTACAAATGGTCAATAAACATATGAAACATGCATAACATCACCAGTTTTTAGGGAAATACAAATTAAAACCACAAAGAGATACCAGTTCACATCCTCTACAATGTCTAAAATTAACAAGACTGACAAGGTCAGACGTGGTGGCTTATGCCTATAATTCCAGCACTTTGGGAGGCCAATGCAGACAAATCACCTGAGATCAGGAGGTCGAGACCAACCTGGCCAACATGGTAAAACCCCGTCTCTACTAAAAATACAAAAGTTAGCCAGGTGTGGTGGTGGGCACCTATAATCCCAGCTACAAAGGCTAAGGCAAGACAATCACTTGAACCCGGGATGGGGAGGTTGCAGTGAGCCAAGATTGCACTCCAGCCTGGGCAACAAGAGCAGGACTCTGTCTCAAAAATAAATAAATAAGGCCGGGCGCGGTGGCTCAAGCCTGTAATCCCAGCACTTTGGGAGGCCGAGGCAGGCGGATCACAAGTTCAGGAGATCGAGACCGTCCTGGCTAACATGGTGAAACCCCATCTCTACTAAAAATACAAAAAATTAGCCGGGCATGATGGCGGGCGCCTGTAGTCCCAGCTACTCGGAGAGGCTGAGGCAGGAGAATGGCGTGAACCCAGGAGGCGGAGCTTGCAGTGAGCCAAGATCGTGCCACTGCACTCCAGCCTGGGTGACAGAGCAAGACTCCGTCTCAAAAAAAAAAAAAAAAAGGGTACAACCCTTTTGAAAACAGCTTGACAATTGTTTATAAATTTAACATATACTTACTCTATCACCTAGCAATTTTTTTTTTTTTTTTTTTTTTTTTGAGACGGAGTCTTGCTCTATCACCCAGGCTGGAGTGCAGTGGCCCGATCTCGGCTCACTGCAAGCTCCGCCTCCCGGGTTCACGCCATTCTCCTGCCTCAGCCTCTCCGAGTAGCTGGGACTACAGGCGCCCGCCACCACGCCCGGCTAATTTTTTTGTATTTTTAGTAGAGACGGGGTTTCACTGTGGTCTCGATCTCCTGACCTCGTGATCCGCCCGCCTCGGCCTCCCAAAGTGCTGGGATTACAAGCGTGAGCCACCGCGCCCGGCATATCACCTAGCAATTTAACTCCTCGGTATTTACTCAAGAGAAATGAAAACATATATCCACAAAAAACTTTGTGTCTTTCTTTGAGACAGAGTCTCACTCTGTTGCCCAGGCTGGAATGCAGTAGTGTGATCACAGCTCATTGCACTCCCAACCTCCAGGATCAAGCAATCCTCCAGCCTCAGCCTCCCAAGTAGCTGTGACTGCAGGTGTGCGCCACCATGTCCAGCTAAATTTTCTTTTATTTTTAGTAGAGACAGGGTATTGCTATGTTGCTCAGGCTGGTCTGGAACTCCTGAGCTCAAACAATACACCCACCTCAGCCTCCCAAAATGCTAGGATTACAGGCCTGGGCCACTGTGCCCAGCACACACAAAAAACTATTGTATTAAAAATTTTATAACAGCTTTATTCATAATAACCAAAAACTAGAAACAACTCAAATTTCCATCAACAGATAAATAAGTAAACAAATTGATTATCAATGGACTACGTTCAGTAATAAAAAAAAGAATGGAGTTCTGGAGTTTGGCAATAAAAAGGAGTGAACTGCTGATATATCAACAATATAGACGAATGGCTGGGTGCAGTGGCTCAGGCCTGTAATCCCAACACTTTGGGAGGCTGAGGTGGAAGGATCACTTGAGCCCAGGAGTTCAAGACCAACGTGGGCAACACAGAGAAACCCCCTGGCCATCTCTATTAAAAAAAAAAAAAAAAGGAAAAAGCAATATAGATGAATCTCAAAACACATAATAAGCAAAAAAAGCCAGACATATATTAATACACAGTGTATGATTCCATTCTGTAGGACATTCTAGAACAGACAAAATTAATCTATGATGTGGTGGAATAAAGATTGCCCATCTTTGTCACTTTCCCCACAGAAAAGTGGAATTTATTTTTCCATCCTCTTGAATTTCTTCTAGGCTCTTGCCTGCTTTGGTCAGTAGAATACAGCTGAAGTGATGTTGTACCAGTTTTGGGTCTGGTCTTTACAAGCACTGGTAGCTTCAACTTTCTCCTTCTTGGTACCCACCCACCATGTTGTAAGGAAACCCAAACAGCCACATGGAAGACAGTTCTAGCTGAGCTCCCAGCCAAGAGCCTATCCCAACTCTCCAGCCATGTGAGTGAAGTAAATTCTCCAGCCCCAGTCAAGCTACCCCAGATGACCCACAAAGCAGACAAACTGATTCCACTAAACCATGACCAAATTGCAAAATCATGAGCAAATAAATGATTTTTATTCGTTATTTTTTTTTTTTTTTTTTGAGACAGAGTCTCGCGCTGCCCAGGCTAGAGTGCAATGGCGCAATCTCAGCTCACTGCAACCTCCGCCTCTCGGGTTCAAACGATTGTCCTCCCTCAGCCTCCCGAGTAGCTGGGCTTACAGGCACCTGCCACCACGCCCAGCTAATTTTTGTATTTTTAGTAGAGACAGGGTTTCACCATGTTGGCCAGGCTGGTCTTGAACTCCTGACCTCGTGATCCACCCACCTCGGCCTCCCAAAGTGCTGGGATCAAAGGCGTGAGCCACCGCGCTCAGCCAATGATTTTTATTCTTTTAAGCCACTGGGTTTTGGGGTGACAAAGCAATCTACAGATATAACAATCTATAACCAAAACATACGGGAGTAGAAATCACAACAGTATTACCTGTGGGAAGAGGCAGGATCAATGGCAAAGGGGCACAAGAGGACTTAGAGGTGACAGAAATGTTCTGTATCAGCTAGGCACAGTGGCTCACGCCTGTAATCCCAGCATTTTGGGAGGCTGAGGCTGGAGGATCACATAAGCCCAGGGGTCTGAGACCAGACTGGATGACATAGTGAGACCTCATCTCTGCAAAAAATAAAATTAGCCAGGTGTGGTGGCACACACCTGTAGTCCCAGCTACTGGGGAGGCTAAGGTGGGAGGATAACTTGAATCCAGGAGGTTGAGGCTACAGTGAGCTGAGATCACACCACTGCACCCCAGCCTGGGCAACACAGTTACACCCTGTCTCAAAAAAAAAAAAGTAATCTATCTTGATTAGGGTAATGGTTATACAAATGTATGCATTTATCAAAACTCTGAACTGTATACTTAAAATCTATATATTGTATATAAATTATGCCTTAATGAAGTTGATTTTTTAAAAAAGGCCAGGCGCAATGGCTCACACCTGTAATCCCAGCACTTTGGGAGGCCGAGGCGGGTGGATCACGAGGTCAGGAGATTGAGACCATCTGGCTAACATGGTGAAACCCCGTCTCTACTAAAAATACAAAAAAATTAGCGGGGCATGGTGGCGGGCGCCTGTAGTCCCAGCTACTCGGAGGCTGAGGCAGGAGAATGGCGTGAACCCGGGAGGCAGAGCTGGCAGTGAGCCGAGATCGCGCCACTGCACTCCAGCCTGGAGGACAGAGCGAAACTCCGTCTCAAAAAAAAAAGGGCCGGGCGCAGTAGCTCACGCCTGTAATCCCAACACTTTGGGAGGCCGAGGCGAGCGGATCAGGAGGTCAGGAATTCAAGACCAATCTGGCCAACATAGTGAAACCCCGTCTCTACTAAAAATTCAAAAAATTAGCCGGGTGTGGTGGTGTGCGCCTGTAATCCCAGCTACTCGGGAGCCTGAGTTAGGAGAATCGTGTGAACCGGGAAGGCGGAGGTTGCAGTGAGCAGAGATCGCGCCTTTGCACTCCAGCCCGGGGCGACAGTACAAGACTCTGTCTCAAAAAAACCAACCAACCAACCAACCTTTGGTGACTCTCCATTAGCTAGAGAATAAAAAGTAACCTCCATAGCTTCTTAGGAGACTCTTCACAAACACAAAGTCACCCCAGCCTGAATTCCCAAGATATTTCCTTCTTTTTTTTTTTTTTTTTGAGACAGAGTTTCGCTTTGTCACCCAGGCTCGAGTACAGTGGCTCGAACTCGGCTCACTGCAACCTCTGCCTCCCAGGTTCAAGCAATTCTCTGCCTCAGCCTCCCGAGTGGCTGGGATTACAGGTGCCCACCACCATGCCCAGCTAATTTTGGTATTTTTAGTAGAGACAGGATTTCACCATCTTGGCCAGGCTAGTTTTGAACTCCTTACCTTGTGATCCACCCGCCTGGGCCTCCCAAAGTGCTGGGATTACAGGCATGAGCCACCGAGCCCAGCCAATATTCCCTTCTTTACACTAAAACTAAACAAAATGATTTGAAGTTCCATATGGGCCCCGGCTTCTTGAGGTTGTTCTGTCTTCTTGGTATGTCACTCCTTCCGATCTCAGGCTGCTAAAAAGTCCTAGGCATCCTGTGACACCCACCTCTACCCACCCCTGTCCTGAGAGAGTCTTAGTCACCACCTCCTCTGGCTTGCAGAACACTTTGTGAATACTTTTATTATAATACTTACCAAGCATTGTATTGTATTGTATGGTAAGTTTTTGTTTACATGCTTCTCTCTTTCACTAGACCCTGACTTCCTTCAGCAAAGAGACAGCTTCTGATTCATCTTCGTCTCACCATAATGTAAGTACCCGGCAAGTAACAGATACTAGGTAAATGGTGAATGGATTACAGCACATTAGCCAGGGTCTCCTTTTGCTTCTCTCGTTACTCTACTGGCAAGTATTCTCCAGCCCTCTGTTGTATGGCTGTGTCCTAGGTCGCCATCCTCTGCCATTTCCTTTTCTCTTTCTGTTTCTCTTTCATTCCTCTAGGAGTCCTTGAAGGCTCACCTATCCTTGTGGCCGCAACCATTTCTCTCTCTGCAGATACTTCCAAAAGTTATACTAGATGTTAACTGAGCACCAAGGACACTACGTGAAAGGCTGGAGTACAAGCATCCAAAGGACTGAAGAATTTGAAGAGCACTGAATGTGGGAGATAGGAGAGAGGAAAGGAGTCAAATGTCTCCAAGAAACGAAGCCTGTGTGCCCTGGAGAATGAAGAAGCATCATCAAATCGGGGAGGCTGAAGGAGGAATCGGTTTTCAGAGAAAAACAATTTATGTTGTCTTAGCTGTGTTAGGTGGCATACCATTACATTCAAGTGGAGCTGTGTAATAGACAGAGATGACAAATTTTATTCATTTATGAATGCCTCCCAAAATAAATATATAGTTTTTACCCTCATGTCTCTTATTGGGGTGACAGACATAAATCAAAGAATTCCATAAATAAATATTAAAATACAATTTGTGATAAATGCTGCAAAGTGGTACATATTCATATGGAAGCATAAAGTAAAGAGAACTGACCCGCTTGAGGAAGCTGGCAGTGAGGGCTGAAGGTAAGAGCAAGAGTTGACTAGGAGACAAGACGGGGAAAGTTCTAGGCAGAAGGAACAGCATGTTCCAAAGCCAACAGCATAGAGACAGAAAGTAGATTAGTGATTGCCAGGAGGTGGTGGGGAGGAGAGAGGAAGAGGGGGTGCCTGCTCTTGGGTATGGAGTTTCTCTTGGAGGCAATGAAAATGCTCTGGAATGAGATAGTGGTAACAGTTGCACAACTTTGTGAACATACTAAAATCCACCGAATTGCATACTTTAAAGGGGTAAATTGTATGGTAAGCGAATTATATTTCAATTTTTAAAGATAAAGATAAATGCAAGTTAACAATAACCAGGAAAAAAAAAAATCATGCCACAGCACCTTCAGGAAACTAAAAGAAGGCCAGTGTGGTCCGGATGTGGTGGCTCACGCCTGTAAACCCAACACTTTGGGAGGCCGAGGTAGGTGGATCACTTGAGGTAAGAAGTTTGAGACCAGCCTGGCCAATGTGGCAAAACCCCATCTCTACTAAAAGTACAAAAATTAGCCGGTGTGGTGGCGGACACCTGTAATCCCAGCTACTCAGCAGGCTGAGGCAGGATAATTACTTGAACCCAGGAGGCAGAGATTGCAGTGAGCCAAGATCGCACCACTGCCCACCAGCCTGGGTGACAAAAGCGAGACTCTGTCTCAAAAAAAGAAAAAGGCTAGTGTGGCCAAAACAAGTATGATTGTTTTGATGTATGATTGTTTTGATGTATGATGAAGCTGATGTATGATGTATGATGATGTATGATGTATGATGAAGCTGAGGAAGTGAGAACAAAGAATGATGAAGGACAAGGCCAGGCACCGTGGCTTATGCCTATAATCCTAGTAATTTGAGAGGCCAAGGCATGCAGATCACCTAAGGTCAGGAGTTCAAGACCAGCCTGGCCAACATGGGGAAACCCTGGCTCTACTAAAAATACAAAAACTAGCTGGACGCAGTGGTGCATGCCTGTAGTCCCAGCTACTCGGGAAGCTGAGGCAGTAGAATCTCTTGAACCCAGGAGGCGGAGGTTGCAGTGAGCCGAGTTCGCACTACTGCACTCCAGCCTGGGCAATAAAGCAAGACTCTACCTCAAAAGAAAAAAAAAAAATTAGACGAGTGTGGTGGCAGGTGCCTGTAATCCCAGCTACTCGGGAGGCTGAGGCAGGAGACACTTGAACTCAGGAGGCGGAGGTTGCAGTGAGCTGAGATCACACCACTGCACTCCAGGCTGGGCAACAGAGCGAGACTCTGTCTTAAAAGAAAAAAAAAAGAGGCCGGGCGCGGTGGCTCACGCCTGTAATCCCAGCACTTTGGGAGGCCAAGGCGGGCGGATCACAAGGTCAGGAGATCGAGACCATCCTGGCTAAACTGGGTGAAACCCCGTCTCTACTAAAAATACAAAAAAATTAGCCGGGCGTGGTGGCGGGCGCCTGTAGTTCCAGCTACTTGGGAGGCTGAGGCAGGAGAATGGCGGGAACCCGGGAGCCGGAGCTTGCAGTGAGCAGAGATCACGCCATTGCACTCCAGCCTGGGCGACAGAGCGAGACTCCGTCTCAAAAAAAGAAAAAAAAAAAAAGAAAGATGAAGGATGAGTGTTCAGGAGACATTTAGAGATATAATAAGGCATGAGAAAAAGATCAAAGAGTATGAGTATAGAAATAAATCAGGGCCAGGAGCGATAGCTCATGCCTGTAATCCCAGCACTTTGGGAGGCCAAGGTCGGCAGATCATGAGGTCAAGAGTTCAAGACCAGCCTGGCCAACATGGTGAAACCTCATCTCTATTAAGAATACAAAAATTAGCTGGACATGGTGGTGTGTGCCTGTAACCCCAGCTACTCAGGAGGCTGAGACAGGTGAATTGCTTGAACCTAGGAGGTGGAGGTTGCAGTGAGCCAAGATCACGCCACTGCACTCCAGCCTAGGCTACAGAGCAAGACTCCATCTCAAAAAAAGAAAGAAAGAAATCAAAAAGTTGGCCATCAAACCTTTCTCCATGCCCACAGCTGAGGAGTGGAAAGAAAGAAATGGAGCCTCTAGAGGCATTAGACAAAGAGGCCACAGGATAGGAGAAGCAGCAGCACAGCAGACTTGCAGACAGGCCAAGAGAGGAGAGGATTTCTCATAGCAGATGATGGTCAGCAATATTGATCACAGCAAAGAGGCTAAGGAGAATAGAAATCAAGAAAAGTCCTTTGGAGCCATGTGCAGTGATGTGCATCTATAGTCCCATCTACTGGGGAGACTGAGGCAGGAGGATTGCTTGAGCCCAGGAGTTGGAGGCTGCAGTGAGCTGTAATTGTGGCTGTGAATAGCCACTGTACTCCAGCCTGGGCAATAAAGCAAGACCACATCTCTTAAACATTTTTTTAAGTTCTTTGAGTTTAGAGCTGGATGACCATAGGCACAGCTATGCGAGAGTGGGGTGTTGCAGGATGGGGCCAGATGGCAGAGGAATAATGAGAGAATGAGTCATGAAGACATGGAGGCACACAGTATTTGGCAGTAAAAGGAGAAGGAAAAAATGGGACAGTAGCTTAAAGAGAGTGAGGTCATATAGAGGCCTTTTCCAAATGGGAGAGACCTGAATGCGTGTGAGATGAAAACAAAGAGCCAGGACAAAGGAACCAATTTAAAATGTGAAGGAGAAAATAAATCATGCAATAAGTTCCCTTAAGGAGATAGGAGAAGATAGAATCAAGACACAGGTGGAGAGCGCCAATTTAGGAAATGACAGTTGGCTGGGCTCGGTGGCTCATGCCTATAATCCTAGCACTTTGGGAGGCTGGGGCGGGTGGATCACCTGAGGTCAGGGGTTCGAGACCAGCCTGGCCAACATGGCAAAACCCTGTCTCTACTAAAAATACAAAAGTTAGCCAGGCGTTGTGGTGGGCGCCTATAGTCCCAGCTACTTGGGAGGCTGAGGCAGAAGAATCACTTGAACCCGGGGAGGCGGAGGTTGCAGTGAGCCAAGATCACACCACTGCACTCCAACCTGGGTGACAGAGTGAGACTCCTTCTCAAAAAAAAAAGAGAAAGAAAAAAGAAAATAAGACAGTCATTTGCTCTGAAGTAGAAAGAGAAGAAGTGATGGGTAATGATGCAGGTATTTTTTAGGTGGAGAGGAATCTGTATAATGAAGTTCATGTCATTGATTTCTGTCTTCTCAGTAATAATCATAAGACCTAACATTTACTAGCCTAAACAATTAGTAATATATTAACTCACTTAATCCTTACAACCTCCTAAAGTATATACTATTGTTATCCCCATTTTACAGTTATGGAAACAGAGTCACCAAGAAGTGAGGTGACTTTAACAAGGTCACACAGCTAATAAATGGTAGTACTCAGCCAGGCACGGTGACTCACACCTGTAATCCCAGCATTTTGGAAGGCCAAGGTGGGAGGATCAGTTGAGCCTAGGAGTTAGAGGCCAGACTGGGCAACATGGTGAGACCTCATATCTAAAAAAATAATAATAATAATAATTAGCCGGGCATAGTGATGTGTGCCTATAGTCCCAGCTACTCAGAAGGCTGAGATGGGAGGATCAATTGAGACCCGGAGTTGGAGGCTGCAGTGAGCTATGATCGTACCACTGCACTCCAGACTGGGTTAACAGAGTGAGACCCTGTCTCAAAAAGAAAAAAAAAAGGTAGTGCTCATATTTCTACCCACAAGATAGAAAGGAGATAAGGTGATTTGCCAAGAGTAAAAGAGTAACTGATGGAAAAGGAAGAGGGGAAATTGGGAACTTGAGTGAATATAAAAGTTTAGAACAGCCAGAATGAAAAGTGTGTCTCTGAGGGTGCAAACAGAGTGAGCCCTCTTCCAAACCAGCAGTCTACTATTTTCTTCTGCTAATAGAACCTCTCCCCTTGAAGATTCCACAAACCAGATGTGTGGAATTCCTCAGTCCTTACGGGCTGTTTGAGGTGGTTCTGCCCTTCCTTTCACATTCCTGGACTCTGGGTCTGCCCTTCAGACAGGATTCTCCTAATAAAGCTGGAGGTGGCAGAGAATTATTCTAGGCTGTCTTCTGACAGGGCCGTACACCAGCCGCACACCTGGGCAGACTTACTGAAACTTTTAAAAGTGCATGTTTAAAATGGCATTAGAGGCCGGGCGCGGTGGCTCATGCTTGTAATCCCAGCACTTTGGGAGGCCGAGGCGGGCGGATCACAAGGTCAGGAGATTGAGACCACGGTGAAACCCTGTCTCTACTAAAAATACAAAAAATTAGCCGGGCGTGGTGGCGGGCGCCTGTAGTCCCAGCTACTTGGAGAGGCTGAGGCAGGAGAATGGCGTGAACCCGGGAGGCGGAAGTTGCAGTGAGCCGAGATTGCGCCACTGCACTCCAGCCTGGGCAACAGAGCGAGACTCCGTCTCAAAAAAAAAAAAAAATAAAATAAAATAAAATGGCATTAGAATTGGGGTCTCAGTAGGCCCTATGTTTCAGGGGAGATTTTCTTTTTCTTATCTTTCTTTCTTTTTTTTTTGAGACAGAGTTTTGTTCTTGTTGCCCAGGCTGGAGTGCAATGGTGAGATCTTGGCTCACTGCAACCTCTGCCTCCCGGGTTCAAGCGATTCTCCTGCCTCAACCTCCTGAGTAGCTGGAATTACAGGCACCTGCCACCATGCCCAGCTAATTTTTTGTATTTTTAGTAGAGACAGGGTTGCACCATGTTGGCCAGGCTGGTATCGAACTCCTGATTTCAGGTGATCTGCCAGCCTTGGCCTCCCAAAATGTTGGGATTACAGACGTGAGCCACTGCGCCTGGCCAGATTTTCTAATTTAAAAAGAGTTAAAGAGGAACACGGCTGGGCGCGGTGGCTCACACCTGTAATCCTAGCACTATGGGAGGCCAAGGCGGGCAGATCACTTGAAGTCAGGAGTTCCAGACCAGCTTGGCCAACATGGTGAAACCCTGACTCTACTAAAAATTTAAAAATAATAATAGTAAAGAGTTAAGGAGGAGCAGACAGTTTCTAGCTCTCTTGAGATTGTTCCTGTAGCCTTTACCACAGGTAACAAAACCTGTTTTTTTAAACCAAAATTTGAATTTGCTAAAAACTTTTTATATATTACATAATTATTTACATCACCAAGGAAACAGGAATTTACAAGTAAGAAACCAAACTGTCTCTATTCTCTTCCTCAAATGTCAGTGGTATTTTGGCAAAGATTCTTAGAGGAGTGAGAACAGAAAAGCAGCAACACTAAAAAGCCAAAAATCTCCTCATGTAGAGACATCAATCAAAAAATGCCACAACCAAAATTTCATTTTCCAGGAAGGACAGTTGGGTTCAGAATAGTTTCCAGGCAAATTTGCATCACTGGTATTACTTCCTCCAGCAATATGCATTTGTATTTTTTCACATCGAGACATCATGAAGAACATCCAACTTCTTAGTAACTCTCCAGGTATTCCAGGTCATGTGCAGATGCAGAGAGCTGGGTTGATGGGGTTTCATGACTCAAAAGGCTAAGTACTGGCACAAATGCATTACAAGCAGGGCAGCCGGGATATTCAGCTAGACAATCCATTCAGAATCAAACTTAGATACAAAGATGTAGAGCTACATTGTTCCTGAGATGCGAACAAGGAGCAAACACAACACAGAATGGAATTGGGTTTAAGAATGCGTCATGTGAATCCGCCTACAGACAACGCTGGGAACTGTTCCTGGAATGGGAGGAGGCTGTCATCACCTCTCCCTCAGTAGCACATGTGCCACAGAAATCAATTTTTTTCTTTTTTTTTCTTCATTTTCATTTTGGAAGTGCATTTTGATATGCTGTCTCCCTTCCCCCATTTCCCTCCTCCCCACTCAGGGAGACAAGGCTGATCCTCACTAACCTCTGCTATTTGCTGCCAGGAAAATGAAGGGAGGTTGGGGGGGTGCTTACAAACCCCTGTGAAGCGCGCCGGTCCTGGCATCACCCAGACGGGCATGCCCTCTACTTCCTCCTGGTGGATGCGAAGGGAAGACTAATTCCTCATAGTGATGAGGACACAGAGCTAAACTGTGGCCAACTGAGAGACCTCCAGAGGAGGTCAGTTCAGGACCGATGGGTAAGCTCGGACATACTTCTTCACTCTGTGGATAGAATTAAGAGGAGTGATGAGTGGCAATATCTAGTCCTTTACTGAGAAGAGAAGCCTACAGTTTTTCCTACTGTACTGCGTGAAAGCTCGGGAAAGATCAGGAGTGTCTGACACCAAAGCAGACATGAGTTGAAGCTGTCAAAGCCACTACATCAACAGCTTCCCACTGTCATCCAGCTGAAGTCCTGGGTGCTCCTCACATAGGAACAGGCACTCTTCTAAGAGACGAAGGCCGCCTTCCAATTGCTGTTTCCAGTCAGAGGTAGATGTCACACACCCACACGTGCAAGTAAATGACAGATTGAAGACTTGTGGTCATGCTGTCTGTCCTTAAGCTATCTGTATGTGTTTTCAAGAAGGTTCCATATAGTCCTAAACACCCCACTGTCCCCCGCCAACTCTGTCTTTTCTAGCAGAACAAGAAGAAATCTACAGATTGTAGAAGTCTGTTTTATTCTCCTATTACTTTTGCCCTTGGGCTAAGCTAAAACCAGGACCCCTCTTCTTCAGGTTTTACATAATGTCTCATTCCCTCTTAGCCACTGCTTGGATACATAGATTTTGCTCCCTAAGTTTCTATCAGAAATTAGCTTTTCTCTTAGTCATTTTTCCTATTCCCCTCTCCTATTAATTTAGAATTATCTTACTGTAATCAGACAGAAGGTCCTCCTTGCTACTCCATTATTTATTTCCATAGCATTTTCAAGTTCATCCTCCCTACACAGACACACACACACACCACACACACACACTCAGTATTTATATGGGCTCCAAATGTTCCGGGCCCAAGTAGACTGATTGTAGATGGGAATCCAGAACCTGAATTCATAACCTTTGGGGAGTTTGGCCTGAGACTACCTGCTTACCTGAATGAAAGGAAGAGCAAGACTCTGAGTTGTGAATACATGAGGTGGATCACTGTTCACAGGGCAGAAAATAAGACCCACTGAGGGGACAGACGTTATATCAACCCCAGACATGTAGCAGTTGCTTTCCAAGTTCTCACTAATGTTTCTGGCTGGCCTAGGAGATAAAGAAGTTCTGAAAACAGGCTGGGCGCGGTGGCTAATGCCTGTAATTCCAGCACTTTAGGAGGGTGAGGTGGGTGGATTGCCTGAGGTCAGGAGTTTGAGACCACCCTGGCCAACATGGTGAAACCCCATCTGTACTAAAAATACAAAAATTAGCCAGGCATGGTGGGGCACACCTGTAATCCTAGCTACTCTGAAGGCTGAGACAGTATAATCACTTGAACCCCGCAAGTGGAGATTGCAGTGAGCTGAGATCACTCCACTGCACTCCAGCATGGAGCGAAACTCTGTCTCAAAAAAAAAGGAATTTCTGAAAACATACTAATAGCATCCTCTCTGACTATCATACTGAGGAATGGAAAGTTTTTGTGTTAGGGAATGCATTTTAATCCTAGATTATGGCCATCACAATTGATACTTATAATTTGCAGTATACAAAGCTCTCATCAATGAAAGCTGATTTGATCTTTGTTGTATTCTAGTGAAAAGGCCAGAGAAGGGTCTTAACCCCGTTTAACAAACACAGAAGAAGATTCAGAAAGGATCTATGATATATCCAGAGTCAACCAGGCCAGGAAAGGATAAAAAGCAGAATGAAAGGAGTGAAACCCCAAGAAAGCAAGCAATGAAGTGAACTCAGCCCTCAGAGAAGCTGTGAGCATCTTAACAGCTATAATGTATGGGACCCTCTGCCAGGATTAAGAGAAAAAAGTGGAGCAAAGCCACTCAGTTCTACTCATCTCCCCAACTCTGAACCCCTCGATCAGGTTGCAGAGGCAAAAGAAACCTTGGAGGGCGGGCGCGGTGGCCCACGCTTGTAATCCCAGCACTTTGGGAGGCCGAGGCGGGCGGATCACGAGGTCAGGAGATCGAGACCACGGTGAAACCCCGTCTCTACTAAAAATACAAAAAATTAGCCGGGCGTGGTGGCGGGCGCCTGTAGTCCCAGCTACTCGGAGAGGCTGAGGCAGGAGAATGGCGTGAACCCGGGAGGCGGAGCTTGCAGTGAGCCGAGATTGAGCCACTGCGCTCCAGCCTGGGCAACAGAGCGAGACTCCGTCTCAAAAAAAAAAAAAAAAACCAGTACATTATCCTGAGTAGAGCTCTGTATTTCTGCCTTTCCCTCCCACCCTCACTCTCCTGCTGCTGCTGTTGCCATTTGCTTTTTTCTCTTCCCTCAGCATCACTCACTCCCTCTCCCTTTTTTTCATGAGTCTTTTTCTCCCCACTCCTCCTCCTCACTGTTTTCTTCCTGTGCTCCTAGAAGAACCAAACAGGTCCATTTTAGGGACTCTGAACCCCAGCGGAACAGGCTTTGGCTGGCTGACCTGGGGAGTGGAAGACATCGCAGGAAACCACATTGATATGCTGAGGCCGGTTAACCTGGACTGGTCTGGACTTTCCCTGCTGTCCTATTGGCAGCAACTCAGGGAGTCCAGATGGCCCTAGAAAAATCTGTGGTCCAAGGATACAAAAACAGAATTGCTTTTAAGCCCCTAGAAATGTTGAATTGCTGTTTATGGACTCTGGAATAGAGCTGAAGCTGGGACCCTCTAATAGCTGAAATGTGACCTAAACTTACAGGGGTCCAGTGTGGCCTCACCCAAGGATCATTAAGACATTGGGCATAGTCAGGAGCTCCCTGAGATAATGCTGATGGGAGGAATAGCCATACTGGGAATGAAGACTAGGAGAGACATAGATCACCTCTTGGCTGGAGGCAGGAAGAGGACAACCCGCCCAAAAGGAGAAATGTGGTTCAGGGAAAGCTCCTATATTCCCCAGCAAAAGGGACAGTTCTGAGCTGAGTACGTCACACATTTCTACTCTTGCATGGTGCCAAAATGCTGTCCTAAGTCCAGTGCAATGGAGGTAAGCACATGCACACATCTTCTTATGGAGAAAAATGCCCCTTCTGACGTTGGGAGCTGATTGCATTCTGGTTTAACATTTGCTTTAAAGTACTATAAAAGATAATAGTGTGTGGCTGGGCGCAGTGGCTCACGCCTGTAATCCCAGGACTTTGGGAGGCCGAGGCAGGTGGATCACGAGGTCAGGAGATCGAGACCATCCTGGCTAACATGGTGAAACCCCGTCTCTACTAAACATACAAAAAATTAGCCGGGCACGGTGGTGGGCGCCTGTAGTCCCAGCTACTCGGGAGGCTGAGGCAGGAGAATGGCGTGAACCTGGGAGGTGGAGTTTGCAGTGAGCCGAGATCATGCCACTGCACTCCAGCCTGGACAATAGAGTGAGACTCCGTCTCAAAAAAACCAAAAAAAAAAAAAAAACCACCGTGTGGCCAGGTGTGGTGGCTCACGCCTGTAATCCCAGCACTTTGGGAGGCCGAGGCAGGCAGATCACTTGAGGTCAGGAGTTCGAGACCAACCTGGCAAACATGGAGAAACCCTGTCTCTATTAAAAATACAAAATTAGCTGGGTGTGGTGGCACATATCTGTAATCCTAGCTACTCGGGGGGCTGAGGCAGGAGAATCGCTTGAACCCGGGGGCGGAGGTTGCAGTGAGCTAAGATTGTGCCATTGCACTCCAGCCTGGGCAACGAGAGTGAAACTCCATCTCAAAAAAAAAAAAAGATAACAGTGTGACCATGTGGAGTCTGTTTTCCCCTTGCCCACTCCGTAATGAGTGGATATTTGTGGCTAAGAAAAGGGATTACGGCAGTGAATGGCCATGAGCCAGACAGGAGCCATGTTAGTTGCCAGTCTTGGGATTAGAGCAGAGGAATTGCCAGAGCAGCTAAGGGGAAGATTATCTAAACTACCAAGAGGGAGAATAGTTTTCTTACCCAACTTACAATGAGAGTATAAGCATCTGGGCTCCCTAAAGACAAGCCACATGGTCAGGGCACGGACAAAACGGGGACGAGCCTGACAGCAGGACTCTCTAGAGAAGATAAGATAGATGTTAAGTTAGGCCAGGCCCGATGGCTCACACCTGTAATCCCAGCACTTCGAGAGGCCAAGACCACCCTGGCCAACATGGCAAAACCACATCTGTAAAAAAAAATAGAAAAATTAGCCAGGCCTAGTGGTGCACACCTGTAATCTCTGCTACTCAGGAGGCTGAGGCAGGAGAATTGCTTGAACCTGGAAGGTGGAGGTTGCAGTGAGCCAAGATTGCACCCCTGCGCTCCAGCCTGGCTGACAGAGTGAGACTCCATCTCAAAAAACAAACAAAAAGGCCGGGTGCGGTGGCTCACGCTTGTAATCCCAGCACTTTGGGAGGCCGAGGCAGGCGGATCACGAGGTTAGGAGATCGAGACCATCCTGGCTAACACAGTGAAACCCCGTCTCTACTAAAAATACAAAAAAATTAGCCGGGCGTAGTGGCGGGCGCCTGTAGTCCCAGCTACTCGGAGAGGCTGAGGCAGGAGAATGGCGTGAACCCGGGAGGCAGAGCTTGCAGTGAGCCGAGATTGCGCCACTGCACTCCAGCCTGAGCAACACAGCGAGACTCAGTCTCAAAAACAAACAAACAAAAAAAACAAAAAAAACAAAAACAAACAAACAAACAAACAAAAAAGATAGATGCTAGGTTAGAATAATTCAGTAGGGAAATCTGACTTCGTTAAAGAACTTACTCTAAGGAGAATTTACCTGGAGACATGATAGAGGCAGAACAATCCTAGAAGCACAGAGTTAAGAAGGAACCTAAAGATCATTTAAGCAGGGCGCGGTGGCTCAAGCCTGTAATCCCAGCACTTTGGGAGGCTGAGGCGGGCGGATCACGAGGTCAGGAGATCGAGACCATCCTGGCTAACACGGTGAAACCCCGTCTCTACTAAAAACACAAAAAATTAGCCGGGCGTGTTGGCGGGCGCCTGTATTCCCAGCTACTCGGGAGGCTGAGGCAGGAGAATGGCGTGAACCCCGGGGGGCGGAGCTTGCAGTGAGCCGAGATCGCACCACTGCACTCCAGCCTGGGTGAAAAAGCGAGACTCCGTCTCAAAAAAAAAAAAAAAAAAAAAGATCATTTAGAGTCTTTAAAAAAACACACACACAGGACTAGGATCCACTGGATGGAGTGGCTGCAGGCAGGGTGAATCAAGCCGAAAAGATAACAGATAGGGACCAGTAAAGGAACTCCTGTTCTGGCAACCACAGCAAAGAGCAAAGGAGGTGGCTAGCTTCTGTAGGATCCCGAAGCCAGGGAAACCCACTTATGGAAGACTCAGATAAGACCTAGCATAACACAGTCTCTAACTTTGGGACACGGAACCCGGCCCAATGTATAATGGCAAGGACTTGGGTCCCAAGCATGACAGGGGAGTTCTCGAGCATCCAGGAAGAAAAGTAGCTAATGGAGCCTGGTCTTCCCAGAACGGAAGGTGACACAGAAAGGATGAGAAGAGAAGAAACTCACAGTTGGTGTCAGTCTTCCTAAGGCTTTTGTGTGCTCTGGGAAAGCGTTGTCCATAAATCAATGTCGACAAGCCAAGTTTGTTTTAACTCTTATCCTATGACTATGTCCAAACCTGACCCCTCATCTTTATTTAAAAAAAAAAAAAAAAACACTTTAGCACCACCTCAGGAATTCCATGTTATTTAAAATGTGAGTGCTGTGAGTGCCACTGGTCCCAGCACTTTGGGAGGCTGAGGAGGGCAGATCACAAGGTCAAGAGTTTGAGACCAGCCTGGCCAACATGTTGAAACCCCGTCTCTACTAATAGAAAAATTACCCAGGCGTGGTGGCATATGCTTGTAGTCCTAGCTACTTGGCAGGCTGAGGAAGGAGGATCACTTGAACCTGGGAGGTAGAGGTTGCAGTGAGCCGAGATAATGCCACTGCACTCCAGCCTGGGTGATAGCTTGAGACTCCGTCTCAAAAAAAAAAAAAAAAAAAAAAAAGGCTGGTCGAGGTGGCGTGGCTCACAGCTGTAATCCCAGCACTTTGGGAGGCTGAGGCAAGCACATTACCTCAGGTCAGGAGTTCAAGATCAGCCTGGCCAACATGGTGAAAACCCCATCACTATTAAAAATACAAAATTAGCCGAGTGTGGTGGTGCATACCTGTAATCCCAGCTACTGAGGAGGCTGAGGCAGGAGAATCGCTTGAACCTGGGAGGCGGAGGTTGCAGTGAGCCGAGATGGCACCATTGCACTCCAGCCTGGGCAACAAGAGCGAAACTCCTTCTCAAAAAAAAAAAAAAAAAAAGAAAGAAAGAAAGAAAATGGGGCCGGAGCTGGGTGCGGTGGCTCAAGCCTATAATCCCAGCACTTTGGGAGGCCGAAGCAGGTGGATCACCTGAGCTCAGGAATTTGAGACCAGCCTGACCAATATAAAGAAACTCTGTCTCTACTAAAACTACAAAATTAGCTGGGCATGGTGGCAGTTGCCTGTAATCCCAGCTACTTGGGAGGCTGAGGTTGCAGTGAGCAGAGATCACGCCATTGCTCTCCAGCCTGGGTAACAGAGCAAAAAAAAAAAAAAAAAAAGAAAAAAGAAAGAAAAGAAAATGGGGCCGGGTGCTGCGATGGCGATGGCTCACGGCTGTAACCCCAGCACTTTGGGGGCCAAGGTGGGCAGATCACCTGAGGTCAGGAGTTTGAGACCAGGCCAACATAGTGAAACCCCATCTTTACTAAAAATACAAAAATTAGCCGGATGTGATGGCAGGCGCCTGTAATCCCAGCTACTCGGGAGGGTGAGGCAGGAGAATCACTTGAACCCAGGAGGCAGAGGTTGCAGTGAGCCGAGATTGTGCCATTGCACTCCAGCCTAGGCAACAACAGTGAGACGCCGTCACAAAAAAAAAAAAAAAAAAGAAAGAAAAGAAAATGGTAGTAGACCTGTACTTGATTTTTTATTTTATTTTATTTTTTGAGACGGAGTCTCGCTCTGCCTTGTGACTCTGGAGGTCACAAGTGCCAAGTGAGTCTCAATGGGCTAAAATCAAGGTGTGCAAATGGCTGTTTTCCTACTGGTAGTGCTAGGGAAAAATCTGATTTCTTGCTTTTTCCAGTTTCTAAAGCCTGACTACATTCCTTGGCTCATGGCCCCTTCCATCTCATTTTTCCTTTTTTTGAGACAGAGTCTTGCTCTGTCACCCAAGCTGGAGTGCAATGGCTTGAACCGGGGAGGCAGAGGTTGCAGTGAGCCAAGATCGTGCCACTGCACTACAGCCTGGGTGACAGAGCGAGACTCCGACTCAAAAAAAGAAAAGAGAAAGAAAAAAAAGAAATGTGGCCAGGCTTGGTGGATCATGCCTGTAATCCCAGCACTTTGGGAGGCCCAGGCGGGCAGACCATGAGGTCAGGAGATGGAGACCATCCTGGACAACATGGTGAAATCCCGTCTCTACTAAAATACAAAAAATTAGCCGGGCGTGATGGTGGGCGCCTGTAGTCCCAGCTACTCGGGAGGCTGAGGCAGGAAAATCGCTTGAACCCAGGAGGCGGAGGTTGTAGTGAGCCAAGATCATGCCACTGCACTCCAGCCTGGTGACAGAGCAGGACTCCGCCTCAAAAATAAATAAATAAATAAAACAAATTTATGGAGACAGGGTTTCACAATGTTGCCAAGGCTGGTCTAAAACTCCTGGGCTCAAGCAATCTGCCCACCTTGACCTCCCAAAGTGCTGGGATTACAGGTGTGGGCCACCACACCAGGCCTATAAGCAGTTTAAATGAATGAACTAGATCTACGTATCAAAATGGATAAATCTTTTTTTTCTTTTTGAGACGGAGTCTTGCGCTGTCACCCAGTCTGGAGTGCAGTGGCACGATCTCGGCTCACTGGAAGCTCCGCCTCCTGGGTTCACGCCATTCTCCTGCCTCAGCCTCCTGAGTAGCTGGGACTACAGGCGCCCGCCACCACGCCCGGCTAATTTTTTTTGTATTTTTATTAGAGACGGGGTTTCACTGTGTTAGCCAGGATGGTCTCGATCTCCTGACCTCATGATCCGCCCGCCTCGGCCTCCCAAAGTGCTGGGATTACAGGCGTGAGCCACCGCGCCTGGCAAAATAGATAAATCTTAAAAATAAAAATTATATGTATTTGGCTGAGCGTAGTGGCTCACGCCTGTAATCCCAGCACTTTGGGAGGCCGAGGTGGGCAGATCACAATGTCAGGAGATCCAGACCATCCTGGCTAACACGGTGAAACCCCGTCTCTACTAAAAATACAAAAAATTAGCCGGGCGTGGTGGTGGGCAACTGTAGTCCCAGCTACTTGGGAGGCTGAGGCAGGAGAATGGCGTGAACCCAGAAGGTGGAGCTTGCAGTGAGCCAAGATGGCGCCACTGCACTCCACCCTGGGCAACAAGGCCAGATTACATCTCAAAAAAAAAAAAAAAATTTTATGTATTTGTATTTTGTTGGTGAGTATATGAATGTAGTAAAAGCATGTTTTATGCTTTTACTACATTTAAATACACTCTAATTCCAATGCCTCTGACAGTTTGGAATGGAAACTATTATCTTTATTTTTATTTTTTTAATTGATTTCGAGACAGGGTCTTGCTCTCCCACCCAGGCTGGAATGCAGTGGCACAATCTCTGTTCACTGCAACCTGCACCTCCTAGGGTTAAGTAAACTACCCATCTCAGCCTCCTGAGTAGCAGAGGATAAATACCAATTTCAAAATAATGTCCATCTTGGCCGGGCACAGTGGCTCATGCCCGTAATTCCAGCACTGTGGGAGGCTGAGACGGGCGGATCACTTGAGCCCAGGAATTCAAGACCAGCCTGGCCAACATGGTGAAATCCTTGTCTCTACAAAAAATACAAAAATTAGACAGGCATGGTGGCATGCCCTTGTAATTCCAGCTACTCAGGAGGCTGAGGTGGGAAAATCACCTAAGCCAAGAAGTTGAAGTTGCAGTGAGCTGTGATGGCACCACTACACTCCAGCCTAGGTGACAGAGCAAAACCCTGTCTCAAAAAAAAAAAGAGCATGAACTCTAAAATCCAAGGGCTTTACGACTTACAGGCCAGTGACACTGGGAAAGTTACCTAACTTTTCTATGCCTCACTGGAAAAACAAAGATAAAGATAATAGTCTTCAGGCTGGGCACAGTGACTAATACCTATAATCCCAGCCCTTTGGGAGGCTGAGGAGGGCAGATCACTTGAGCTAAGGAGTTCAAAACCAGACTAGGCAACATTGGAAAACCCTGTCTCTACAGAAAAATGCAAAAATTAGTTGGGCATGGCAGCACGTGCCTGTAATCCCAGCTACTTGGGAGGCGGAGGTGGGAGGATTCCTTGAGCCTGGGAAGCCGAGGCTGCAGTGAGTCAAGATCGTGCCATTGAACTCCAGCCTGGGTGACAGAACGAGACCCTGCCTCTAAACAAATAAATAAATAAATGGGGCCAGACGTGGTGGCTCAAGCCTGTAATCCCAGCACTTTGGGAGGTGGATCACGAGATTGGGAGGTGGAGGAGGAGGAGTTCGAGACCAGCCTCACCAACATGGTGAAACCCCATCTTTACTAAAAATACAAAAATTAGCCGGGCATCGTGGCACGCACCTGTAATCCCAGCTACTTAGGAGGCGGAGGCAGGAGAATTGCTTGAACCCGGGAGGCGGAGGTTGCAGTGAGCTGAGATTACGCCATTGCACTCCATCCTGGGCAACAGAGCTAGACTCCGTCTCAATAAATAAATAAATAATCTTCTCTCCAAACTGTCAGAGGCATTGCAACCAGGCGAGCTCCATCTTGAATAGGTACTGGGTAAAATGAGGCTGAGACCTACTAGACTGCATCCCCAGGAGCTTAGGAGTTGTTAGTCATAGGTAGAGATAGGAGGTCAGCACAAGATACAGGTCACAAAGACCTTGCTGATAATGGCCAGGTGCGGTGGTTCACGCATGTAATCCCAGCACTTTGGGAGGCCAAGGCGGGCGGATCACAAGGTCAGGAGATCAAGACCATCCTGGACAACATGGTGAAACCCTGTCTCTAGTAAAATACAAAAAATTAGCTGGGCGTGGTGGTGCACGCCTGTAGTCCCAGCTACTAGGGAGGCTGAGACAGGGGAATTGCTTGAACCCAGGAGGCGGAGGTTGCAGTGAGCTGGGATCATGCCACTGCACTCCAGCCTGGCAACAGAGAAAGTCTCCATCTCAAAAAAAAAAAAACACAGCATGCAACAAAGAAGCTGGCCAAAAACCAACAAAACCATGATGGCAACGAAAGTGACCTCTGGTTGTCCTTACTGCTCATTATATGCTAATTGCAACATATTAGCATGCTAAAAGACACTCCCACCAGCACCATGCAAATACCATAGCAAGGCCCACAGGTTACCCTGCACAGTCTAAAAGGGTCTAAACTCTCAATTCTGGGAACTCCCACTCCTTTCCCACAAAACTCCTGAATAATCCACCCCTTGTTTAGCATATAATCAAATAACCATAAGTCAGCCCATGCTGCTGATCTGTCTATGGAGTAGCCGTTCTTTTATTCCCTTTGTTTTTTTTTTTTTTGAGACAGAGTCTCACTCTGTCACCCAGGCTAGAGTGCAGTGGCGTGATCTCAGCTCACTGCAACCTCCTTCTCCCAGGTTCAAGAGATTCTCGTGCCTCCGCCACCCAAATAGCTGAGATTACAGGTGTGCGCCACCAACCCCAGCTAATTTTTGTATTTTTAATAGAGTCAGGGTTTCGCTATGTTGACCAGGCTGGTCTCAAATGCCTGACCTCAAGTGATACGCCTGCCTCGGCCTCCTAAAATTCTGGGGTTATAGGCATAAGCCACCTCACCAGGCCTATCCCTTTACTTTCTTAATAAACTTGCTTTCACTTTACTAAGTGGACTTGCCCTGAATTCTTTCTTGGGCAAGCTCCAAGAACCCTCTCTTGGGGTCTAGATTTGGACTCCTTTCTGGTAACAAAGCCATTGTTATAAGGATTACATATGTTAATATTTAGAAAGCAATCAGAAAAACAAAATAGGCTGGGCATGGAGGGTCACACCTATAATCCCAGCACTTTGGGAGGCCGGGGCTGGTGGATGGCCTGAGGCCAGGAGTTCGAGACCAGCCTGGGCAACGTGGCAAAACCCTGTCTCTACAGAAAATACAACAAATTAGCTGGACATGGTGGCACATGCCTGTGGTCCCAGCTACTTGGGAGGCTGAGATGGGAGGATCGCTTGAGCCCAGAGGCAGAGGTTGCAGTGAGATGTGATCATGCCACTACACTCCAACCTGGGTGACAGAATGAGACCCCATCTCAAACAAACAAACAAAAAAAGATGAATATGTTTATTAAATAAGTTAAACAAAACATATAGTTTCAGGATTAAAAATAATAAAATGGGCCGGGCACTGTGGCTCACGCCTATAATCCCAGCACTTTGGGAGGCCGAGGAGGGCAGATCACAAGGTCAAGTGATCAAGACCATCCTGGCCAACATGGAGAAACCCCGTCTCTACTAAAAATACAAAAAATTAGCTGGGCGTGGTGGTGCGTGCCTATAGTCCCAACTACTCAGGAGGCTGAGGCAGGAGGATCGCTTGAACCCGGTAGGCGGAAGTTTCAGTGAGCCGAGATTGCACCACTGCACTCCAGCCTGGCAACAGAGCTAGACTCCATCTCAATAATAATAATAAAATGTTCAAAGGTACAAGGAAAGCATCTGGTATGTTGTATATGGTTGAACAGAGTCTTAGGAACAATTGTGTTACTGAAACCATCTTTGCAAAATTATGACTGAGACAGTGAAAGAGATCTAACTTAACTGACTTCATTTTGCTTTTAACCTACAAGCTGTCCTTGTCCATTCCTGGGCGTAGGCTGAACTAACTTTAGGAGAAGCTTAGTTTGTAGTTTATGGTTTAAACAAAGACGGTAACAGCCCTTTCCCAAAGCAGACCTCCTTCTTGCCTGGGGACTAGACTGCCTTTGTAGGACTAACATTAGCCACAAGATTAGAAATTATGTTTTAGGAGTCATGCAGCTGGAGGCTACAGGATTCTGACCCTCCCTAAACTGCTCCTAAAATCAGTGCTTGAGATATTTTGCAGACCCTGCACTTGATGAATCAGCTGGCCCCACCCAAATCAAAAACTGGCTCATCTGATCTTGTGGCCCCCACCCAGGAACTGACTGAGCTCAAGAAGACAGCTCCAATTCCATATCATTTCATCTCTGACCAATCAGCACTCCTGGATCACTGGCTTCCCCCCACCCACCAAGTTATCCTTAAAAACTCTGCTCCCCGAATGCTGGGGAGACTGATTTGAGTAATAATAAAACTCCAGTCTCCCTCACAGCCGGCTCTGCGTGAATTACTCTTTCTCTATTGCAATTCCTCTGTGTTGTAGCACTCGAATATAAAATTTTCTGTTTTTTAATTCTCAGCAAGGCAAGGTACTTCTATACAAGGGTGAGCTCTCACCAACGGAGGAATTGTGGGCGCACATTTGGACAAGGGAGGGGAAGGGGTTCTTTTTTTTTTTTTTGAGACAGAGTTTCTGTCTGTCTCCCAGGCTGGAGTGCAGTGGCCAATCTGGGCTTACTACAAGCTCCGCCTCCTGGGTTCACACCATTCTCCTGCCTCAGCCTCTGGAGTAGCTGGGACTACAGGCGCCCGCCACCATGCCTGGCTAATTTTTTTGTATTTTTAGTAGAGACAGGGTTTCACCGTGTTAGCCAGAATAGTCTCAATCTCCTGACCTCCTGATCCGCCTGCCTCAGTCTCCCAAAGCGCTGGGATTACACGCACGTGGCCCCTGCTGCTGTGTCGTTCCCCTATTGGCTACTGTTAGACGGCCCAGGCTAAGCTAATTCTGATTGGCTAATTTAAAGAGACTGACGGGGTGAGCGCTTTGTAGCAGGTAACCGGAATGAGTTAGGGTGGAGCAGGTGATCAGAATGATTTAGGGTGGAGGTGATCAGAATGAGTTAGAGTGGAGTAGGTGATCAGAATGAGTCAGGGTGGAGTAGGTAATCTGGATGAGTCAGGGTGGAGTAGGTAATCAAAAAAGGTTGCTTTACGAGGAAGTTTAAAAGTAGAAGGCAAAGAATTGAACATACTGACATATTAATTCTTTGAAGAGAAATTTACAATTCATATTCAACAACTTCCTCCTCTTGCAATTTTTTTTTTTTTTTTTTTTTGAGACGGAGTCTCGCTCTGTCGCCCAGGCTGGAGTGCAGTGGCGCGATCTCGCCTCACTGCAAGCTCCGCCTCCCGCGTTCACGCCATTCTCCTGCCTCAGCCTCTCCGAGTAGCTGGGACTACAGGCGCCCGCCACCACGCCCGGCTAATTTTTTGTATTTTTTAGTGGAGACATGGTTTCACCGTGGTCTTGATCTCCTGACCTCGTGATCCGCCCGCCTCGGCCTCCCAAAGTGCTGGGATTACAAGCGTGAGCCACCGCGCCCGGCCTCCTCTTGCAATTTTTTACAGCTTTCTCTTCAAACTTATTTAACATGTCTTGACTTAGTTGTTCTGCTTGATTTTCCAAAAGAAGAAGCTTCTCTGGATAAGGTGGAGGATAGTTAAGGGAGGTTTTAGTAAGTGCCGTTTCTATGAGCCTCTGCATCAACCCAGGTTGCATGGTATGACACAGCACCCGAGAAGAATAAGCACACCTATTACGGCTACGAGGGAGGAAAGAATTGAGGCTATTATTCCTTTCCATTTACCAAACCACTTCTCTAGCCATCCTGTAAAGGGGTCATTTGCCTCTGAGTTGCTGGCTAACTCATTGGATAGAGCAGTCAGACCTTGCAATGCCTTTGTTATACTTCCATCAGGGGCGGTGTTGTTTGGGATGAAGGTGCAACATCGAGTTTTAATCATGATGCAAACTCCTCCTCTTTTTGCTAATATCATGTCTAAGGCTATCCTATTTTCCTAAGCCATCTGGCTAGTAGCCCCTAATTGCTCAGCTATTCCTTTTAACAGCATCTCTAGTGTAGTTAATAAATCCCTGTTGGTTGTAATAGATGTAGTTTATCCAATCTACATTTTTGTTAACTGTCACTCACCAAAATACTGACTCAAATCCTGCAGCTATTTGATTTTGGGTCTTAAATTGATCTGGTATTCCCCATGGGACTCCAATTGTGTCTAAATAGACGTGAGAGTCGAAAGACCCATAAGGGGCTTCTCTCACTTTACAATGTCTTATTTTTTCTTCCTCTGGTTGATGAAATGCCAGGATGAAAGGGATAGCCAATTGGACTAAAGCACAAGTGCCACTCTAGTTATTCGGCAGCGTGTCCAGTAAAGGTCCACCACAATACCACCACACATCCACTCGGGGATGAACAAGGGCTGAATGATTGGTAAGCTCTTGAAAGTTCTTAAGCTCACTGCATCCCTTCAGGTCTCCAAGGAATGCTGTTTCCTCCCTGTTGTGGGAGACATGAAGTGAACTTAGTGTTGGGAGACAGAAGCTGGATGGCCTTCAGGGCTGACCCACAGGGTGTGGAACTTCAGGATATAGCAGAGAGAGAGCTTGGCATGGCTTGTTATCCCAGGCTGTAAAATCCTGGAAAAGAGCTACCATGCAGCCCATGCCCAGTCTGCTGGAGGACCACCCTAGTGGAAAGGGGACAATCTGAGCCTCTGGCCTGCCACACACACAAGCATAACAATTGCTTTTTTTTTTAACATGCAGACGGAATATTTGATCCATTCCAACCAGGCATTTACATCTTGGTATCCTATCTCCATTGCTAAAGTTTGTTTTAAGTGTTTAACTTGTACCATCACTATCTTGGCCTTGTCGTTAGATGGAGGAGGAACAATGGTTCCATTGTAAGAGGTTTTAGAAAAAAGTTTAGAGG
Source organism: Hylobates moloch (assembly GCF_009828535.3). Classification (NCBI taxonomy): domain Eukaryota; kingdom Metazoa; phylum Chordata; class Mammalia; order Primates; family Hylobatidae; genus Hylobates; species Hylobates moloch. The sequence continues at coordinate 72,670,705 of NW_026652289.1, forward strand.
CAGGTTCAGGTGGCAGGGGATCAAAGAAACACATTTCAAAGAATCCAATAGGGTCTGTCCCTGAAACCTCAGCCCCCATACCATAAAACCAGCTGAAAGAAGGGAACAGGCTTAGAAAAAGGGGAGAACTTTGGAGGCTCAAAATAATAACCTGTATAGGGTTGCACTGGTTTAGCTGACAGGGGGGCTGTCCCTTTAGTAAAATGAATGTATGGTTTTAGGAAATTATAAAAACTGGTTGGGGCACTCCATCCTTGCTCTTTGGTGGTTCACAGAACATTGGACCAACTACGGCATAAAAGCTCTACATCGGTGGGGCAAGACTCCTGGTTGCCACTGGGGTCTTTATTGAAATCTCCCCGGATTAAATGGTCCCAATTCACTAATGCCCAGTCTGAGGAGAGCCAGGAGGGACAGAGGTACTTTTCTGAAGTAGAGAGCCGTCTTTGACTTAACAAATCCCTACAGAGTATAACACGGCAAGCATCAAGTGCAATAGTTTAAGGTGAACTTGACTTGGTTACGTTAATAACTAGATGGTCAGCAATAGAGCGAGGAAAGAAGAAAAAGTAATAGAATAGATGAAAGAGAGTTAAATTCTTCTTAGCTTTAGTTTGGTAGGGTTTTCCCCTAGGACTACAGCCCATGACTCTGGAGTCCATCCTCTCTCTGCTGTGTGGACTGCGGTTTCAGTCGTGAGGAGCACTAAGTAAGGACCTTCCCAGGCTGGCTCAAGCTTCTCCTCTTTCCAGCTCTTAATGAGGACGTGATCTCCAGGCTGATGCTGATGCACCAGGAACTCCAAGGGTGGCACCTGTGCTAAAAAAAACCTTTAGTTTTAAGAGAAGAGAAAGTAGAAGATAGATCAAGTATATACTTTGTAAGGAATTGGGTCTTTTGTTTCAAGATAGGAATATCAGTAGTGGAGTGCAAATAAAGTAATCCATAGAGCATCTCATAAGGAGAAAGACCAATGTCTTTCCGTGGTGCAGTTCGAATTCACAGCAGGGTATAGGAAGACACTTGGTCCACGGCAACCAAGTCTCTAAGACTAATTTGGTTAAGTGGTTCTTTCGAGTCTGATTCATTCTTTCTACTCTCCCTGATGAGGGTGGGTGCCAGGGAGTATGGTGTTCCCATCTAATGTCTAATGTTTGGGATAGCTTTTTAATAATGTGTGCAGTGAAATGAGTTCCATTGTCTGAGTCAAGATTTTCTTTTTTTTTTTTTTTTTTTTGAGACGGAGTCTCGCTCTTTCGCCCAGGCCAGACTGCAGTGGCACTATCTCGGCTCGCTGCAAGCTCTGCCTCCCGGGTTCACACCATTCTCCTGCCTCAGCCTCCCGCGTAGCTGGGACTACAGGCGCCCGCCACTGCGCCCGGCTAAATTTTTCCTATTTTTTTTTTTAGTTGAGATGGGGTTTCACCGTGTTAGCCAGGATGGTCTCGATCTCCTGACCTCCTGATCTGCCCGCCTCAGCCTCCCAAAGTGCTGGATTACAGGCATGAGCCACCGCGCCCGGCAAAAAAAATATAAAGATTTTCTATTACTCCAAACCTAGGTACTATATTTTCAATTAGGGCCTTAACTACATTATTGGCTGTTGCATTTGAAAAGGGATAGCTTCAATCCAGTGAGTGAGGTGGTCTACTACTACTAGTAAATATTTCAGATGACCTATTGGAGGCGTTTCTGTGTAATCAACTTGGATACTTTGGAATGGCCTTAAGCCCGGATTCCTTCTCTTGAGAGGTAATCTTTTTATAGTATGTCTATTAGTTTTCTTACATACTAAGCAACTATCTGTAACCTGTTTGGCCAGGGTATAAATTCCTATACAACCATAAACCCTGAGAACCGCATCACACATGGCCTGAGGCACCCAGTGGGTCCCCTGATGTAGCTGGAATAAGACTTCCCTCATAAGTGGTTTAGACAACATTTCTCTCTGGTCTGGCAGTATCCACTTTCCTTCTGAATTCTCTTTAGCACCTATTTTTATTAGTTTCTCTTTCAGTGGAAGAAAAAATGGGGATTACAGTAGGAGGAGGCAGGTAGGGAGTTAAGTGAAAACTACGCATTTCAGAAGACACAGCAGCCTGCTTGGCTACCTGATCTTCTAGGTTATTTCCTTGACTTTCAAAAGAAAGGTTTGTCTGGTGTCCGGGAACATGGACAATAGCTATTTCTTCTGGCAACTGAAGATTATTCAATACTTGGGTGATCAGCTCCTTGTGAACAAGGTCTTGACCTTTACTATGAATGAGACCTCTTTCAGTCCAAATTTTCCCAAACATATGGGCCACTCCACAGGCATACCTGGAATCTGTATAGATGGTTCCTTCCTGGTTCTGTAAGTACTTCAAGGCTTGGCTGAGTGCAAACAGCTCACATGTTTGAGCAGACCAACTGTTGGGCAATTTTCCAGATTCTATTTCTATGAGAGTTTCTCCATCAATCACTGAATACCCATTATGTCTTTTTCCCTCAATCACCCGGGAGGCACTTTCTATGAATAAATGCCGTCCAGTCCAGAACGGGGTTTGTCCTAGGTCTGGTCAAACCTTTGTATGGCAATCAATTAAATCTAAACATGTGTGTTCCCTCCATAGATTCGGATTCCCTGTTAGGAAACCTGCTGGGTTGAGTGAATTATCAGAGGTCAATGTTAAATCATCCTTTTCTAACAGAATGGCCTCATACTTTAAGATTCTCGAGTCAGTAAGCCATCTGCCTGCTCTCTGGTTTAAGATAGTTCTAACTTGGTGAGGCGTGCTTACTGACAATTTTCCTCCAAAGGCTAACTTTCTGCTTTCCTCGACTAGTATTGCCGCAGCCACGATGGACTGGATGCATTGAGGCCATCCACAAGTGACTGGGTCCAACACCTTTGATAGGAAGGCTACAGGCTGCCAGCGGCCTCCATGTTCTTGAGTCAGCACTCGTAAAGCTACCCCACTGTCCACATTAACAAAAAGGTGGAATGGCTTTTCTAGGGAGGGTAAGGCAGTTATGAGCCTTTCCTTCAGCTTCTAGACTTGATCAACTTCCTCAGAAGTCCACAGGAGATGGTTCGACTTCTCCGGGGCAAGTTTTTGATATAACGGTTTACTGTGCAGTGCATGAGTCAATCCATAAGTGGCAGTATCCGACTCACCCTAAAAATTTCCTGAGTTCTTGTTTAGTTTGCGACAAGGGTAAGGGACACCATTCCCTCGATTCATTCAGGCCCTATTCTTCACTTGTCTGCACTTATTAAGTGGCCTAAATATTTAACTTTGGGCTCTACCTACTGAAGCTTTATTTTTGAGACTGGCAGCCCCTCAAACTGCAGATAGCTAAGAATATGTGTAGAGAAGTCAGTTACCTTCTCTATATCTTCACCAGATATAAGAATGTCATCTATGTACTGAAGAAGGCATATTTGTTCTGGTATGACAATTTTTTCTAGTACAGGTTCTAAAATTTGGCCAAAAAGATTAGGGGAGTCTGTGAACCCTCGGAGCAAGACTGTCCATCGAGATATTGCTGTTTCTGCCCTGAGTGACAATCCTCCCATTCAAAAGCGAATATATTTCAGCTATCTTCAGCCAGGGGACATGCCCAAAAAGCATCCTTCAAATCTATTACAGTAAACATTGATGATTATATGGAATTTTGCTAAGAATGGTGTAAGGATTGGGGACAATGGGGTTGGTAGTCTGGACTATTTGGTTGATAGTTCTAAGGTCCTGTACTAGCCGGTATGACCCATCTGATTTCTTGACTGGCAGTATTGGGGTGTTATAAGGGGACATACAGGGCTCAAGAATCCCATCCTTAATAAGGTCTTTGATTGTAGGTTTCAACCCTATCCTACCTTCTAGGGGAATAGGGATTGCTCGCTTCCTTCTTACTACTTTTCCCGGGGTTTTTAGCTTGATGTGGATCGGAGGGACTTGGAGTTTCCCTCAGTTTCCTTTTTTGGACCAGATATCAGGATTAATATATTTTTCATCTGCAGTGGTGAGTAGATTTAATGAGGTGAGGAATCCTCTTGGGCTGACTTGTAGACCTATGCCCAACTTTAACATTAAATCCCTCCCCAGTAAATTAGTTCCTGCTAGGCCGGGCGCGGTGGCTCACGCTTGTAATCCCAGCACTTTGGGAGGCCGAGGCGGGCGGATCACGAGGTCAGGAGATCGAGACCACGGTGAAACCCCGTCTCTACTGAAAATACAAAAAATTAGCCGGGCGTGGTGGCGGGCGTCTGTAGTCCCAGCTACTCGGAGAGGCTGAGGCAGGAGAATGGCGTGAACCCGGGAGGCGGAGCTTGCAGTGAGCCGAGATCGCGCCACTGCACTCCAGCCTGGGCGACAGAGCGAGACTCCGTCTCAAAAAAAAAAAAAAAAATTAGTTCCTGCTTAGGGGATTAACAAGAACGTGAATATAAGCTGAGCGATCAAAATTTATTAATTTATCAAAAAGGTTGTGATAAGTTGGCTCTGTCTAGGCAACAGGCAAGGTGAACACCTTGGGCAATTACATTACTGGAAAGGAGTCCCAGTCCAGATCCCAAAAGAGGGTTCCTGGATCTTGCACAAGAGAATTCAGAGCGAGATCATAAAGTGAAAACAAGTTTATTAGGAAAGTAAAGGAATAAAAGAATGGCTACTCCATAGACAGAACAGCCCCAAGGGCTTCTGGTTGCCCATTTTTATGGTTATTTCTTGATGATATGCTAAACACGGGGTGGATTATTCATGCCTCTCCTTTTTAGACCATATAGGGTAACTTCTGATGTTGCCATAGCATTTGTAAGCTGTCATGGTGCTGGTGGGAGTGTAGCAGTGAGGACGACCAGAGGTCACTCTCATCGCCATCTTGGTTTTGGTGGGTTTTAGCCGGTTTCTTTACTGCAACTTGTTTTATCAACAAGGTCTGGCCGGCGCGGTGGCTCATGCCTATAATGCCAGCACTTTGGGAGGCTGAGGCCAGAGGATCACCTGATGTCAGGAGTTCAAGACCAGCCTGGCCAACATGGTAAAACCCTGCCTCTACAAAAATACAAAAATTAGCCGGGCTTGATGGCGGATGCCTGTAATCCCAGCTACTCGGGAAGCTGAGGCGGGAGAATCTCTTGAACCCAGGAGGCGGAGGTTGCAGTGAGCCGAGATTGCGCCACTGCACTCCAGTCTGGGCAACTGACAGAGCGAGACTCCATCTCAAAAACAAACAAACAAAAAAACAAGGTATTTATGACCTGTATCTTGTGCCAACCTCCTATTTCATCCTGTGACTAAGAATGCCTTAACTTACTGGGAATGCAGCCCAGCAGGTCTTACCTTTTTTTTTTTTTTTTAAGACAGAGTCTCCCTCTGTCACCCAGGCTGGAGTGCAGCGGCATGATTTCGGCTCACTACAACCTCCGCCTTCCAGGTTCAAGAGATTCTCCTGCCTCAGCTTCCCGACTAGCTGGGACTACAGGTGTGCACCACCATGCCTGGCTAATTTTTGTATTTTTAGTAGAGACAGGGTTTCACCATATTGGCCAAGCTGGTCTTGAACTCTTGACCTCAGGTGATCCGCCCGCCTTGGCCACCAGTGCTGGGAGACCGAGGCACAAGAATCGCTTGAACCTGGGAGGTGGAGGTTGCAGTGAGCCGAGATCAGGCCACTGCACTCTAGCCTGGGCGACAGAGCGAGACTCTGTCTCAAAAAAAAAGAAAAGAAAAGAAATTTTAAATAGTTTAAGGATCACATGTATTGTTTACATCCACGTTATATGTTGTTATATAAATTTCATTTTAATAAACGGTTATTTCTGTCAACCTTAAAAAATATATTGAGGGAAAGTTTGTTTGTTGAATGGTAATGAGTACCAAACAGTCTGTGGTTTTTGGCTCTAGGGATTCCCTCGGACTCTTCATCTTCGTTTTGCCCCGTAGGCATTTGCTGACTTTATTGGCATGTAGCATCCCCACAGCTCCCAGCACCCCCGCTAGGGCCTTTTCCACTCCCGGCCACGTGGCCCCACCCACCTAGCTCTCATCTCCCTTCCAGGGCGCTTACTGTCTGTCAGCGTCTTCGTTTTCTTCTTGGTTTTTCCTTAGTTTTCTTGACAAACAGGCAACGCTTTCGTCGTTTCCAAGAGCGTGAGCCCCTAGGGCGTAAAAACGGGAGGCTCACGGTTCTTTGCTATTACTCTGGGCCAAGTCAATACTTGGGGAATTAAGTTTTACCACCAGAGGAGGCAAACTCAAAGGCAGCTTTAACGAAAGAAGCGCGGGCATTCTGCGACGATGGAGTGTTCTCGGGCACCCTTGGGAGGATGGATCCCGTAGACCCGGAGCTGCCGGGCTCCCGCTCCGTGCGCGTCTGTCCCCGTCCCTGCCGGGTCCCCGCGCTCTCGGGCCGCCACCGCCTGTGCCCGCCGCGCTCCTCCCCGCGGCCGCAGGGCGCCGGCTCTGCCCGCAGGTGGGGCCCTTCTGCACTGCGGACAAAGGAGCTGGTGTCCCGCCGCCCAGGCCAAGCCTTTTCCTGCCCGCCGCCGAGCGGCCTCGGCCAAGCCCCGGCGAGGCAAACCGGCTCGTGACCGCGCGTGTGACGCCTGTCTGTGGCCCCGCTCTCGAGTGGGCCGCAAAGGTGGGGATCCGTCCCGCGGGCCCAGCCCGCCTAGCGCGAGCCTCTCTGGCCGGAGCCCGTGGGTAGAAAGGCCTGGGGCACAGCTGTGTATCCCACCAGGTGCTTCTGGGCTCGCTCGAGCTGAGTCCAGGCACAGCCTTCTGATTTGGGGCTTGTGGGGTTTTAGAGGACCAAATGTAAAATTACTTTCTGCCTTTTAATGATCCAGAGGCTTCCCCAACCTCTCTGTGGCTTAGGGAGGGCCCAAAAGGCTTCTCTCCTTTGCTCTTGTTCTGCCCTAGGGAAAAACTGAGGAATTTGGAGAAAAGGGGAGGAGTGGTGGCTAAGATTTACTGAACTTTGGCCGATTGTCAGGAACTCTTCTAGGCACTTAGATACTTTGTTTTAGTTAATTCTAAAAAGGCATTATGAAATAAATATTACTAGTGTTTTCCTCTGTGCGCCCTAGGCACTTACTTAATACTCTCACCAACCACCAAATCCCCAGTTATAAATTTAACTAGACCCCTCCTTTCCCTTACCCCCACACCCAATTAATGAATATTCATTGAGTGCCTACTAAGTGCGAAAGCACTGAGGATACCATAATAAAAAAGACAGGTCCCTGTGTGCACACAACTTATATGGAGAGGAAAGGGAAGGGGGAGAGTGAATTTTTTTTTTTTTATGGAGTCTCGCTCTGCAGCCCAGGCAGCCCAGCTCAATCTCAGCTCACTGCAAGCTCCGCCTCCCGGGTTCACGCCATTCTCCTGCGTCAGCCTCCCCAGTAGCTGGGATTACAGGGGCCTGCCACCATGCCCGGCTAATTTTTTGTATTTTTAGTAGAGACGGGTTTTCACCGTGTTAGCCAGGATGGTCTCAATCTCCTGACCTCGTGATCTGCCAGCCTCGGCCTCCCAAAGTGCTGAGATTGCAGGCGTGAGCCACCGCGCCGGGCCAATTTTTTTTGTGTGTGTGAGACAGAGTCTCGCTGTGTCACCCAGGCTGGAGTGCAGTGGCACAATCTCAGCTCCCTGCAACCTCCGCCTCCCAGGTTCAAGAGATTCTCCTGCCTCAGCCTCCAGAGTAGCTGGGATTACAGGCGCATGACACCAGGTCCGACTAATTTTTGTATTTTTAGTTGAGATGGGGTTTCACCATGTTGGTCAGGCTGGTTTTGAACTCCTGACCTCAAGTGATCCGCCCACCTCGGCCTCTCGGGATAATTATAATTACAAAACAGGAACGAGAACCCTGAAGACAAATTCCACAGGTGCTGGGGGCAGCGGCTTCATAACCAAAGGAGTGCTGACCTGGTCTTCGTCAGGAAGGCTTGCACAGCTGTTGCAATACTCTGGGTGAGAGGGGAGGCCTCAGGATGCTGATAGCTGGGGAAGGACCCATGCAAAAGCAACAGGAGAGTGGAGTTAACAGAACTTAGAGACAGAAAAGTCTATCCAGACTACTCCCCCCTATCTTCTGGTCCTCAAAACCTCTCAGCTACCCCTACCTTCCCACTCTGGGGCAGTGGAAAGATGGAGGAATTATGTAGATCCCTGGGTTTTCATCCCAATTGTGCCCCTCACCCCTTGCTTTGTGACACCATGAAGAAATCATTCTTCTCTAAAGCCTTGGGAGACCTTCATTCCTTTCATGCCATGCCTTGCCATAGCGTTCCTCAAACCTTGGGAGAACGTTGCAAAAAAAATGTACCACGAACATATAGGAAAACAACATTATACATTTATAGTAATTCAATTAGTGTAGCAGTGACACTGGCACATGGAATTGGGATGAACAATCTAGCAACCAAAATAGATATGGGAGTTTAGATAGATGAATGAGGCTATATAGAGAAATATAGATAGATTATTCAAGAAATGCTGGCTGGGTGTGGTGACTCACACCTGTAATCTCGACACTTTGAGAGGCCAAGGTGGGCAGATCGCTTCAGCCCAGAGTTCAAGACCAGCCTGGGCAACAAAGCAAGACTCCATCTCTACAAAACTTAAAAACTGGGCCGGGCGCGGTGGCTGAAGCCTGTAATCCCAGCACTTTGGGAGGCTGAGGTGGGCAGATCACAAGGTCAGGAGATTGAGACTATCATGGCTAACATGGTGAAACCCTGTCTCCACTAAAAATACAAAAAATTAGCCTGTTGTGGTGGCACGCGCCTGTAGTCCCAGCTAATTGGGAGTGTGAGGCAGGAGAATCACTTGAACCTGAGAGGCGGAGGTTGCTGTGAGCCGAGATCACGCCACTGCACTACTGCACTCCAGCCTGGGCGACAGAGTGAGGCTCTGTCTAAAAAAAAAAAAAATTATTATTATTTTTTGAGACAGAGTCTCCCTCTGTCGCCCAGGCTGGAGTGCAGTGGCACGATCTCGGCTCACTGCAAGCTCTGCCCCCCAGGTTCATGCCATTCTCCTGCCTCAGCCTCCCAAATAGCTGGGACTACAGGCACCTGCCACCATGCCCGGCTAATTTTTTTTGTATTTTTAGCAGAGACAGGGTTTCACCGTGTTTGCCAGAATGGTCTTCATCTCCTGACCTTGTGATCTGCCCGCCTCGGCCTCCCAACGTGCTGGGATTACAGGCGTGAGCCACTGCACCTGGCCAAAAAAAAAAAACTTAAAAATTAGCCAGGTGCAGTGGCGTGTGCCTGTAGTCCCAGCTATTCGGGAGGATGAGGTGGGAGGATCACTTTGCTATCACTTTACTCCAGCCCAGGCAGAAACAGAGCAAGACCCTGTATCAAAAAAAAAAAAAAAAGAAGAAGAAAAGAAATGCTCATAAAATATTGATTGTTCAATAAATGGTGGTGTTGGGACAATAAAAAGGTATCTGGGAAAAATAACTTTGAATCTCTACATCACTTCTTATTCGACAATAAATTTGATATAAATCAACATGAAATATTGAAAAATAAACTTTATTATTTTCTTTTTTGAGATGGAGTCTCATTCTTTTTTTTTTTTTTTTTTTTTGAGACGGAGTCTCGCTCTGTCACCCAGGCTGGAGTGCAGTGGCGCAATCTCGGCTCACTGCAAGCTCTGCCTCCCGGGTTCACGCCATTCTCCTGCCTCAGCCTCTCCGAGTAGCTGGGACTACAGGCGCCCGCCACCACGCCCGGCTAATTTTTTGCATTTTTTTAGTAGAGACGGGGTTTCACTGTGTTAGCCAGGATGGCCTCGATCTCCTGACCTCGTGATCCGCCCGCCTCGGCCTCCCAAAGTGCTGGGATTACAAGCGTGAGCCACCGCGCCCGGCCGAGATGGAGTCTCATTCTTGTCCAGGCTGGAGTGCAATGGCACGATCTCGTCTCACTGCAACTTCCACCTCCTGGGTTCAAGCAATTCCCCTACCTCAGCCTCCCAAGTAGCTGGGATTACAGGCACTCACCAGCGCGCCCAGCTAGTTTTTTTTTTTTTTTTTTTCGAGATGGAGTCTTGCTCTCTCACCCAAGCTGGAATGTAGTGGCACGGTCTCGGCTCACTGCAACCTCCCCCTCCTAGTTCAAGTGATTCTCCTGCCTCAGCCTCCAGAGTAGCTAGGATTACACGTGCCTGCCACCATGCCCGGCTAATTTTGTGTATTTTTAGCAGAGACGGGGTTTCACCGTGTTAGCCAGGCTGGTCTCAAACTCCTGACCTTGTGATCCGCCCGCCTCGGCCTCCCAAAGCGCTGAGATTACAGGTGTGAGCCACCATGCCCGGCCATTCTTGCCTCTTTGAGACTCACTTTTCAAAACTGCTGTTGTTAGATGATCCTTATAAACATGTTGCTGAGGGAAAGAAGCCAAACACAAAGTAATCAAATCTACATGACTCCATTTATATACTTTTAAAAGGAGCTACACTGATCCATGGTGTTAGAGGTCAGGATAGAGGTTACCTGTGGGGAGTAGGGAGGAGGCAGAGATTAAGGCAGGTCCCAAGGGTTGCTTCTGGGTTGCTGTTAATGCTGTTTCTTAACCTGGATGCTGGTTCTTTGGATCTGTTTGTGAAAATCCTTTTTGATCCAGTGTCTCTCTCTTTTTTTTTTTTTTTTGAGACAGAAAATCCCAAAGTGCTGGGATTATAGGTGTGAGCCACTATGCCTGGCCCTTTTTTTTTTTTTTTTTGAGATGAAGTCTCGCTCTGTCACCCAGGCAGGAGTGTAGTGGTGCCATCTCAGCTCACTGCAACCTCTGCCTCCAGGGTTCAAGTGATTCTCCTGCCTTAGCCTCCCAAGTAGCTGGGATTACAGGCGCCTGCCACCGCTCCTGGCTAGTTTTTGTATTTTTTAGTAGAGATGGGTTTCACCATGTTGGCCAGGCTGGTCTTGAACCCCTGACCTCAGGTGATCCACCTGCCTCAGCCTCACAAAGTGCTGGGATTACAGGCATCAGCCACTGCCCCCAACCAATAGTGAAGGTCTTTTCAATCAATAATTCCCAGATGTTATCTCACAGGTAATCACTACCTGCAGTGAAAGCTAATCACAGCAGGAAAGATTCTGAAAGCTACTTGCCTGGAAGTTTTTCAGGTCTCATGATCTACATGGGAACCAGAATTTGGAGTACCAGCAACAGGTTTTTCAGGATATTTGCTTTCAGAAGCAGCCACCCTATTCCCCTGCCCTCAGCCAGAAGCAGCACAATACCTGTGGCCCTCCCAGTCTCCCCACACTCCACTAGCATGGGTGTGGTTCCTGCGCCTCCTGCTGCATCTCCCATGAACTTGCTCTAAAAGCTTCTTTTTTGTTGTTTTGTTTTGTTTCTGAGACAGTCTTAATCTGTCATTCAGGCTGAAGTTTAGTGGCAAGATCTGATTACTGCAACCTCCTCCTCCCAGGTTCAAGTGATTCTCATGCCTCAGCCACCCACTAGCTGAGACAACAAACCTGCGCCACCAAGCCTGGCTAAATTTTTTTGAATTTTTAGTTGAGATGGGGTTTCATGTTGCCCAGGCTGGTCTCGAACTCCTGGCCTGAAGTAATCCACCCGCCTCAGCCTCCCAAAGTGCTGGGATTACAAGCTGGGCATGATGTCTCACCCCTGTTATCACAGCACTTTGGGAGGCTAAGGCAGGCAGATCACTTGAGGTCAGGAGTTCGAGACCAGCCTGGCCAACATGGTGAAACCCTGTCTCTACAAAAAATGCAAAAAATTAGCCAGACACAGTGGCTCGTGCCTGTAGTCGCAACTACTCGGGAGGCCAAGACAAGAGACTCAATTAAACCTGGGAGGCAGAGGTTACAGTGAGCCAAGATCACACCACTGCACTCCAGCCTGGGCGACAGAGAGAGACTCGAGACTCCGTCTCAAAAAAAAAAAAAAGGCCGGGCGTGGTGGCTCACGCTTGTAATCCCAGCACTTTGGGAGGCCGAGGCGGGCGGATCACGAGGTCAGGAGATCGAGACCACAGTGAAACCCCGTCTCTACTAAAAATACAAAAAATTAGCCGGGCGTGGTGGCGGGCGCCTATAGTCCCAGCTACTCGGAGAGGCTGAGGCAGAATGGCGTGAACCCGCAAGGCGGAGCTTGCAGTGAGCCGAGATTGTGCCACTGCACTCCAGCCTGGGCGACAGAGTGAGACTCCGTCTCAAAAAAATAAAATAAAATAAAATAAATACATGACACTGTGCCCAGCTGAATATTTGCATTTTCAAAACATCAATGGTGATTATCTCTAGGTGGTGGGAGTATAGGTAACTGGCACCTTTTCTTTATTATTTTTTGCATTTTTATTTTTATTTTATTTTTGAGATGTAGTCTCGCCTGTCACCTAGGCTGCCGCGATCTCGACTCACTGCAACCTCCGCCTCCTGAGTTCAAGCAATTCTCCTGCCTCAGAGTCCTGAGGAGCTGGGATTACAGACACGCGCCACCATGCCCAGCTAATTTTTGTATTTTTAGTAAAGACGGGGTGTCACCCTGTTGGCCAGGCTAGTCTTGAACTCCTGACCTCGTGATCCGCCCACCCAGGCCTCCCAAAGTGCTGGGATTACAGGCGTGAGCCACTGCGCCCAGCCGATTTTTTGCATTTTTCTAACTGCCCACGGTGACTCTGTATTATCTTCAGTATAATAAGATCCATTGGGATCCTGTATCTAATTACAAAAGCATTTTGTGCTCAATGCAGAAAACTTGGAAAGCACAAAGAAGAAAGTCTCCTTAACCCCATCATTTAAAGATAACAGCTGTTGCCGGGCGCGGTGGCTCACGCCTGTAATCCCAGCACTTTGGGAGGCCGAGGCGGGTGGATCATGCGGTCAGGAGATTGAGACCATCCTGGCTAACATGGTGAAACCCCGTCTCTACTAAAAATACAAAAAATTAGCCGGGCGTGGTGGCGGGCCCCTGTAGTCCCAGCTACTCGGGAGGCTGAGGCAGGAGAATGGCGTGAATCAGGGAGGCGGAGCCTGCAGTGAGCTGAGATCACGCAACTGCACTCCAGCCTGGGGGACAGAGTGAGACTCTGTCTCAAAAAAAAAAAAAAAAAATAGCCGGGTGCGGTGGCTCACGCTTGTAATCCCAGCACTTTGGGAGGCCGAGGCGGGCGGATCACGAGGTCAGGAGATCGAGACCACGGTGAAACCCCGTCTCTACTAAAAAAAATACAAAAAATTAGCTGGGCGTGGTGGCGGGCGCCTGTAGTCCCAGCTACTCGGAGAGGCTGAGGCAGGAGAATGGCGTGAACCCAGGAGGCGGAGCTTGTAGTGAGCGGAGATCGCGCCACTGCACTCCAGCCTGGGTGACAGAGCGAGACTCCGTCTCAAAAAAAAAAAAAAAAAAAAAAAAATAGATAACAGCTGTTAACATTTTGGCATATGTCTTTCCAGACTTTTCTCTATGTAAAAATCTTTCAACTTTGTGATCTCAAAAAAAGTAAACATTTAAGAGACAAAGCTGGGGCCAGGTGTGGTGGCTCAGGCCTGTAATCCCAGCACTGTGGGAGGCCAAGGCAGGCAGATCACTTGAGGTCATGAGTTCGAGACCACCCTGGCCAACATGATGAAACCACATCTCTACTAAAAATATAAAAATTACCTGGGCATGGTAGTGAGCTCCTGTAATCATCCCAGCTACTCGGGTGGCTGAGGCACAAGAATCGCTTGAACCCAGGAGGCAGAGTTTGCAGTGAGCCAAGATCACACCATGCACTCCAGCCTGGGTGACACAGTGAGACTGTCTCAAAAAAAAGAAAAAAAAAAAAAAAGACAAAACCTTAGGTCTTTAGTCTTCAATTTTATTTCTATTTTAAACAGCAACTAACAGCTTGGAAATGTCCCTGACAGCTAGGACCCGCCCCATGCATTCCAGAGGCTCCCCAACCAAGGCGGGGGTCCAGGTTCCAGGAACTCCCCCTCATCAGGCCTGATTTCTCTCTGGAGACTTGGGACAGAAGAGGCTGTCCAGTTAGAGGGGAAGTTGGCACTAAAGGTCACCGTTTAGAAGGGCTGGGCTCAGACACAGCTGCCTTTGTTAGTCTTAGGATATTTTGAGATTTGGTAGTGTGCTCAGATTGTGGGTATGGAGAGGGGTTCCTGAACTCCTCTCCGGCCTCACTCACTCCTGGGCAAGCCTCACAGCACCCCTTCCTCTTGCTGGCTCGGCACACTGCCTTTGGAAGAGGGGCACCGGATAGCCTGGGTACTCCAGCATGCCTTTGTGTGACCCGGTCAGCTGCAGGGAAGCATGCTCCCCTCAACTTCTCCTGGCCTAGGCAGGGTGCAGAATCAGAAAGATGGTGAAGATTCAGACCTGAGATACCGACCCCTTACCAACCCTCACCTAAAAGGGAATATTACAAGGACATTTCTTTGTGACTTGGAGGGGCACGCCTGGGTATTTAAACCCCAAGTGTGGTAATAGCTGGGCCAACAGGCTGGAGGCAGCTCAATGCATGCACTTAAGCAGCAGGGGCAGCTCAGCAGGAGGGTAGGGCCCACAGAGCTGGACGTGCCCTCCCCCCACTGCCATCCACACCCATGGTAACCATGGAAACATAACCACCCCGCTCCTGCCAGCTGCCTGGGTTCAGACAACCAGGACTGGCCCACTTCCATCAAGCCAAGGCCTAAACTGATGCCAGGCTGGCCACAGAGTGGTTGTAGGAAGAACTGGGATTGGGTGATTTGGTCAGTCCGGGCTTCCCAGCACAGCTTGGGAGGACTACCACAGGAGCCTCCACACCTTGCTGTCTGGGCTGGGGTCAGACGGGGCTTAGTCAGCCAGCTCAGTGGCCAGCAGAGCCGGCCAAATGGCCCCGATGCCCTCTGCCTGTGGGCTAACAGCTACTGTGTGGCAGTAGCCTTTGCTGCAGCAGCAAAAGCCTCTGTGTCTCATTGAGGGGACTCTCTGGCTGGTGCTCTGCCTGCCCTGGCTGCTCAGCCAGGCCTCCAGGGGTGAGGATGTACCGATAGTCACTGGGAGTGCCACCCACTGCCCCCATGCCACTGCCATCCCCAGCCCCACTGTAGGGCTGATCCCCTCCAGGTAGCTCCAGGCTGCCTCCCGCAGTGGGCTCCTCAGCTCTCTCGATGTTGATGTATAAGGGGTCCTGGCTGGCGGATAGCACAGACAGCTGGCCCAAGATGTTCTCCAGTTCCATTCGCAGACAAGTAAAGCTCGGGCGCTGCTTGGGGTCAGCACTCCAGCACTGGTACATGAGATCATACCTGGGGTGGAGAGAAGCGTGAGAGAAGGCAGGAGCCCTTACCCCAAAAGCAGGGGCCCCTTCATCATATGGCACTAGGGTTTTAAAAAAATTTATTCCCTGGTGGGGCACAGTGGCTCGCATCTGTAATCTCAACACTTTGGGAGGCCGAAGGGGGGTATTATTTGAGCCCAGGAGTTCGAGACCAGCCTGGGCGACATGGCAAAACCCTGTCTCTATAATGATACAAAAATTAGCCAGCCTTGGCAGACACGCCTGTAGTCCCAGCTACTCGGAAGGCTGAGGTGGGATCACTTGAGCCCAGGTCAAGACTGCAGTGAGCCATGCTGACACCACTGCACTCCAGCCTGGGTGACAGAGCGAGACCTTGTCTCAAAAAAAAAAAAAATCCAAACTGGGCAACATAGAAAGACCCCATCTCTACAAAAAATAAAAAAGTTTAGCCAGGTGTGGTGGAGGACGCCTGTAGTCCCAGCTATTCGGGAGGCTGAGGCAGAAGAATGGCATGAACCCGGAAGGCGGAGCTTGCAGTGAGCCAAGATCACACCACTGCACTCCAGCCTGGGCGACAGAGCGAGACTCCATCTAGAAAAAAAAATAAAAATAAATAAATAAATAATTAAAAAATAAAAGTTTGCCAGACATGGCTTCAGACGCCTGTGGTCCCAGCTACTTGGGAAGCTGAGGTGGGAGGACTGCCCGAGCCAGGAAGTTGATGCTGCAGTGAGCCATGATCCCACCACTGCACTCCAGCCTGGGCAACAGAGCAAGACTCTGCCTCAAAAATAAATAAATAGACTGGGCACGGTGGCTCATGCCTATAATCCCAGTACTTTGGGAGGTCGAGACAGGTGTATCACCTGAGGTCAGGAGTTCTAGACCAGCCTGGCCAATGTGGCAAAACTCCGACTCTACTAAAAATACAAAAATTAGCCGGGCATGGTGGCATATGCCTATAATCCCAGCTACTTGGGAGGCTGAGGCAGGAGAATTGCTTGAGCCCAGGAGGCGGAGATTGCAGTGAGCTGAGATCGTGCCACTGCACTCCAGCCTGGGTGACAGAGGGAGACTCCGTCTCAAAAAATAAATCAATAAAAATTGTTTTTAAATTATTATTATTATTATTATAGCTCACTGCAGCTTCAAACTCCTGGGCTCAAGGGATCATCCCACTTTAGCCTCACAAGTAGCAAGGACCACAGATACTGGCCACCACACCCAGCTAATTTTTTGTTGTCATTTGTTTGCTTATAGAGATGGGGGTCTCATAATGTTGCCTAGACTGGTCTTGAACTCCTGGGCTCAAGTGATCCTCCCACCTTGGCCTCCCAAAGTGCTGGGGTTACAGGCGTAAACCACTGCACTGGGCCATTTTTTTTTCTTAGGGAGTCTCGCTCTGTCAACCAGGCTGGAGTGCAGTGTCATGATCTCGGCTCACTGAAACCTCCACCTCCGGGGTTCAACCGATTCTCCTGCCTCAGACTCCCGAGTAGCTGGGACTACAGGTGCCCGCCACCACACCCGGCTAATTTTTGTATTTTTAGTAGAGACAGGGTTTCACCATATTGGCCAGGCTGGTTTCGAACTCCTTACCTTGTGATCCGCCCACCTCGGCCTCCCAAAGTGCTGGGATTACAGGCGTGAGCCACCACGCCCAGCTGCACTGGGCTATTTAAAAAATATATTGTGGCCGGGTGCAGTGGCTCATGCCTGTAATCCCAGCACTTTGGGAGGCCAAGGCGGGCAGATCACCTGAGGTCGGGAGTTCGAGACCAGCCTGATCAACATGGAGAAACCCCATCTCTACTAAAAATACAAAAAAAATTAGCCCAGCATGGTGGCATATTCCTGTAATCCCAGCTACTCGGGAGGCTGAGGCAGGAGAATCGCTTGAACCCAGGAGGCGGAGGTTGCGGTGAGCCGAGATTCCAGCCTGGGCAACAAGAGTGAAATTCCGTCTCAAAATAAATAAATAAACAAATAAATAAATGAAATAAAATAAAATAAATAAAAAATATATTTATAGAGACGGGGTCTTGCTATGTTGCTCAGGCTGGTCTCAAACTCCTGGCCTCAAGTGATCCTCCCACCACAGCTTCCTGAGTAGCTGGGATTACAGGCACCTTCTGGCTTATTATTTCTCACAACAACCCTATGAAAGCAATGATCAAATAGAGATCATTTCCACATTTACAAATGTGGAAACATGCACAAAGAGGTTAAGAACCGTGACTAAAGTCACACATGTGGAAAGTGACAGAGCTGTGATTTGAAGCTAGGGGGATGGCTCCAAAGTCCCTCCTATGCTGAGTGGGCAGTACCTACTCAGTAATTCCTCACTGTACAGCCGGACACAGTAGTATGCCCCTGTAGTCCCAGCTTCTCAGGAGGCTGAGGCTGAAAGATCCTTTGACCCCAGGAGTTTGAGACCAGTCTGGACAACATAGCAAGACCATGTCTCTATTAAAAAAATAATTAATAAGCAAGGTGTGATGGTAAGTACCTGTAATCCCAGCTACTAGGGAGGCTGGGCAGAAGATCTCTTGAACCCAGGGGTTTGAGGCTACAGTGAGCTGTGATTGCACTACTGCACTCCAGCCTGGCTGTCAGAGCCAGATCCTTTCTCTTATTAAAAAAATAAAAATAAAAATCCGCCGGCATGGTGGCTCATGTCTGTAATCCCAGCACTTTGGGAGGCCAAGGCGGGTGGATCACTTGAGGTCAGGAGTTCGAGTCCAGCCTGGCCAACATGATGAAACCCCGTCTCTACTAAAAAATACAAAAATTGGTTGGGCGTGGTGGTACACACCTGTCATCCCAGCCCTTTGGGAGGCCAAGGTGGGCGGATCACCTGAGGTCGGGAGTTTGAGACCAGCCTGATCAACATGGAGAAACCCCATCTCTACTAAAAATGCAAAATTAGCTGGGCAGGGTGGTGCATGCCTGTAATCCCAGCTACTCAGGAGACTGAGGCACGAGAATCGCTTGAATCCAGGAGGTGGAGGTTATGGTGAGCCAAGATTGTGCCATTGCACTCCAGCCTGGGCGACAAGAGCAAAACTCCATTTCAAAAAAAAAAAAGTCCTCACTGTTCATACACAACCTTTGAGTATCTGGAAAAAGCTTCCAGCTCTCCTCCTGACAGGAATTATTTATTTATTTATTTATTTTTTGAGATGGAGTTTTGCTCTTGTTGCCCAGGCTGGAGTGCAGTGGTGTGATCTCGGGTCACCAGAACCTCTGCCTCCCGGGTTGAAGCGATTCTCCTGCCTCAGCTTCCCAAATAGCTGGCATTACAGGTATGCACCACCACGCCCAGCTAATTTTGTATTTTTAATAGAGGCGGGGTTTCTCTATGTTAGTCAGGCTGGTCTCGAACTCCGGACCTCAGGTGATCCGCCCCCCAAAGCGCTGGGATTATAGGCGTGAGCCACCATGCCCTGCCAGGAATGCTTTTTTACATACAATTTCAGGAACCTTATAAATTCCCTGAAGCCTATCACTCAGGATGCCCAAGGAATGCCTCAGGGTCAGGTGGAAAAATAACAAACCAAAAAACCTAATGGAAAGACGCTGAGACCAAGTCCAATGAATGCAAATGCCTGACTCTCTTGCCTATGCCCATGACAAGAGCCCCAAGCACTGCCTCACACAACAGCACACCCCCAGCAGGGGCCCCCAGTAGTGGCAGTAATCATGCCAGACACTGAGCAGGTCGTGGGAATGGGAATGGTCTGGGGCCGTGGGTACATGGCCAGACTGGGACACATCCTCAAGGCTGTGCTAGGAGCCAACTGGTGCCTATCCACCAGGCTGCCTGGGTGAGGCCAGTGCCCGCCCACTCTCCATTGACAGCACCAGCTCCAGCTGGGGAGGAGGCTGCACTAGGGTCTGGTCCCCACTGCCCATCAGAGCTTCTACAGCTCCAGATTAGAACTGAAGCAGGCTGCAGCCACAGGGAGATGTGAGCTTCCTGCCCCTTGCCATGCCCTGAGCTCTGCTGAATGAACAGGAGGGCCAGGGCCTGGCTTGTGTACTCAAGATTTCCCTCTCAGGTGTAGGTGAGTTACCCACAGCCCAGGCTCAGGGCACATCAAACCCACTGTCCAAGGGAAGGACCCCACCATCAGGCTGAGCCTTCCTGTGCCTGTGCATGACCTCGGCCCTCTGGAGCAAGAAATGGAGCAGATTCTTTCTCCGGTCACAGTGGCTCCCACTCCCCCTGGGGCTCATGAAAGGTCCTCTGGGCGGGTGTGGTGGCTCACACCTGTAATCCCAGCATTTTGGGAGGCCAAGGCAGGTGGATCCCTTGAGCCCAGGAGCGCAAGACCAGCTTGACAAATATGGCGGAGCCCTGTCTCTACAAAAATACAAAAATTAGCCGAGTGTGGTGGCACGTGCCTGTAGTCCCAGCTACTTGGAAGGCTGGGGAGGGAGGATCACTTGAGCCCAGGAGGTCAAAGCTACAGTAAGCAGAGATCACGCCACTACACTCCAGCCTGGGTGACAGAGCGAGACCCTGTCTCAAAAAACAAAACAAAAAATACTCACAAAAGGTTGTCTGAAGGCCTAGGGAGCCCTTGGCTTGGATGGAGTGGGAGTTTAAGACTAGAACAGACAAATCACAGTTGTGGTCATAAAGAGTTAAGAGTACATATTCTAAAACCACAGGGATCTAGGTTCAAATTCCAACTCATTCACTTAATAGCTCTGTGATGTTGGCCATGTTATTTAATCTCTCTAATCCTATTTTCTCATCTACAAAGTGGGGATAAATAATAGTCTTTTCCTCACAAGGTCAGAGGAAGATTACCTGAAAGAATGCCTAAATGCCCAGCTAATGTCAGTGACACTTCCCATTATCTTGTCACAGGGTCTGTTATCACTCTAGCAAAGTGGGTGGTATCATTGCCTGCCCAGTCCCGAGGGCTTTGGGCTTGCAGAAAGAAGAGGAGGCAGTTCCCTTCTTCCTAGGATCTCAGTTCTTTATCTTAGATTCCCAAGAGAGCTCAGCCTAGGAAGTTTTCCTAGATTAGCTGGGGTCTCCAGGACAAAGGTTATATTCACTAGGGCAGAACAAATAAAATAAAATAAATACAAATTAAAAAAAAAAAAAGGAATGATGGGTGGGAAGATGGCAGGGAAACCTCCCACACTGTTACTCAGCACTGTGCCTTCTCCTCTTGGGGTTCCTGGTTCTCCTTACAAACTAGAGAAAAGAGACTGATAGACAAAGGCTAAAGCAGGAAATCTGGGATGGGAAAGTGGGAAAGAAAGAAAACAGGGAGGTGGTAGACGAACAGTGAGTATGAGGTGGACTGCAGCCTTCCAACTACAAGGATGTTTCTATCAAAAAACAAAGGTCCAGTTGAGGCTCTTAGTTCCCACTGGGCCAGCAACTGTGGTGGCAGCCATCAGTCAAAACTCCAGATTCCCCTTTCCTTCCAGAGCCCCCTTCCCAGGATACTCACACGTCCTCCATACACTCCGGAGGCTGTTTCAGGCGGTTCCCGCCAATGAGGTAGTTGTAAATCTCAGCGTTTTCAATGCCAGCATATGGCGTCTGCCCACGTGTCATGATCTCCCACATGGTCACCCCGAACGCCCACTGGGACAGAATCGAGGTTGGGGGAGAAGCTGTCACTAGGTGTCCTGAGCCAGGCAGAGAGCCATGGCTCTGAGACAAGCACAACCTGGGGCTCAGGGCCTCATCAGGGGGCAATCAAACCCCAGAGAGCAGACTTGGCTAGGCCCTTAAGGATCCTAAAGGTCTGCTCTCACACTAGTCCCCACCAAGCTTCACAGGCCACCCTGCTCACCACGTCACTCTGCACAGTATACAGGTTGTCAGCCAGGCTCTCCAGGGCCAGCCACTTGACGGGCAGTTTGGAGGCACAGCCTTGACGATAGTAATCCCCACTATAGATCTTCCGGGAGAGTCCGAAGTCAGCCACACACACTGTCATGTCCTCTGCCAGCCTACAAGGGGCATTGAGGGAGGGAGTCAGCCTTCTGCCATGCTCACGGCCCTACAACAGCCAGGACATCTTTGCTCCCAAGCTACCCCCATGCATAGCAGATACTGTCCCAGGCAGGGGCCGACCATTAGCTAGCTCCTCTTGGCAGCTGCTGCTGTCTCCCACCCTCGAGTCCTCCAGAATTCATACATGCAATTCCGAGCGGCCAGGTCTCGGTGGATGAAGTTCCGAGAGCTCAGGTACTCCATGCCGCAGGCAATGTCCACCATGAACCGGATCAGGGTCTGCAGGGGTAGGTTCTAGTGGACAGACAGGCCAAGCTCAGGCTTAACCTGCCCACTCAGCTGGGGCAGGATGGATGGGGTCCCTGGCCAGAAAGCCTGAAGGCTGTCCCCAGAATCACTGGAAGGAAGGAAGGGGATGGAGGGCCTTCCCAAGGCAAGGAAGCTTCGGCTAGCCTAAGAGCGAGCCTGGAAGCCAAGACTCCCCGACCCTGGGGCTCCACAAGTCCCTCCCCCTAGAAAGGGCCCTTGCCCAGCCTATATTTCTCAGCAGGGTTTTGTGAGAGAAAAGAAAGTCTGCTAGATTAAAAGGATTCAAATTCAGACCCCTCCTACTCCCATCCAGCTCCATCAGCCCTACCCAGCAAGCCCCTCTCTGCCAGGGTCTCTGTGCCTTTCCAGGCCCTGTGTTCCCACCCATTTCCTCCTGGCCACCCCCACACCAGGTACTCACAAAGGGGTTCTCCCCAATCCGGGAGGCGAGCAGGAAGGCGTGCAGGTCCCCATGCTTCATGAAGGGCAAGATGACCATGGGGATGGGGAGACGGCCTTTAGCCCTGCTCCGGAGGCTCACCCCTGGGACAAGGGAGAGTCAGGAGCTGAGCATAGAAGGGTCAAGGGGCAGTTCAGGTGTCTGCATAAGTCCCCACCTTCTGGGTCCCATCTCTAGCTCTGGCTCTGCTATTTATTTTTTATTTTTTCACAGGCTCCACACTGGTCTGGGGACTACCCAGGAGGGACTCTGGCTGCTCCCATATCCCTGGAGCATCTTCTGTCCCTTTCCTTTCCTTCTCTGTCCACACAAGCAGTCTTTGTGTTTTCTGAAACAGTATCTTGCTCTGTCTTCTAGGCTGGAGTTTAGTGGCGCAATCACAGCTCACTGCAGCCTCAATGTTCTGGGCTCAAATGATCCTCCCACCTCAGCCTCCCGGGTAGCTGGACAAAGGTGCACACCACCACACCTAGCTAATTTTTGTATACGTGTGTGTGTGTGTATTTTTTTCTTTTTTTTTTTAAATAGAGGTGGGCTGTTGCTATACTGCCCAGGCTAGTCTCAAACCCCTGGCCTCAAGCAATTCTCCCACCTCAGCCTCCCAAAGTGCTGGGGTTACAGGCATGAGCCACCACATCCGGCCACACAGTCTTCATGTGAAGACCTTTGGCACTCCTCACCTCAGATTTCTGCCAGGACCCTCCTTGCTATTTTGCCATCTATTTATTTACCAGATGAGTCCAAACGTCTCTCCTACAGGCTGCCCTCTCATGTTGGTAGAGCATATATTTAGCCCTATTCTCTATCTGCCTCCCACAAAAAGGGGCTCACCAACAAGTTTGGCCACGTGTGGATGGTCAAACTCCTTCATGCAAGCTGCTTCCCTGAGGAACTCTTCAATGTCACTTGAGGCAATGATGTCAGCTAGGAGAAAGGGATGGGGAAGGAGGATATAAAACAAGATTGCCCCTAGTTTTGACCCAGGCCTCCTAGGTCTTGTCCTTCAGATGTCCTAGGCTTCCCAGGGAGCCCAGGAAACAGCCCAGCCATGAGCAGGAGAAACCCCCAAGGAGTGGTGCTACTCAGCAACTTCTCCACTTGCTAATGCCTTCCCTTCCCTTTGGTTTGGGCAGCCCAGCAGGTCAACCAACCACAGCTGTCATCACCCAAGAGGGGACTCAGAGGACAGTCACTGCTGATGGCAGAGAGCAATGGCTGGGCATGAATATGTGTGTTTGGGTTTATGCTTGTGAATTATTCGTGTGGTAAAGAGCATCCCAGTTAGTGCTGCCCAGCTCTTCTTGGAAAATTTAGGGGCAAAGCAGAGCCTGCTTCAGGGTCAGTCGCCCCTCTTACCCTTCCAAGTGATGCCCTCAGGCTACAACTATCCCCGACTCACCTTTCAGCATCTTCACAGCCACTTTCACAAAGGAGCCATCCTCTTGCTTCAGCTGGGCCTCCCGCACTGAACCAAACTCTCCTAGGAACCAATCCAAGTGAGGGAGAGTCTCCTTGGCTCTCTGCTCCCTGCCATCTTTCCTCCCAAGTGGCCCTCCATGGGGACACAGTCAGGAGACTCTGGGGCCAGTGGAGAAGGCGCCCTTGCCAGTAGCCAAAGCCAAAGCATGCTGGGAGCAACTCGTCAGCCCTCCCTGTCCCCAGCCACCATTCCCCCCAAACATCCCACACTCAGGAGTCTACAAGCATATCTTGTTTACAGGAGCCGACCCAAACCCACAACCTCAAAGTGACAGGGGCAACCAAACACCTCCAGCTACAGCAAACCAGCCATGCCCATCCCCGCACAGCCTCACATACCTTTGCCCAACATCCGGCCCAGGGTGAACTGCTGCTCTGGGATGAGCACATCCTCCAGTTTTTCCTTTAGTTCATCGCTGATGCCCAAGCTGTCCACTGTGGGGAAAGGGTTTGTGGGAAAGAAGGATCTCTGATTCCTGAGCCAAAACCCAGCCTGCCTCTTATGCCCCAGACTCTGCCCTCAGAGCATAGAGATGAGCTTAGGTCTCCCACGGCTGGGGTGGTGAACTCCACACAGGCAGGTTAGTGTGCCTGGGGCTCACTGATGTTCAGACATATCAGTCAAATTAATAATTTGGTAAAAGAATGCAGATAGGGGCACAAGACAGCCCATTTGTCCTTCCCACGATCACCCACCACTCACATGTGGCCTCGATGCGCTCGGGCCTTTCTCGATTGAAGGACCGGGCTGCCCGGAAGTGAACGGCTGGCTCTCCCTGGGCCATGACACTGTCAAAGGCTTGCCTAAAGGAAAACCCAGGATTTGGGGTCAGCTCCAAGGTCTTTCATCATGACCTGCCTCTCCCTCCACATCCCCATCCCCTTACCCAAACCGCGTCTCTTTCCGTCTCTTTCGAAGCAGGATGAGGGCCAGGGCAGCAGCCGTCACCAGGGCCGTTAGCACACCAAGGACCACAGGTACCCAGGATGTGCGGCTGTGAGGAGGGCCCTGCTGGCCTGTGGGAGGGAGGTGCAGTGGCATGAGCTAGGATGACACCATGGGGTCCCTTCAGAACTTTCCCAGGATGGCCATCCCGCTGGTTCAAGGGGCTCCTCTAGGTCAATAAGGGTCCTGAGGGAAAGGGGCTCCAGAGGAAGGCCTAAGAGTCCTTCCTACCTGGTCAGAGACAGGCCCTGGCTGTTGTGACCTAGAGTGCGACCATGGATTTCTATGTCAGTTCTGGGGCAGAGAGAGGAGAATGAGATATAGTTTGTTTGAGACAGAGTCTTGTTCTGTTGCCCAGGCCAGAGTGCAGGGGCACAGTTGCAGCTCACTGCAGCCTCAACCTCCTGGGCTCAAGCAATCCTTCCACTTCAGCCTCCCAAGTAGCTGGGACTACAGGTGTGCAACATCACACCTGACTAATTTTTAAATTTTTTTGGTAGAGATAAAGTCTCACTTTGCTGCCCAGGGTGGTCTCAAACTCCTAGACTCAAGCAATCCTCCCACCTCAGCCTCCCAGAGTTGTGAGATTATAGGTGTGAACCACCACTCCTGGCCTTATTTGTTTGTTTGTTTAGAGACAACAGGCTCACTCTGTTGCTCAGGCTGGAGTGCAGTGGTGCAATCATAGCTCACTGCAGCCTCAAACACCTGGGCTCAAGCAATCCTCCTGCCTCAGCCTCTGGAGCAGCTGGGCCTACAGGCATATGTCACCACACCAGGCTAATTGTTTTTTTGTTTTTTTTTTTTTATTTTTTTGTAGGGACAGAGTCTTGCTATGTTGCCAGAGCTGGTCTCAAACTGCTGGCCTCAAGCGATCCCTCAACCTCCCAAAATGTTGGGATTACAGGCATGAGCCACCATGCCCAGCCAAGATAGTTTAAATACCAGCCCTGGCCTCAACTTCTTCACTCTGTCTGTGGGTCTACTAGGAGGGGTGATGCTACTAGGCTCCTCCCATCCGTCTAGGTTGCCTTTGAAAACCTTGATCCCCTGAGCCTCTGCCCCTCTCTGCCTATAAGCCTCACCTGCATGGTCATGAGAAGAGACCACCAGTGGCTGACTCCAGGGTCCACAGCCAACTGCATTGGAGACGCACACACGTACGATCAGGTCCTTTTGGGGATCCCAGCCTGTCAAATTGGCCCTGGTCCCCTCCACTGTCAGCTCATCCTGCAGCCAGGAAAAGCCCCCACCCCATAGTGAGCCTGAGGAGAAGGCCTCCAGCTGGGGCCTGAGGATAGAAAAAAGTCCAGCTGGGAACATGGGAGTATAGGGGCACTGTGGGTTCAGGGGCTGCGGGAACACAACCTTCTGGGAGTAATCACATTCCTGCTCCGGGCTGCAGGGGCCTCTCCAGAACACAAACAAGGCTCAGTCCCGGAATGCACAGGTGGGGGATGGGAGCGAACTGAGCTGGGGACAAAGCCTTATCTGTGCCCTCCCCCAGCTCAAGCAGGAATGTGCTTCCTGCTTTATTTACAAAGTGCACACAGGATGCAACTCTAACAGGAGACATAATCCTTTGAGAAGTGGAGCTTGCAGAGGAGGGTGAGGAGGAGAGGATTCCCTGGGGCTGCGGGAGACCCAGGCCCACCAAAGACAACCATTTTGAAATTCTTAAAGGCCTTAGAACCCTGAAGGCTGATACTCCAGGAGAGTGGAGAGAGGGGAGGGTTCTGTCTGTCTTACCTGGGTTCCATTGTCTTGAACCCAGGACAGTTTGTAGGGTCCCAGGGGCCCTTCCAAAGAGGTCTCGGGGATCACTTCTTCCCACTCCAAGATGAGGCCTGAATCTGTGTGGATGGCATGGAGGTTTTGGGGAGCGCTGGCTGGGGCTGTAGCCAAAGAGAGAAGATTGCTAAGACCCCTGCCCTTCCCACCATCATAATTCCATGTAGACCTTTGGAAACAACTCCCAAGAACTAAACAGCTCTTGAGAGGCACAAACTGGGGAAGGGTTCACCTCCCAGCTCTAACTGCTCTCACCCACTGTGCTGGGGGAGGGGTAAGCAATGGGCAGGACAGGCAGCACCCCAGCTCGGCAGTGTTTCTCTTCATCACCATGGTTACTGCCTCTCTGCCTCATCCCTCACCACTCCCCTCTCACAGCTATGCCAGCCTCGCAATTGCAGAGCAAGTTCCTGTCGTAGGGTCGTTGCACTTGCTGTGCCTTCTTCCGGCAGTGATTTTCCCCCAGATATTTACATGGCTTCTTCTTTATCCTTCAGATCCCAGATCCTTCAGATCTTTGTCCTTCAGACCTTTTTTTGGGGGGGGGGGGGTTTCCTTAACCACCTGGGGATACTCTTCATCAACCACATTATCTGATCTTTTCCAGTTTGCTTATCTGTTCCACCTACAAGAACTATTTACAAGGTGGTATGTAGTTATATGCAGTAAATGTTTGCCGAATGATGCCTGAACCTCCATCTCCACCAGCACCATTCAGAACTCCAGCCAACACGGCCCCCTTCCCGGCTGCAGCCCTGCCCACCCCCTCTGCTCTATGCATCCCTTACCTAGACCCTTGGTCTGAAAGGGCACCCAGTCAGCATAGGGAGAGGGCCCCAAGGCATTGGCACAGCGCACCCTGAGGCTGTAGTTGGTGGCAGGCACCAGGTCCCGGAGCAGGCAGGTAAAAGGGGGCACAGGGACCACAACAGCCAGGACTTCCCAGCCTCCTGGGGCCTGTGTCACCTACAGAAAAGCAGAAAACTAATGATGTAGGGGAGAGCCTGTGAGAGATGGAAGATGGGATGGGTATAGTTATGGGTGCTTGAATGAATGCTTCCTCTATCAACAAACACGTGCAACCCACACCCTCCCAACTGCCCCCACCCCAATAATACACGGGGTTCCACACCTTCATGCCTTTGCAAATGCTGTTCCTTTCACTTGGAATGATCTGCTCTTCCTAGCAAAGGCCTACTCATCCTTTGAGACTCAGTGCAAATATCACTTTCTTGGTGAAAGCCTTTCTCAACCACTCCAGAAAACTCCTCTTGTCCTTTTGTACTTGGTGAGAAACTCTTAGGGATACTTACCATTTATTGTGCCTGTTTACATGCCACTCCAAAGTTCCAGACTTCTGAAGCTCAGAGAAAACTGGGAGCCTAGGGCACTATGAACCAGCCCCTCATCTTACAATTTGGGGGCCCAGGGCAAGAGTACAAAGAGATCCACGTACTATATGTCTAAATATTTAAACATTATAAATCAGCTAACAAACTATTAAATAGTTTCTATCTTAATATTTTGACCAATAAACCTTCAAAACAACCTGGGAGATCAGGTTTGCATTTGTAACTCTCCAAATCCCTGGAGTCCTGAGTCAGAATGAGGAGGCACTGGAACAACTGGCCTGAAGCCAAGGTCTGCACCATGAGGGGCCTCATGTGCACAGGCGTGGACAATGCTGACTGCATATCCAAGCTCCATTCCCATCCCTCTCACGAATGGCTGCCCCTTGGGCTTAGAGGTGCTCATATCGCACTGTGGTCCATCCTTGGGAAGATGGAGCAGGGAAAAGGCTCACACAGGCCCCAGAAGCAGACTCAGAGCCATTAGGGCAAGAGATCCTGAATAGCTATAGTATAGTGTGGCAGTGAGGGGGTCCTTGCCATCTGGATGGGCATATCCTCTTGGCCCTGCAGGCTCTTTGCCCAGGGGAAAGGGGTGTAGCCAAAGGAGGGCCAGAGTAGGATCCTCTTTTTTTTTTTTTTTATAGAGACAGGATCTTGCCCTGTCACTCACTCAGGCTGGAGTGCAGTGGCATGATCTCGGCTCACCGCAGCCTTGACTTCTCAGGCTCAAGTCATCCTCCCACTCTAGCCTCCTGAATAGTTAGGAGTGCAGGCACATGCCACTGTGCCTGGATAATTTTTGTATTTTTTGTAGAGAAAGGGTTTTGCCATGTTGCCCAGGCTGGTCTTGAACTCCCAGGCTCAAGCAATCCTCCCATCTCCGCTGCCGAAAGTGCTGGGATTACAGACATGAGCCACTGTGCCCAACCTCAGTAGGGTTCTCTAAATGGTGGAGCCCACAGCAGGGGCCCCTCCTGCCCAGGGGAACTGCCCAGAACAGTTTTGAAAGGTACTCATTAAATGGCTTTTGAGTAAACGGATGAAAATGAGCAAGCCTGCATTGCCTCTTGTTTTTAGTATCACCTTACCCAGTTTTTCCACTCTCCAAGGCTTAGGGCCCCTTCTGGTCATCTTGTTCTCTTTGGCTTGAGTGGGGGTTGGGGGGTAAGGCGGAGCATGATAGTGTGAGTATCAGCAAAGGTTTGAGCTTTCACCTAAGTAAGAAAAACTCGGCTGGGTGTGCTGGCTCACGCCTGTAATACCAGCACTTTGGGAGGCTGAGGCAGGCAGATCACTTGAAGTCAGGAGTTTGAGATCAGCCTGGCTAACATGGTGAACTACTAGTCTCTACTAAAAATACAAAAAAAAAAAAAAAATTAGCTGGGCGTGGTGGTGCATGACTGTAATCCTAATCCTAGCTGCTGGGGAGGCTGAGGCAGGAGAATCACTTGAACCCAGGAGGTGGAGGCTGTAGTGAGCCGAGATGGCGCCACTGCACTCCAGCCTGGCCAACAGCGAGACCCTGTCTCAAAAAAAAAAAAAAAAAAAGAAAGAAAGAAAGAAAAACCTTCCAGGTACCCCAAATCTGTTCTAGTGATCTGCTTTCCAGCCTTATAAATGCATGAGTTTGAGCCAATCTGCAAAGTCACTTAGTTGCCAGAGCACCCCATGATAAGAGACAGTGGCCTGTGTTCTTCCTGCTAAGGAGCAGCGCCTGAAAAGAGCTGCACACCAAGCCCCCAGGAGCTGGCTAGTGAGTGTGATACCCCTGTCAACAAAGTGCTGGCCATGCAGCCAGAACGAACATGGCCCGGCCCGGAGAGCCTACCTGAACTGTACAGGACTGTAGCAGGGCTCGGCCATCAGCACCTGGCATCCAGGCCACACTAGCGTTGCTGCTGGAAAGCTTTGTCACGGTGATGTTGAAGGGGGCTGCAGGCAGTGCTGTGGACGGGGACTCAGAATCAGTGCCCAGTAGGGATATGAGCGGAGGCAGCAGGAGGCGTAGGAGTCAAGCCTTGAGTCTCTCTGAGGGTCCAGGGCATCCCCAACCTAAAGACAGCTACTCAGCACTCCCAGGATCACAGTAGTACACAAATAAGCAACGAGTAGGGCACAGCTGCTCACACCTGGGAGAGTGCCTGGGCTGTGGAGAGAGGTTGCCTCTCCCTGCAACGAAGGCCCTGTGTGACTGAGGAATAAGATGAGGGGGTATGTGGGGGCGGCAACTCAGGCTTGGGAGATAAAAGGGAGAGACAGGCAGCTGCCCCTGCAGCCACAGCCTGGCTCCTGCAGACACCCTCTCCCTCCCCCTCTCTCTGTGCACCAGCTCTCTGGGTCTCCTCCATCCGGTGCTAGGCTGTTGTCCCCACCCCCATCCCCTCAAAGGGAGGGGCAGAAACAAGGCTGGGCATGGGCCTTGACCATCTCCTGCTGCCTCCCTCCCTCCTTCCCTCCCTCCCAAGGACTCTGCTTCGTGATGGGAAATCTGCTGTGACGTCAGGATTCTATTCTCATCTCAGCCACGCAGGGTCTCAGGTGCTCCCACTAGGAATGGGAGCTATGCCAATTAACTCCTCACTCCCTAGATCCCAGCAGGACCACAAGGGGAGCTGGAACACAGAACAATTCTAACTGCTGGACAGCTCGATGGGAATGCCCCTGGCCTCATCCACCCTTCCTCCCTGCCAGCCCTCCTACCTTGAAGGTGAACAGTGGCTGTGCGAGAAGAGGCCAGGCCTTTTATGTTGTGAGCTTCACAGGAAAACATGGTGCTCTGGGTCACCCCTGGGGCCAGAAAACCTCAGTCAGCTCCCCAAGCAGCAACCCCCACTCAGTGAGGGATTGGGAAAGGGGAATACTCAGGCTGTGGTCTGAACATCCTTAAATCCCTCCTGCCAAAGGAAGGGGCTGGGCAGTGAGGCACGGTGAAATGAACAGGGACACTGGAGTCTGGTGAGCCTGGAGAGGGCTCTGTTTTCTCATCTCTCAAATGGGAGAATTGTGAGAATCAGGTAATGTGTGTCAAGTGCACGGCATGCTAAATAAGCCCTTGAGAAACGCTATACCACCCTCCCACCTCCATCCCATCTCCCACAGACAGCACAAATTGCCTCCCTTTTCTGGTCACTCTTTTATTGCGCATACCAGAGTGAGCCCTTCTGTTTGCTCTGTGCCCCCTTGGGGTTGTTATTTGCAGACTCTCTGCCTTGCAGTAGTTCTCAGCTCTTTATGCACGTGTCTTGTCTCACCAGTTATACTCAGTTCTTTGACTTCTGTTTCCTTTGTATTCCCGCTGTCCCCTGTGGTGCCTAGCACAGTGTGGTGTGGAGTAGGAGTTCAGTGAGTGCTTATTATCAGGCTGCCTGCCTGAGGGTCCCAACCACGCACACCTGGAAGGAAGTGAACCCAACCTCCTCTCTAATCTGCCCCAACTCAGCGCCTCCTGAACAGCACCTGCACTTGCTTCCGAGAGGTCTCATAGTCCACCTCTTCTCAAGATTCAAATTGCTGGAGAACCTAGCTCAGCGCCCATTTCCCTGGCACCTTCCAGCACATGAGACCAAGCTCAGACTCCCATCTTTTTTGCCCAGTTCAAGCCTCAACCAGAAACAGTATACTTGTTTCACAAATAAGCAAGCCTTACAAGCATGTGAGGGTATGTGCCCAAGAAACTTGGGGCCCAGGTGGGTGTGCAGGTGTGACTGTGCAGAGGTATGGACAGACACAGTTGTTTGGGAAAACGTCTGGAGGTTTCCAGGAAAGCGCCATTAGGGGAGGAGGCCCTGTATCTTTGTGCTAACCTCCCCCTACCCCTTCTCTCCCCTCCTCTCCCCTCTCTGCAGCCTGAGAGTCTTGTCTTCTCAGTGTCTGCCAGATACTCCTCCCTAGCTCTGCGTGGGCTGGTTTCTGGCTCCTTCCCTTGGGAGGGGTGGGGGATGGGTGCCCCTGGTCTCATACAATTCATCTCTGAGGGCCAGCTGTGCATGGCCTGGACTGCTGTGAACCGAAGGTGGCCCCACACCCTCCTTAAGCACACACAGCAGGATCACCACTAATCAGCCCACCCAGCCAGCCTAGCACACCTGACTAATGAGCTTAGTAATGGCGCAGCTCACGTCCCCAGACACTGGGGCTTGCTCTGGACACTCACAACCGCAAGCTCAGTGGCTGAAACTCCGCCAGCTTCAGTGCCCTCCAGGACCCAGCTCCTTCTCCACTCCAAGCCCCCTTCTGAGGCTGCTCACCTGTTACATTTAAAACAGATGGAGAGGGAGCGGGTCCCCCGATCTTCGTAGTTCCTCTCCACCAGACAATGGTAACAGGTTCAGGGGGACCCACAGCCTCGCAAGACAGTTGGAAAGGGGCATTGGGTGGCACTGCCAGATCTTTTGGCTCCACTGTGAAAAATGGTACACCTAGGAGAGAAGGGGAGTGAGGAGTGAGCCCTGCCACCTCTTAGGCTTCCTACTGTACAAATCACAAGTCTGTTTACATCTGAAGTCCTCCGCGCAGAAGGTTCCCACAGGCCCCTTATGATTAGGTCAACAGCAGAACTAGCTTGAGAGGTAGGCAGTGCTTCTCTTTTTCAGGCTCCTTAGGAAATTTTTTTTTTTTTTTTTTTTTGAGATTGGTGGTGGGGAGGTCTCTCTATGTTGCCCAGGCTGGCCTGGAACTCCTGGGGGCTCAAGTGATCCTCTGGCCTTAGCCTCCGGAGTAGCTGGGACTACAGGCACACGCCACCACGCCTGGCACCTTAGACACGTCTTCCATGCTGCCCCCTTAGGCATAGCAGATTTGGACAGCTCTTCTTGCATTAGGAGAGGAGACTGGGGGAGGAGAGCTGGGAGAGGGGCATAAAACTCAGGGGAGTGGGTGGGAGCTTTAGCAGAGTTCTGCTGCCAGGCCCCAGCTCCCATTCAGGGCCCTTTGTTACTTTCTTAGTCACTTTGTTTTCCTGGGCTGAACAGCTCTGAGCTCCCGCAGCTGCACAGCCTTCCTCCCCTCCCCCTGCTGGCCAGGCCACTTGGCAGAACAGGGTCCAGTCCCAGATGGATGCTTGAAGCTCAAGCAACAGAAACAGACTGCACCCCACAGGTTGTGGATCCCAGTTGGTCCCTTGGTTCTCAGATACCCAACTCCAACTGGGAGGGTCTTCCGACGTCTGGAGTGAGCCTACAGCCTGGACAACCATGCCCCACAGAGCAGTGGGGCAGCCCAGCTTCTACTGAGTTCTCCGCTGCAGAGGTATAGTCACCAGCAGACAGCACGTGCTCCAGGCCAACACGCCCATATGGCTCTGCCTCCTCACCTTCTACCGTGAGCCACACTGGCTGGGAGATCTCGGTTTCGCCCCCATCCTCCACCTGGCACCAGTACCGGCCGGCATCAGAGCGCTCCACTGACTTCAGGCTGTGGAAACAGGACACGAGGCTTGCTTCTCAGGGTCAAGGGGGGCAGCTCTGCTGGGCAAACTTGATGAATTCAGCCTGCCCCCACTTCTGGAAGGTCCCACAGGTAGCCAAATAAAAAAACCACAGACCTCTGGGCATCAGGAGAGGGCCCCAGCTCCCAATCCCCAAGGAAAGAGCATAGCCTGCCCCCTGGCTGGCAGCCCACACCTTCCCCCACAGGCCTGCACCTGAGGAAGCCGATCCAGTGCTGCTCGCTGACTGGGATGTACAACTGGTCCAAGTTCTGGACCACAGCCCCATCCTTCACCCACTGGATGTCAGGCTCCTCCATCCCCTCCACACTGCAGTTGAGCTTCACCGGCTGCCCCTGAGACACTGTCAACTTCACCGGGGCTCCCATGAGCTTCAGACCTGAGGGGTGGGAAGGAACATGTGTCAGCCTTGAGAGGGACTCTGTCTCTGTAAACAGTTCCCATTCTCTTCTAGAAGGTAGCTTCTGTGTCAGACAGAGGGCTCTTTCTCAGCCAAAGTCACGGAAGCAGAGGTGGGACAGTGTGGAAGGGAAGGTCGCTGGACCTGGGCAAAGGGAAGGGGCATGGCAAGCTCTCAAAGTTCCCTCCGGCACTAAGGACCTCTTCCCCATGTCCTCCTTCTGAGCCCAGACAGGAAAAGGAAGGCAGGCTGGGCTGAAACGACGGGAATTACCCTACTGGGGCAGGCACTGCTCTAGGAATGACTGCTGCACCCAACTAGTGCAACAGGCTGCCAGCTCTCCACCCAAGGTGTCAGCCCAGACCCTGAATTGCTGCCAGCACCCTCTGCACTCAACCTTACCAAATGGAGCAGGGCTGAAGGAAAGGAGGGGGTGCTCCCCTGAAGTGGAGAACATATGGCTGCAAAACCACGTCAGATCAAACACATGGCAGCCTTCCTGGCAGCCATCCGCTCTATTAATACCTGAATGTGGGCAGGGGCGAGTGCTAGGAAGGTGGGAGGCAGAAGGGAGGGCTGGGGCCCTGAGCAGGCAGCCTAAGACCCCTGAGCCACGCCACATCCACAGGGGCCACTGTTTGGAACTTGCGTGTGCTCGTGCGCGCGCGCGCGCGCGCACACACACACACACACACACACCCGCACCTCTCCTGGCCTCCTGGCATGTTTATTAAGCAGAGAGAGGGGCAGGTCAAGTATCCGCATAACTGAAATCCAGCCCTGCTTCTTCCCGCCCTTTGCTGTGTGACTCTAGGCAAAGTCGTGGGCTCCCTGAGCATCAGGTCCACACCTTTCGGCTTGTAAATACTCGTCACTCCGTTTCCCTTCCCTTCCCTGAGAGGCTGATATGGCAAGGAATGCTGTCTCAAGAGAAGATGCCAGCGGGTGGCCGCTGTCCTGGCCTGTGGCTCTTCCCTGCTCCCTTCACCCTCTCAGGACCAGTCACAGGATGGGGGCCAGCCTCCCGCTCCCTATATGCCCAGCACTCCCCGAGGTGCGGGGTGGGAACTTGGAGAGCACCGTGCTGCATGGAACGCTCTTGTCACCAGCAAATGCCTCAGTGGCTATGTGGGAACACAAGACTAACCACTCCCAAAGACCAGCAACCTGGCACCAGCCCATCCTCTCCAAGGTTCTGCTTTCAGGAAGCTCTGAGGGCACAGGAACTCGAGTGTGCCCATTTGTTTTTTGTGACTGGGCACCCTCACAGCCCTTGTGTACCTAAATGGTATCAGGGTGGCCTTTGGGTGCCCAGCGCCGGCCCGTGTGGTTTCCGAGGCAGACCTTCGCGTGCGGGGCAGGCAGAATGGGGTCCCCAGTACTGGGAAGGAGGGAGCTAACAGCTGGGAGCATCGAGGCGGGAAAATGCAGTCCCAAACACTCCCCGCTGACCACACAGCCCACACCCCGCTCCCTTTTCTTCCACCCCGCCAGAAGAGCCCCGAGCGCCAGAAAGTTGGGGGTGGGGGCCCGGCCGGAGATCTGGCGGCGAGCACTCCGCAGCGCGCCCTGCCCCAGCCCCGAGCCTCGGCCTTCGGCTCCGGACCCCCACCCCGACTCTGGCCCGCCAGGCCCGTCCCGGGCTCCGACCCCCGGCCGCGCCCCTCCGCAGACCCCCGCTTCCCGCCGCCTCCCGGGCCAGCCCCTACCTGCGGCGGCGGACTCCGGGAGCAGCAGAGAAGCCAGAGCCGCCAGCAGCAGCCCGAGCCGCGGTGGCGGCGGCAGCGGCAGCGGCGGGAGCCCCGGCCGCCCCATGCTCCGCCTCAGCGCCATCGGCGGCGACGCCGCACCATGCCGGGCCCGGCCCGCGAGCGAGGAGGGAGGAGGGCGGGGAGGAGGAGGCGGGAAGGGAGCGGGAGGGAGGAGGGCTGCGGGAGGGGCTGGGGCCGCCCGTGGGGCGGCGCTGAGGCGACCGCCTCCGAGACCCGCGCCCGCCTCTGGCCGCGGTCGCCGCCGTCAGCAGTGCGGGGTCCCCGGGGCCGCTCCCGGGCCACCGCGCTCCTTCCACTGCCGTCGCCGCCGTCGCCGCCGCTGATTCATGTTCTTCTCGGAGCCGCCGCCTCCTCCCGGCCCGCCCGCAGCCCGAGCTCGCACCGCCCCCCGGCGGAGCCCCGGCGACTGGCTCCGAGCGCGAACCCCAGCCAGCGCCGCAGACCCCCGCGGCCCCGCCGGCACCCCGGCCCCAGCCGCCCCCTAGCCAAACCTGAGGATCCGGCTTGGCCTCCAGGATGGGCTCCCTGGCCACGCCCCTCCTTTCCCTAAACCCGCTCCAACATCTTTTCTAACCCAGCACTCCAGAGCCTTCCCTCAAAACCCCGCTGGCAGCCCCCACCACACCCCAACTCTTGTTCGGACTCTGATCCCAGAATCCAGCACCCCCCTCTCAGGACTTAGAGCACCTCAACCCCTAGACACTCCCATCCATCTGGCTCCCCGAAACTGCCGTGACCGGGGGCTCCCCCAACAGGATCGGCTAGCATCCCTTTGTGCCTCCGTTTCATTGAGCCGTTCACCCAAAATCCCCATATTCATGTCCTATTGCCATGCCTTTATCTCCAAGTCCCTCCTACCTGAAAAATGCCTATTTTCTCCAGCCCCACTTGCTGTATGTTTTCCAACCTGGGTCTTGAGTTTCCCAAGATCTTGGTAACCCCCAGGTTTTACCTAATGTCTATCCCCACCACTACGCTACACAGGCCAAAGCCCAATTGCCCATATCTTTTGGGGCTGTCATTTTTCCTAGTTGCTTCCCCTGCTTCTACCCCTTTTCCCAGGACCCAGTGTGAAAGTTTGCTCTGTCGTCACACTGTCCAGTCAAACATTAGCTATTATTAGTAGACCACCTTGCACACAGTAGGCTTTCGATAAATAAATAGGCAGATGCCTGTTAAATGAATGAATAATTGCTTCAGAGCCTGCCCAACAACCAGTAATCACGGGGGTGGCCTTGCCCACAGACATCCTGTCAGGCACATGCAGAGCTGGTTCTAAACCGAGCCTACCAAGTGTGCTCCTCCCCTTGCCCTTCCCTCCAGGGGGAAGCCCACCCCACATCCCCTCCAGAGGTCCTGGGTGGAGAGGAGGGACCAGCCACTCAGCTCCGGTTGCAGCAGGCTCACTGGATCTTTTCAGAGATTCTCCTGAGCAGCAGGGGCCTGCCGCTTCTTCCACTTGGCCCCAGCAGTGCTTGTTTATTAATTACACTAATGATAACAACAGCAGTGCTGGCAGCAGCCTGAGACCCAGCTGGGGGCGCCCCCAGGCGGCAGCAGGAGGAGAGACTCATGAGGCACTGTCAAGACATGGATGGCAGGGGCCAGATATCTCTGTCTCTGTTTCTTTTTTTTTAATTGGCATATTTGTTTATTTCTCAGTTTGTGAAAATGTCCTTAATTTTTTGATGTAGGAAACAAATTTCAACTTTGATTGCTATGCAAAAAAAAGAAGATAATCTGCTTTGCAATGAACTTTATATAGTTAAACTGCATAAAGGCAACATGCTATATATGAAAAAGTTACTAACTGAACTACAGGTATTAAATACTGAAAAGAGTTAACAGCTTATTGTAATTTATTTTATTTAACAATCTAGGAAGTTCGCAGCCATCAGCAGTTCTAGTGCAATTTCAGGTGCAATTGGGAATTCGGGAATCTCGGTGGAGCTGTTTGTGTAGCGAACCTTGTAGGTAAAATACAGGCGTACTTTTGATAGCACACGTGAAGGTATCTCTCTAAAATAGACCTCATTGGTTTCGTTCTCAGCAAACTGACCTCACAGCGTAAACAAAAATTAACTTAAGACCAAAGACCTAAATTTAAGAGCCAAACCCATAAAACGCCTGGGCCACTCAACATGGCTTTTATCGTGCCTGATGTTAATGCATGTTCTCTTTTTACAATAAAGTCATGGCCATCAGATGATATCAATTTGACATACATGGCATCAGGGCCTTCACAGCCACCATAGGTTTTCTCCTCTCCATTTTGTTCTTATGAAATTCTACTTTGCTTCCCCAGGAACTTTAGTAGTTTCCTGGTGAGGCGAGGATGCAGAGTGTGTCACTCACTTCCATCTCCTCTGTCTCTGTTTCACTGATCTCTCTGCCAATTATTTTCTTCTTCTTTCTTCTTCCTTCTTCCTTCTTCTTCTTCCTCTTTCTCCTCTTCCTCTTCTTCTTCTCCTTCTTCTTCTCCCTCTCCCTCTCTTCCCCTTTCCCTTCCACTTCCCCTTCCCCTCCCCCCCCCTCCTCCTCCTATTCTTCTCTTCTTCTTCCTCTTCCTCTTCTTCTTCTCCTTCTTCTTCTTTTTTTTTTTTTAGATGAAGTTCCACTCTTGTCATCCAGGCTGGAGTGCAATGGTGCGATCTTGGCTCACTGCAACCTCCACCTCATGGGTTCAAGCAATTCTTCTGCCACAGCCTCATGAGTAGCTGGGATTACAGGTGCCCACCACCATGTTCTGCTCATTTTTGTATTATTAGTAGAGACAGGGTTTCACCACATTGGCCAGGCTGGTCTCAAACTCCTGACCTTAGGTAATCCGCCCACCTTGACATCCCAAAATACTGGGATTACAGGTGTGAGCCACTGTGCCTGGGCTCTCTGCCAATTTTCTTGAGCACTGTGGGTCAGCTTCAGGACACTTTCCCAAAGGAAAAGTCTTGTTGCTTTCCAGAATCCACAGTTTCTGAGTTTGGGCTGAGTCAGGGCAGGCAGACAATAGTCTGGGGCCGAAGGCAGAATTGCCTGGGCTGCTACTTTTCCAAGCCCTCTCTCCCGCCTTTTCTCTGAGGGGGACTTCAAGTTTCCAGTGAAGGGGAGCCTCCTCCTCTTGATTCCGGCTGACATTAGTAAGATTCATTCTAGAGGATGTTGGATACAGAGCCCAACCCAGCCTTTTACTTCCTTATCTCTCTTCATTCCCTCCCCACCATTTCCTGAGTTGATAGGGAACCCCACCCTAAAGGCCATCCTTTTCTACTGGTCAAAATGGGCTTCTCAGACATGTGATGGATGCCACTTACAGCCTTGACAAACTTCCCACCTCAGCCACCAGCCTGAGATACATCACTGTCACAGGGGCAGCACACTTTCTGTGTGGGACGGGGGCCCTGAGTTCCTGCTTCCCCTACCCCTAATTCTAAATCTCTCTCAATTCATAGTATTTCTTTTTGTTTTTATTTTTTTTGAGACGGAGTCCCACTTTGTCACCCAGGCTGGAGTGCAATGGCACGATCTCGGCTCACTGCAACCTTCGCCTCCCAAAGTGCTGGGATTACAGGCATGAGCCACCTTCCCAGCCATAGTATTTCTACTTACAGGGGCAGAGAGGAGGCCAGGAGCTGTGACTCACACCTGTAATCCCAGCACTTTGGGAGGCCTAGGCGGGCGGATCATGAGGTCAGGAGTTCGATACCAGCCTGGCCAACATGGTGAAACCTCATCTCTACTAAAAATACAAAAATTAGCTGGATGTGGTGGTGGGTGCCTGTAATCCCAGCTACTCAGGAGGCTGAGTCATGAGAACCACTTGAACCTGGGAGACGGAAGTTGCAGTGAGCCGAGATTGCGCCATTGCACTCCAGCCTGGGTGACAGAGCAAGACTCCATGTCAAAAAAAAAAAAAAGAAAAGAAAAAAAAAAGGGCAGAGAGGAGTGGGGGGTCCTGGTCTTCTGACTTTTCAGCTCCTACAGAGGTTTGACCTCCTGAGCCCTTATAACCCATTCTCCTTGCTTATCTCCCCCACCTTTCTCTCTCTGGGCACCGTATAGGAATGTGCTTCTAAGGGTATGTGAGCAGGTGTGATTTTGTGGAAGAGACGTGTAGGTGGATGAGAGGGTGTGCATTGT
Organism: Hylobates moloch; assembly: GCF_009828535.3. Classification (NCBI taxonomy): domain Eukaryota; kingdom Metazoa; phylum Chordata; class Mammalia; order Primates; family Hylobatidae; genus Hylobates; species Hylobates moloch. The sequence goes on from NW_026652289.1 coordinate 72,710,046, forward strand.
GATGTATGAGGGTGTGCATTTGTGCAAATTCTAAATGTGACTGATGCTTTGTGGGCGGATGAGAAGAAAGTGTGTGCGTGTGCGTGTGGGTGTGGAGGTGTGTGTGTGTGTGTCTGTGTGTGACTGGAGGAGGTTGGCTGCCTGTGCAAATGCATGCCTGCAAAAGCTCTTCTTCTTCCATAAATGCATTGTTTGGAAGGAAACTAATCAAATCAACAGGAAATGTTTTTGACCTAATGCGGGAGTAGCTGTCCCAGGAGTTCCTGTCCTTATAACAGAACCAGAGGCAGCTATACTCTATTCCAGAGGAGTAAGAAGGGGCTGCAGGGGTGGAGGAAGACTGAGTGAGAGGAAGGGCCAGTGGCAGCCCCTTATTATGGATGGGACTAGGTTGGGCACAGCATCTCACTAATCTAGTAAAATAAGTCTCTGCCTACTCTCAGCCTTTTATGACCCAGAACTGTTCAAGGAGGCCAAGGATCCAGAGAAGATGAAGACAAACCTGGAGATAAAAACCACTGTCCACAGAAGCAGGGCACTCTGCTACCAACTTCCAGCAGTGTCAAAAAGCACCTGTTTCAGCTTTTTCAGAGTTAAGGCCTCCTGCCCCACCCCTAAAGTGGGGGAAACAAGAGGAAACCATGGTGAGCTGCAGGGTCATGACAGTCTCACCGGTCGTATAACCAAAGACCTGTCCTTTCCCAACTACTGTCTCAAGAGATGAAAGTTGCTCGGGCATGATGGCTCCCACCTATAATCACAGCACTTTGGGAGGCTGAGGCGGGCAGATCACCTGAGATCAGGAGTTCAAGACCGGCCTGGCCAACATGGTGAAACCCTGTCTCTACCAAAAATACAAAAATTAGCCAGATGTGGTGGCGCATGCCTGTAGTTCCAGCTACTTGGGACACTGAAGTGGGAGGATCACTTGAGCCCGGGAGGTGGAGGCTGCAGTGAGCTGAGATGGTGCCACTGCACTCCAGCCTGGGTAACAGAGCGAGATCTTGTCTCAAAAAAAAAAAAAAAAGAGGTGAGAGTGGGCAAGTTCCACTCAAGGGATGGGATGGGAGGATGGGGCAGGCCACAGACTGTGTTCCTCACCTTACAGAAGCCTCTGGGACTGGTAGAAACATTACCTATATGTGTAATTCCACATGTGCTGGGGATTGTTGCTGTCCCTGTCAAACACCCACTGCCTGAAATTCCTAAGCCAGAAACAATGCAACTTCTTGCCCCATCGAAGATGACACAGAAATATAAATTCCTAAGAGGACCACACTTTGACTTTCAGTCACAGGAAATATTTCAAATGATCAGATTTCCCTCCAAAAGCAGATTTAGGAAGCAGTAGAGCAATAAGGTTGGGGTTTCTGAAAGGGCAGATGGGTCCAAACATGGAAGAAAAACTTTCATCTTCAAAATTTCACCTAAGGATGGCCGTGGGAGAAAGAGTTTTGTGTGTGTATGGGTATGTGTGAATGTGTGTGTGCCTGTATGTGTGTGTGCATCTGTATGTATATGTGTGTGTATGCATGTGCGTGTATGTATGCTTGTGTGTGTGCCTGTATGTGCATGTGTGTTAATGCCTTGTAGCTGGCTGGCTGTCTTTCTCTATTTGACCCTCTTTAACTGCAGCCTGGTCGGTGAGGCTTTTCTGGCTCTATTTTCTTATTTTATGTATGTATGTATGTATGTGCATATTTATTTATTGAGACAGAGTTTCACTCTGTTGTCCAGGCTGGAGTGCAGTGGCACGATCTCAGCTCACTGCAACCTCTGCCTCCCAGGCTCAAGCGATTCTCCTGCCTCAGCCTCCTGAGTAGCTAGGATTACAGGCTCGTGCCACCATGCCCAGCTAATTTTTGTATTTTTAGTAGAGACAGGGTTTCATCACGTTGGCCAGGCTGGTCTCGAACTCCTGACCTTGTGATCTGCCCACCTCGGCCTCCCAAAGTGTTGGGATTACAGGCATGAGCCACTGCGCCCAGTCATATTATTTTGTATTATGGAATATTTCTTTTTCTTTCTTTTTTTTTTTTTTTAAGACTGAGTCTTGCTCTGTCACCCAGGCTGGAGTGCAGTGGTGCTATCTCAGCTCATTGCAACCTCGGCCTCCCGGTTCAAGCGATTCTTCTGCCTCAGCCTCCCGAGTAGCTGGGACTACAGGCACATGCCACCATGCCCAGCTAATTTTTGTATTTTTAGTAAAGATGGGGTTTCACCATATTGGCCAGGCTGGTCTTGAACTCCTGACCTTGTGATCCGCCCGCTTTGGCCTCCCAAAGTGCTGGGATTACAGGCGTGAGCCACCATGCCCAGCGGAATATTTCAAACATACATGCAAGTAGAGAGAACAGTATAATGAGTGAATCCCCAGTGTACCTGGCATCCTCCTTCAATGATTATCTTAGTCAATTGTATTTCATTGTCCTAGTTTGCTGTTTTGCTGGAGGTTTTTTTTTTTCTTCAACTTTTATTCCTAACCACTAGACAACCAGAGGTTGCTGAATTTTTTTTTTGTTTGTTTGTTTTGTTTTTGAGACGGAGTCTTGCTTTGTTGCCCAGGCTGGAGTGCAGTGGCGCTATCTCAGCTCACTGCAAGCCCCGCCTCCTGGGTTCACGCCATTCTCCTGCCTCAGCCTCCTGAGTAGCTGGGACTACAGGTGCCCGCCACCACAGCTGGCTAATTTTTTATATTTTTAGTAGAGACAGGGTTTCACCCTGTTAGCCAGGATGGTCTCGATCTCCTGACCTCGTGATCCACCTGCCTCAGCCTCCCAAAGTACTGGGATTACAGGCGTGAGCCACCACTCCCAGCTGGATTGCTGAAGTTTTTAAAAGAAAATCTTAGCCATATAATTTCAGCTATAAATATTATAATATATATCTGTAACAGGTAGACTTAAAAAAAAAAAAAAAACTGACCTGGCCGGGCACAGTGGCTCACGCCTGTAATCCCAGCACTTTGGGAGCCAAGGCGGGCGGATCACGAGGTCAGGAGACCGAGATCATCCTGGCTAACATGGTAAAACCCCGTCTCTACTAAAAATACAAAAAATTAGCCGGGCCTGGTGGCGGGCACCTGTAGTCCCAGCTACTTGGGAGGCTGAGGCAGGAGAATGGCACGAGCCCAGAAGGCGGAGCTGGCACTGAGCCGAGATTGCACCACTGCACTCCAGCCTGGGCAACACAGCGAGACCCCGTCTCAAAAAAAAAAAACAAAACTGACCCATATATACAGATGATTACATAGAGAAAGTTATAAATATGTGTGTATGCTGTAGTATACATACATATATTCACTTACTCTGTCAGTTGAGAAGGGCCAAAAAGGAAGACACCCCAGTAGCAATGAGCATACTTACCACGCAGATCTTGGTTTAATATTATTATTATTATTAGAGATGAGGGTCTCCCTTTGTTGACCAAGCTGATCTCAAACTCCTGGCCTCGGCCGGGCGCGGTGGCTCACGCTTGTAATCCCAGCACTTTGGGAGGCCGAGGCAGGCGGATCACGAGGTCAGGAGATCGAGACCACGGTGAAACCCCGTCTCTACTAAAAATACAAAAAAATTAGCCGGGCGTGGTGGCGGGCACCTGTAGTCCCAGCTACTCGGAGAGGCTGAGGCAGGAGAATGGCGTGAACCCGGGAGGCGGAGCTTGCAGTGAGCCGAGATCGCGCCACTGCACTCCAGCCTGGGCGACAGAGCGAGACTCCGTCTCAAAAAAAAAAAAAAAAATTAGCTCAAACTCCTGGCCTCTGGCTGTCCTCCCATCTAGGCCTCCCAAAGTGTTGGGATTGCAAGTGTGAGCCACTGTGCCTGGCCCAGATCTTGGTTTCTAATACCATTCTCCAATAACAGTTATTCTCTAATAACTTCTTCAAGAGTCCTTGAAGAAATGACTGATTCTAGGATTGGGGCAGGAAATATACAAGAAGAGCTATTTCCTTACTTTCTTGTAATGCCAGAACGTAAGGAAATACACACACACACACACACACCCCGACGGAGTATAGTAAAAGGTCACTGGAGAGGTGAAAAAATTTGAGCAACAAAATAAAACAGTATTGGCTGGGTGTGGTGGCTCACACCTGTAATCCTAGCACTTTGGGAGGTTGAGGCGGGTGGATCACTTGAGGTCAGGAGTTCGAGGTCAGCCTGGCTAATATGGTGAAACCAAACCACATCTCTACTAAAAATACAAAATTAGCTGAGTGCAGTGGCACATGCCTGTAATCCCAGCTACTTGGGAGGCTGAGGCAAGAGAATCGCTTGAACCCAGGGGCTGGAGGTTGCAGTGAGCTGAGATTGCACCACTTCACTCCAGCCTGGGCAAAAGAGCGATACTCTGTCTCAAAAAGTAAATAAATAAAATAAAATAGTATTGAATCATAACCCAATGTATAAAAGCCTGTATCTATATTAATAAATAAATCAATGGGGGCCGGGTGCAGTGGCTCACGCCTGTAATCCTAGCACTTTGGGAGGCTGACAGGGGTGGATCACCTGAGGTCAGGAGTTTGAGACCAGCCTGGCCATCACGGTGAAACCCCGTCTCTACTAAAAATACAAAAAATTAGCCAGGTGTGTTGGTGGGTGCCTGTAATCCCAGCTACTTGGGAGGCTGAGGCAGGAGAATTGCCATAAAAAAGAGGCAGAGGTTTCAGTGAGCTGAGATCACGCCATTGCACTCCAGCCTGGGTAACAGAGCCAGACTCTGTCTCAAAATAATAATAATCAATCAATCAATCAATCAATGGGGAACACAGACCTCTTCCATGCAGAAGAATTCCAAATAATGTATGTAGGCGCTCCACCCACGTGGAGGCAGAGCACGACTGCCCACTTATTGTGATCTGCACATAGTGACTTCCTTCCAAAGAGTACAGTATGAAAAGCAGGGGTGAAAGCATAACTTTACAGTGGAGAAACTTGACAAACATTACCTCAGCCGGTGATTAAGGTTAATACCATTAGTGATAAGACATGTTGATAGTAGGTACCCTTAACAGGATGTAATAAAATTGGCAGGTTAACCTGTGGTCTTTTTTTTTTGGATGAGCCACCGCCTAAGCTCTTCTCTCAAAAACCTATAACCCAATCGAGCAAACATCAGACAAATCTAATTGAGAGGACAGACTCTCACTCTGTTGCTCAGGCTGGAGTGCAATGACACAATCTCAGCAACCTCCACCTCCCAGATTCAATGGATCCTCCTGCCTCAGCCTCCCAAGTAGCTGGGTTACAGACATGTGCCACCACTGGCTAATTTTTTTGTGTTTTTAGTGGAGACAAGGTTTCAGCATGTTGGCCAGGCTGATCTCAAATTCCTGACCTCAAGTGATCCACCAACCTTGGCCTCCCAAAGTGTTGGGATTACACACATGAGCCACCATGCCAGGCCTCCAACTGAGGGCCATTCTACAAAACACCCTACCAGTATTACTCCACTCTGTAAAAGTCATCAAAAATATAAAAAGTCTATGAAATTGTTATAGCCAAGAGGCGCCTAAGGGGACTTGACAACTAAATGTAATGTAGGTCTGGCACAGTGGCTCACACCAGTAATCCCAACACTTTGGTAGGCCGAGATGGGAGGATCCCTTGAGGCTGGGAGTTCAAGACCAGCCTGGGCAACATGGCAACTCTGTCTCTACAAAAATAAAAATAAAAAATTAGCCAAGCCTGATGGCACACACCTGTGGTTCCAGCTACTTGGGAGGCTAAGGTAGGAGGATACCTTGAGCCCAGGAGGTTGAAGCTGTGGTACACTGTGATTGTGCCACTGCACTCCAGCCTGGGCAACAGAGGAGACCCTGTCTCAAAAATAAATAAAGGTCCAGCATGATGGCTCATGCCTGCAATCCTAGCAGTTTGGGAGCCCAAGGCTGACGGATCACTTGAGGTCAGGAGTTCGAAACCAGCCTGACCAACGTGGTGAAACGCTGTCTCTACGAAAAATACAAAAATTAACAGGACATGGCGGTGGGTGCCTGTAAGCTCAGCTACACGGGAGATTGAGGCAGGAGAATCTCTTGAACCTGGGAGGTGGAGGTTGCAGTGAGCTGAGACTGCACCACTGCATTCCAGCCTAGGCGACAGAGCAAGACTCTGTCTCAAAAAATAAATACATACATACATACATAAATACATACATAAAAATAAATGTAATGTGGTATCTTTTATGTGATCCTAGAAAAGAAACAATGGCCGGGCGCGGTGGCTCACGCCTGTAATCCCAGCACTTTGGGAGGCCGAGGCGGGTGGATCACGAGGTCAGGAGATCGAGACCATCCTGGCTAACACGGTGAAACCCCGTCTCTACTAAAAATACAAAAAATTAGCCAGGCCTGGTAACGGGCACCTGTAGTCCCAGCTACTGCAGAGGCTGAGGCAGGAGAATCACTTAAACCTGAGAGGCAGAGGTTGCAGTGAGCCGAGATCGCGCCACTGCACTCCAGCCTGGGCAACAGGGCGAGGCTCTATCTCAAAAAAAAAAAAAAAAAAGAAAGAAAGAAACAAGAAACAAGACATGAGGGAAATTGAGGAAATGTGAATATAGTATAGACTTTTGTTGGCAACAATCTATCAATATTTGTCAATAATTTAACAACAGGGCTGGGCACCATGGCTCATGCCTGTAATCCTAGCACTTTGGGAGGCTGAAGTGGGCAGATCAACTGAGGTCAGGAGTTTGAAAGCAATCTGGCCAACAAAGCCTGTCTTTACTAAAAATGCAAAAATTAGCCTGGCGTGGTGGGGCAGGCCTGTAGCCCTCGCTACTTGGGGTGCTGAGGCACAAGAAACCCTTGAACCTGGGAAGCGGAGGTTGCAGTGAGCAGAGATCGTATGGGACGGCCTCCAGCCTGGGGGATGAAGTGAGACTCTCTCAAAAAATAAAAAATAAATAAAATAATAATAACTCTAATAACAATATTAATATTAGATGTAAATAAGGGAAAGTGGGTTAAATGGAAACTTTTTGCAATTTTTCTGTAAATCTAAAACCATTCTAAAATTATTTATTTTTCAAAAAAAAATATTCTAGCCGGGCGTGGTGGCTCACGCCTGTAATCCCAGCACTTTGGGAGGCTGAGGCGGGTGGATCATGAGGTCAGGAGATAAAGACCATCCTGGCTAACACAGTGAAACACTGTCTCTACTAAAAATACAAAAAATTAGCTGGGCGTGGTAGCGGGCGCCTGTAGTCCCAGCTACTCAGGAGGCTGAGGCAGAATGGCGTGAACCCGGGAGGCAGAGCTTGCAGTGAGCCAAGATAGCGCCACTGCACTCCAGCCTGGGCGACAAAGTGAGACTACATCTCAAAAAAATATATATATATATTCTTTTGCCAGGTACAGTGGCTCACTCCTGTGATCCCAGCACTTTGGGAGGCTGAGGCAGGCGGATCACCTGAGGTCAGGAGTTTGAGACCATCCTGGACAACATGGCGAAACCCCGTCTCTACTATAAGTACAAAAATTAGCTAGGCGTGGTCGTGGGCACCTGTAATCCCCGCTACTTAGGAGGCTGAGGCAGGAGAATAGCTTGAACCTGGGAGGTGGAGGTTGCAGTGAGCTGAGATCGCACCATTGCACTCCAGCCTGGGCGACATGAGCGACACTCCGTCTCAAAAAATTCTTTTCAGAGACAAAGTCTTGCTCTGTCACTGAGGCTGCGGTGCAGTGGTGCAAACAGCTTGCTGCAGCCTCACATTCCTGGGGTCAAGCCATTCTCCCGCCGCTGCATCGATAGGACTATAGGTGCCACCACACTCAGCTAATTTAAAAAAATTTTTTTGTAGAAACAGGGTCTTCCTATGTTGCTCAGGTTGGTCTTGAATTCCTGGCCACAAGCAATACTCCTGCCTTAGCCTACCAAAGTGCTGAGATTATAGGCATGAGCCACTACACCCAGTCTTTGAAAGAAAAAAACATAGTCTTACCCAATAAAAATTTCATAAATCCTGGCTGGGTGTGGTGGCATGCACCTGTGGTCCCAGCTACTTGGGAGTCTGAGGTGGGAGGATCACTTGAGCCTAGGAGGTCAAGGCTGCAGTGAGTCATGACAGCACCACTGCACTCCAGCCTCGGTGACAAAGCAAGATCCTATCTCAAAAAATATATATATAAATCCTTAATATCATACAAAATCTAGTTTATATTCAGTATTCCCTAACAGTCTCAAAAAAAGTTTCAAAAATGAAGATATAAACAAAGACCACACTTCATAGGTTATAGTCTCTGCCCAGTGCAGTGGCTCACGCCTGTAATCCCAGCATTTTGGGAGGCTGAGGTGGGCAAATCACCTGAGGTCAGGAGTTTGAGACCAGCCTGACCAACATGGTGAAACCCTGTCTCTACTAAAAATACAAAAAGTGGCTGGACGCGGTGGCTCACGCCTGTAATCCCAGCACTTTGGGAGGCTGAGGTGGGTAGAACACCTGAAGTTAGGAGTATGAGACCAGCCTGGTCAACATGGTGAAACCTTGTCTCTACTCAAAATACAAAAATTAGCCGGGCGTGGTGGCGCATGCCTGTAACCCCAGCTACCTGGGAGGCTGAGGCAAGAGAATCACTTGAACTCAGGAGGCAGAGTTTGCAGTGAGCCGAGATCACACCATTGCCCTGCAGCTTAGGCAACAAAAGCGAAACTCCGTCACACACAAAAAAGAAAAAAAGTTAGCCAGGCACGGTGGCACACACCTGTAGTCACAGCTACTTAGGAGGCTGAGGCAGGAGAACCACTTGAACCCAGGAGGCGGAGGCTGCAGTGAGCCAAGATCATGCCACTGCACTCCAGCCTGGGCAACAGAGCAAGACTCCATCTCAAAAACATAAAATAAAATAAATAATAAATAAATAGTCTCGGCTGGTGCAGTGACTCATGCCTGTAATCCCAGCACTTTGGGAGGCTGAGGCAGGTGAGTCACTAGAGCCCAGGAGTTTGACACTAGACTAGGTGACATGGCAAAACCCTGTCACTACAAAAAATACAAGAATTAGCCACGTTTGTTTCAGGCCTGTGGTTCCAGCTACTCAGGAGGCTGAGGCAGGAGAATCGCTTGAGCTCAGGAAGCAGAGGGAAGCAGAGGCTGCAGTGAGCTGAGGTTGCACCATTGTACTCCAGCCTGGGCAAGAGAGCAAGACCCTATCTCAAAAGAGTAGAAAAGATTCATCAGTAAGTTCATATAATGGCAACCTGATCCATCCATATAAAATCTGCATCAACCTTTCACCTAGTTGTTAAACAATGACTGTTAAAATTATTAGGTCAAAGGTTGACGAAGACTTTATATGGGGCTGGGTGTGTTTTCCAACTTTAGCAGGCACCAAAATTAAGTGGAAGGCTTGTTAAAACAGAATGCTGGAGCTGGGCATGGTGGCTTATGCCTATAGTCCCAGCATTTTGGGAGGCCGAGGCTGGCAGATCACCTGAGGTCAGGAGTTCGTGACCAGCCTGGCCAACGTGGTCCAACCGTGTCCCTACTAAAAATACAAAAATTAGCTGGGCATGGTGGCACCATTGCCAGGAGCCATTATCTCATTATTTCATTGTGAACAATTATTTTCTACTATCATTCATTCTGCATATTTGGCTCCAGTTCCTCTCCCTCATCCCGCTACCTCCATAACTTCTGACCAGGTCTAGTACTATTTTGGACCTCAAGATGACTAAATCCTAGTAGCCGAAATTTACGGCTGTAGTTGAAGCCAAGAGGATTATAGATCTGCTGTAGTGCGGGACCAGCAGCATCACCTGGAAACTTGGTAGAAATGCAAATTTTTGGGCTCTATTAGAAACCTACTGAATCAGCCGGGCACAGTGGCTCACGCCTGTAATCCCAGCATTTTGGGAGGCTGAGGCAGGCAGATCACGAGGTCAGGAGATCGAGACCATCCTGGCTAACACGGTGAAACCCTGTCTCTACTAAAAATACAAAAAATTAGCCTGGCATGATGGCGGGTGCCTGTAGTCCCAGCTACTCGGGAGGCTGAGGCAGGAGAATGGCGTGAACCCGGGAGGTGGAGGTTGCAGTGAGATGAGACTGCGCCAGTGCACTCCAGCCTGGGCAACAGAGTGAGACTCTGTCACAAAAAAAAAAAAAAGAAAAAGAAAAAGAAAAAGAAAACCTACTGAATCAGGCCAGGTGCAGTAGCTCATGACTATAATCCCAGCACTTTAGGAGGCTGAGGTAGGTGGATCACCTGAGGTCAGGAGCTTGAGATCGGCCTGGCCAACATGGTGAAACCCCGTCTCTACTAAAAATACAAAAGTTAGCTGGGCATGGTGGTGGGCGCCTGTAGTCCCAGCTACTCAGGAGGCTGAGGCAGGAGAATCACTTGAACCCAGGAGGAGGAGGTTGCAGTGTGCCGAGATCATGCTATTGCACTTCAGCCTGGGCGACAAAAGCAAGACTCCGTCTTAAAAAAAAAAAAAAAAAAAAAAGAGAAAAAGAAAAACCTACTGAATCAGAAACTCAAAGATTGAGGCTCAGCAATCTGTTTCGTTTTGTTTGAAACAGAGTCTGGCTCTGTGACCCAATCTGGAGTGCAGTGGTTCCGTCTTGGCTCACTGCAACCTCCGCTTCTCAGGTTCAAGCAATTCTCCTGGCTCAGCCTCTTGAGTAGCTGGGACTACAGGTGGACACCACCATGCCCTGCTAATTTTTGTATTTTTAGTAGAGATGGGGTTTCACCATGCTGGTCAGGCTGGTCTCGAACTCCTGATCTCAGGTGATCTGTCAGCTTCAGCCTCCCAAAGTACTGGGATTATAGGCATGTGCCACTGTGCCCGGCCCCAGCAATCTGGTTTAACAAGGCTTCCAGTTGATTCTGGTGCCTGCTAAAGTTGGAAAGCCACTGGACTAACATTGGCTGCCCCATGATGTCCTTCGGTCTAGAAATGATTTACTTAAGGTCCTACTATGTGCATGGCAACATGTTGGGTGCTCAGTATTTAGATGCAAAGTACAAGGTCTGGTGCCCACAAGGAACTGACAGTCTATTCAAGGGAACAGGACATATGCCTGTGAAAAGGTAACAGGTGACAGTTGGTAGTTGGCAGTGTGTTCTCAGCATACCACACAACTGGTGCAGGCGGTAAGATTCCAGGTGATTCCAAGGAAAGTTCGGTGAGTAGGCGTGGCTGGCAGGAGGTTTTAGAGTTGACGCCAGCTAGGCCTTAAAGAGTTATCCTTTAGAGACAGGGGTGGCAGGGAAAAGAGGGAGGATTTCCAAGAAGGGAGAGTGGGATGAACAAAGGCAAGATTCTGGAGAAGATAACCTTGCTAGCAAGGAAGCTTTATTCCCTCTCTTCTCACCACCACTATCTCCGCAGTGCACACTGGCAGTGTTCTTTCCTTGGGCCTTTTTCATGGTTACCTTCTAGCTCGTCCATAAACACATTCGTCACGTTGGAGTGTGTGTGTGTGTCCACGTTTCTGTGTGCTGCCGTGGGCGTGGGTGCTGGGATGTGGGATGTGGTAACACTGGCTGGTGAGTGCAGAGGGACGTCTCAGGAACGCTCTGTCCCGCCAGGGGTGTCGTATGTGCAGAAGGGGCTGTGCCTGCTGTACATCAGAAGGATGTGTGGGCCAGGCGTGGTGGTGCATCCTGTAATCACAGCACTTTGGGGGCCGAGGTGGGCGTATTACCTAAGGTCGGGAGTTCGAGACCAGCTTGGCCAACATGGTGAAACTCCGTCTCTACTAAAAATACAAAAATTAGCCAGACGTGGTGGCGGGCACCTGTAATCCCAGCTATTCGGGAGGCTGAGGCACAAGAATCGCTTGAGCCCGGGAGGCGGAGGTTGCAGTGAGCCAAGATTGCGCCACAGCACTCCAGCCTGTGCGACAGAGCAAGACTCTGCCTCAAAAAAAAAAAAAGGATGTGTGTTCTGGGTGATGGTATAGAGCTTACGTGGGAGTAATAAACCGCCAGCCGTGCAGCACCGAGCTCACCAGTCCGCCACGCTGAACGAGCAAAGCCCAGAATGCTCCGAGATAAACCCGGGAGAGGCGGGGCTGGGCTGCGGGGCGGAAGCTGGAATCTGGCGGCGGCGGAAACGCGACCTCTGCGGGGCAAGATGGCGGCGCCCAGATAGGCCTGGAGCACGTAGGTGGCGGGGCTGGAGGGACGGATTTCAGGTGATCTGGGCGGAGGACCCAGGGTAGCGTGTCCAGTTTCTTTGCTGGAACCTGCCTGCGGGCCTTTGGTTTGTAAGGGAGCCACTGTGGCCTCCTCTGTGCATAGATCTCGGGCACGGCCCTTCAACGGGCGGCGAAAGCTGCAACTGGGTGATTCCTCATTGTAGAGTTGGGTGGTCCAGGAGGCTTAACTGGAGCCCTTGACTTGAGCGGTAAGGGCAGTCACGCGTCCCGACTCGGGATTGGATCCTGGCTCTGGAGGATAGGCTGCAATGTAAGAGCCCCAGAGACTCCTCAGAGGCCAGGATAAACCCAGAGGTCCATTTTTAGGACTACTTTTTTTTACGAGTTACTCTTTTTTTTTTTTTTTTTTTGAGACGGAGTCTTGCTCTGTCGCCCAGGCTGGAGTGCAGTGGCGCGATCTCGGCTCACTGCAAGCTTTGCCTCCCGGGTTCACGCCATTCTCCTGCCTCAGCCTCTCCGAGTAGCTGGGACTACAGGCGCCCGCCACCACGCCCGGCTAATTTTTTGTATTTTTAGTAGAGACGGGGTTTCACCGTGGTCTCGATCTTCTGACCTCGTGATCCACCCGCCTCGGCCTCCCAAAGTGCTGGGATTACAAGCGTGAGCCACCACGCCCGGCCTACGAGTTACTCTTTAGGCATTACTCTTTAGGATTACAGGCGTGAGCCACCGCGCCCGGCCAACCCATCTTATTCTATTAATAACTGAAAATGTTATCACTTCTAGCACGGATTGGTTCTGGACAAATCTGCGCTGGGATTTGTGGGGAAACACACTGGTGGCTCTACTTAGGACTAAAATAATTGTTACTGAGGTTTATTTATATAAGTAACGGGCACTGGGCTAGGCGCTTTGCGTGCATAGTCATTTAAATCCTCACACATTTCCTATTATATAGGACCTGTTCCTCACATTTTACAGTTGTGGAAACGGGACTGAAGACAGCATAGAGGCCACGCACGGTGGCTCACGCCTGTAATCCCAGCACTTTGGGAGGCCGAGGCGGGCGGATCACCTGAGGTCAGGAGTTCGAGACCAGCCTGGCCAACATGGTGAAACCCCGTCTCTACTAAAAAAATAAAAAAAATTAGCCGGGCATGGTGGCAAGCGCCTGTAATCCCAGCTACTTGGGAGCCTGAGGCAGGAGAATCACTTGAACCCAGGAGGCGGAGGTTGCAGTGTGCCGAGATCGTGCTATTGCACTCCAGCCTGGGCAACAAGAGGGAGAGTCTGTCTCAAAAAAAAAAAGGACAGCATAGATAACTTGCCTAATTTCGCACATTTAGTGCATTTAGTAAGTAGTGGAACTGGCATTTGACTTCTGGCCTATTGATTCCAAAACTGGTGCCCATAACCCCCCTGGCTCTCTTTGTGATGTAGGTATGGCACACCCTGTGAAGTGAGCTGGACTTTGCTTTTGGGTCACATGAATCCATGGATAAGTAGGAGGAATTGTTTCTGCTTATGTGGAATCTTACAGGAGTGAATTGTTAACGTACTATGGATTCTCACTTCATCTAGTTCAGCCTTCCTTAGGGCCTTTGGGTAGGCACTCGGGTGGGAGACTTTTTCCTTTTTTGTTGGCTGGACTGCCCAACAATTAGATATGGTTATCTGCCCTTTGGCTATATAAATAATAAGAATCATAAATGGTATTTATATCCTTTCATGTATGAGACTACATAATTAATTCCGGAGGTAGGTACAGTTATCTTCATGTTACAGATGATGAAACAAGCACAGTAACTTCAGTAAAATACCTTGCTTAAGCTTACACAGTTAGTAAATGGCAGAGCCTGGATTTGAACACAGGCAGTCCATTTTTTTTTTTTTTTTTTTTTGAGATGGGGTCTGGCACAGCCGCCCGCGCTGGAGTGTAGTGGCGCCATCTCGGCTCACTGCAAGCTCCGCCTCCTGGGTTCACGCCATTCTCCTGCCTCAGCCTCCCGAGTAGCTGGGACTACAGGCACCCGTCACCACGCCCGGCTAATTTTTTGTATTTTTAGTAGAGACGTGGTTTCACCGTATTAGCCAGGATGGTCTTGATGTCCTCACCTTGTGATCCATCCTCCTCGGCCTCCCAAAGTGCTGAGATTACAGGCGTGAGCCACCGCGCCTGGCCTGGGCAGTCCATTTTCACACTGTTTACCTCCCACCCAGGAAAAGGCACATCTGTATACTTTGCTGTTGTCATGCCACAAATAGTACTTAATACAAGTTCTATGCCAAATTTAAGATGAAATTTTGTAGACAGGTCTTTGCTCACTTCATCCACTTCCTTCAGTTCTCTACTTATCTAAGTTTTCTCTTTCAATATTGACCTCTATTTTTAACCTTTAGGGATTTTTCCCACCTCTGAAATCGTGTAGCACTGATCTTCTATGCGATTAATTTGATCTCTGGGATGTACTGCCTTGTAAATTTATATGTGTGTTTACCATATTCTCTCACCCCAAATTTGGGTACATCATTGACCAAAGGAAGACCTTTACAATCTTGGAGACATCATTTAAACTGTAAACCTTTGGAATTTCTAGACTTGTGTGGGCAAAGAGAGATAATGAAGTGGGAAATTATTAAAAGACCCAGCATTTCGGCATGGTCTCTGTCTCCCCAGTAAGCCCCTTGAACCCAGGGACTGGATTTTACCCCCATTTCTTTTTTTTTTTTTTGAGACGGAGTCTCGCTCTGTCATCCAGGCTGGAGTGCAGTGGCGCAGTCTCGGCTCACTGCAAGCTCCGCCTCCCGGGTTCACGCCATTCTCCTGCCTCAGCCTCTCTGAGTAGCTGGGACTACAGGCGCCCGCCACCACGCCCAGCTAATTTTTTTGTATTTTTAGTAGAGACGGGGTTTCACCGTGGTCTCGATCTCCTGACCTCATGATCCGCCCGCCTCGGCCTCCCAAAGTGCTGGGATTACAAGCGTGAGCCACCGCGCCCGGCCAATACCCCCATTTCTTTATATTTACAGCCCCTTGTACACCGCTCAGCCTAGAGTAAACTGTCAAAAAAATTTTTTGATAATGTTCTTAAGGTCACACCGTCATGTGATTGTTTCACCATTTCTACCCCTTTTAGCCTGCCCCCAACCCCTGTGTTGGGAGGTGTTTCCAATGCTGGCTTAGTTATTAGATCTGATCAGGCTTAGAAGTAGATGAAGAAAAAGTAAGGAAATGTGTCATTCAGCACTTTCTTTTTTCTTTTTTTTTTTGAGATAGAGTCTCATGCTCTGTCCCCCCAGGCTGGAGTGCAGTGGCATGATCTTGGCTCACTGCAACCTCCACCTGCCAGGTTCACGCCATTCTCCTGCCTCAGCCTCCCGAGTAGCTGGGACTACAGGCGCATGCCACCACACCCAGCTAATTTTTTGTAGTTTTAGTAGAGATGGCATTTCACCACGTTAGCCAGGATGGTCTCAATCTCCTGACCTCGTGATCTGCCTGCCTTGGCCTCCCAAAGTGCTGGGATTACAGGCGTGAGCCACTGCGCCTGGCCTTCATTCAGCACTATTGTTAGTTCCAGCTATCTAGCTTGTCTACCTCTCCATCTCATCCTCCTTCAACTTTTAGGAGGTGGTCAACTTCATCATGTTCTCCCGTGTACCATATTTATTCCCTGCTTCTTTTTTTTTTTTTTTTTTCGAGATGGAGTCTAGCTCTGTCACCCAAGCTGGAGTGCAGTGGTGCAATCTTGGCTCACTGCCACCTCTGCCACCTGGGTTCAAACCATTCTCCTGCCTCAGCCTCCCAAGTAGCTGGGAGTACAGGCACACGCCACAATGCCTGCCTAATTTTTTTGTATTTTTAGTAGAGATGGGGGTTTCACCATGTTGGCCAAGATGGTCTTGAATTCCTGACCTCAAATGATCCACCCACCTCAGCCTCAAAGTGCTGGGATTACAGGCATGAGCCACCTTCCTGGCCCTATTCCCTGCTTCTGTACCTTTGCCCAGCTCTCCCTTCTGGCTGGAGGCCTATCTTATCCTTCAAGGTCTGGTTCAGTGGTTTTCAACTGGGGGTGATTTTTTTCTGAGGTGACATTTGGCAATGTCTGGAGACATTTTTACTTGTCACAACTAGGGGAGGAGGTTTGATGATGACATCTAGTGGGTAAAAGCCAGGAATGCTGCTAAACATCCTACAGTGCA